>NC_092777.1:47889179-48192209 GCF_047496795.1 Chiloscyllium punctatum | reverse complement strand
GTTTTAATTCCACGTGCAGTCACCACCATTGGCTGTAATGGACATTTTATGAATTGAATTTCTGATAACCTCACTTTATTTCTACTGCAAAACATGACTGTTATCTCTGTAAAATTGTTGAATGTCTCATTCTCAAGTAATATTACTTTGAGAAAGTGAGTAAAATAGCTCTACATTCATGAAAGCTTCACAAATATTTTCACATTTTTCATGATCTCTTGTATTTACTGACTATCTGTTATATAAGGACAAGACATATATTCCATCATTGATGTCGCATTGTGTTTTGTTTTCAGTGTGTCAAAAAAAGGTACAAAAGTATTCAATTAGTTATTGAACATGTTTATTTTAAAAATTTCATCAATGTCCTGATATGAATGTGGTGCTTTCATGCAATGTACATGCTACTAGGGGTCAGTTGGCTCTGTTGGTGGACAGCTGGTTTATGATGCAGAGTGATGTCAACAGCGTGGGTTCAACTCCTGCACAGGCTGAGATCACCACGCGTGGAGTTTGCACGTTCACCCGGTGTCTGAGTGGGTTTCGTCCTGTTGCTTTGGTTTCTTTCCACAATCCAAAGATGTGCAGTTTAGGTGGATTGGCCATGCTAAATTGTCCCATAGTGTCCAGGGATGTGTAGGATGGGTGGATTCGCCATTGTAAATGTGGGGATACAGGTTTAGCTGAGTGGGTCTGGTAGCGATGGTCTTTCGAGGATCAGTACGGGCATAATGGGCTGAATTGCCTCTACCTGCACTGAAGAGATTCTATGATTAAGCACACTATATAAAAGTGAGTCATAATTCAATTTATTTTTGTGCAGCAGAAGAGGTATAATCTGAATTGATTTTTTGAGGCTGCTGGTATGTAGTAAAAATGTTTGCTTTGATCTGCAGAAGTATATTAAGCCATCCTTTTAATCCTTTTTCTTCCATTAGGCGACAGAGCAATTATGAAGTGGTTCACTGAAAGAGGTGACAGAAGGTGATTGATTTACTGTTAATATTGTCCAAACTGAGAACCCTTAAAGGTTCACTTGAACACCATGGCTTATAGTGTGGACTTACATATTGATGCTGCTGATGCAATCCCAGTGTTTAGGTGAGTAATTTTATTTTTGTGGAGAGTTACTTACTGCTTCTGCGAAAAATTGTATTTGCTGCTCCTCCCTTTTTTAAAAATGGTCCATTCTACATACTCCCAACGATTTCAAGTAGGATTATCATTCCAGATCAGTATCCAACTATAAATAATGGTATGGATCAAACTACACTCCTCAAAGAGATCATTATTAATCTCATAGGCCAGACATCACGTAGCTTTATAGACAGAATGCTTTGTCGCCTGGATTTATTCAAGATGGCAGCATGTCACTGCAAGCAGATATTCTATGGAGAAAAGTGATGTAATATTGCAATGGTTGTTTTAACCCTGTACTGAAGTTTTATGTATTTTTGGTAAGAACTAGAGTGAATGTTTCTCCTTAGGGTATCTGGTGAACTGAAGGTCTTTAATAAACATTCCCTGAAATGTTGCACATTTTGTTTCTTGTGTCTTTCCTCTTATCCCCATCACTGGGTTGGACAATACATCCAGACTTAACCTGTGAATGAAGAAACCTTGTCCATGTTTTATTTCCATCCTCAAATTCTTTCCTTGTACTAATATGTGTGCTCTCATTTTATTGATATTATTGTCATCAGTTTTCACAGTTCTTTCAGCTCCACAGAATGAATGCAATTTGTCTTTTTCAATTCCTCCCTTTTTGATTTGGTATTTAGTTTTGGTAATGGTGCAATGACCCTTCAGCTTTTTGCAAGTCCTACTTGTCCCTAGTTAACGCTTGAATGAAAAGGGAAGTGAATCACCGAGGTAATTTTCAAAAAGATGTTGGGATATTTTGGCCAATCGTGGATTTTGGCTTCATTTGGCTTAAAAGTGGATTATCTTAAGGAAGTCGCCAAATGGACTGAGGAGTGGCAGAAGGAGTTTAATTTAGATAAATGTGAGGTGCTGCATTTTGGAAAAGCAAATCAGGGGAGGATGTATATACTTAGTGGTAAGGTCCTAGGGAGTGTTGCTGAACAAAGGGACCTGGGAGTGCAGGTTCACAGTTCCTTGAAAGTAGAGTTGCAGGTAGATAGGATAGTGAAGAAGGTGTTTGTTATGCTTTCCTTTATTGGTCAGAATATTGAATATAGTAGTTGGGATGTCATACTGAGGCTGTATAGGATGTTGGCGAGGAATATTGCATGCACTTCTGATCTCCTTCTTATCGGACGGGTGTTATGAAACTTGAAAGGGTTCAGAAAGGATTTACAAGGATGTTGCCACGGTAGGAGGATTTGAGCTACAGGGAGAGGCTGAACAGGCTGGGGCTGTTTTCCTTGGAGCATTGGAGGCTGAGGCGTGACCTTATGGAGGTTTATAAAATTATGAGGGGCATGGATAGGATAAATAGACAAGGTCTTTTTCCTGGGGTGGGGGAGCCCAGAACAAGAGGGCATAGGTTTAGGGTGAGAGGGGAAAGATATAAAGGAGACCTAAGGGGCAACCTTTTCACGCAGAGGGTGGTGCGTGTGTGGAATGGGCTGCCAGAGGAAGTGTGGAAGATAGTACAATTACAACATTTAAAAGGCATCTGGATGGTAGACGAATAGGAAGGGTTTAGAGGGATGTGGGCCAAGTGCTGGCAAGTGGGACGAGATTGGGTTGGGATATCTGGTCGGCATGGACGAGTTGAACCGAAGGGTCTGCTTCTGTGCTGTACTATGACTCAAGATTACTTCTGCAACTGTGTACTGAGAAAACAACTCTGATTTTTTCATCTCTGTCCAAAGTACATAAGGATCCACGAGGTAAAAACAATAACTGCAGATGCTGGAAAGCAAATACTGGATTAGTGGTGCTGGAAGAGCACAGCAGTTCAGGCAGCATCCAACGAGCAGCGAAATCGACGTTTCGGGTAAAAGCCCTTCATCAGGAATAAAGGCAGTGCCTTTATTCTGCCTTTATTCCTGATGAAGTGCTTTTACCCGAAACATCGATTTCGCTGCCCGTTGGATGCTGCCTGAACTGCTGTGCTCTTCCAGCACCACTAATCCAGTACATAAGGATCCAGTTAGCCAATCCAGGACAATTGATGTTAAGTGGTGAAATTACAGACGTAATTAATGTGCACCAGCAGGGTGTAAATCAGATTTAAATCAGAGGCCTATAACTCAATCAAATCTAACTAAGCACCAGAGGTGGTCGTCTTCATCCTTTCTGTGGTAATGTTGCAAACTTCCTGTCTGCTGTTTGGCTGAATTATCTCTACCTGACAGACTGACCTTTTGGAGGTAAGTCTTTATTTCAGAAGACTTTATGGACAGAAGAATTACTAGAGAAACAACGTTTTGGCACACCAGTGAAAAATGTATTTATCTATCCTGCTGCCAGAAGCAGCTACATGTCAAAATTCCTTAGAACAACATCAATTTATTTCTGTATAATTAACCAATATTCCAACACCCCCCCCCCCCACTCCAAACCAAGAAAAAAATCTATAGGTGTTTGTGCAACTTTTTCCTAAAAATAAGGTCTGCAAGGAACTGCATTTATAGGAGTTCAGTATAACTTTTTTTTTGGTTCATCGTTTCATACATCGTTGTCTTCTTTGGCCTAGTCAATATCCAATGTCTTCTTTCTAGGGTGGGGGAGTCAAAAACTAGAGGCCATAGGTTCTAGGTGAGAGGAGAAAGGGACCCAGGGGGCAACCTTTTCATGCAAAGGGTGGTGTGTGTATGGTATGAGCTGCCACAGGAAGTGGTGGAAGCTGTACAGTTACAATGTTTATAAGGCATGAGTATAGGAAAGGTTTAAGAGGGATTTGGGCCAAATGCTGGCAAATGGAACTAGATCACTTTAGGATATCTGATGAGCACGGACAAGTTGAACTGAACAGTCTGCTTCCGTGCTTATAACTCTATCGCTTCAACATCTCGCACTTAATGCTTCAACATCTTGCACTTAAAATTTATGAATGTGTGTTGGCAAATTCATCCATTATGAGTGTGTCTGGTTCACTCAATATTTATTTTATGAAACCACATGAAGCACAACAGAACCCCACAGCATAAATCATGCATCAATAAATGCGTCTCGCATTCATCCAAGTCATAATATTCTAGATTACTTTGTAATTAGATCTCACTTCAATTTGAGTTGGCAATTGATTTTAGCTTCAGCCACAAGAAATCAGCTGCTTCTCGAGAAGAAATCATGAAACATTTTATTATTTAGAGAATGTAATAGGAACTTCCAATGAAAAATTTCTGTGTTTTTAATTCCAGTGACGATGATCTTGCTTCTCCTGATTCTTGCTTTGATGAAGAGTTGGTCCACAATTCCTTTGCCAATCTCATCTCTGAGCAGAGTGCCCTGGAATCTGAACCATCAGTGATGATTGAGATGGAAGGTCTGCCTGGTACAGGGATAGGTAATAAGGTTTAGAGAATTTCACTGTTGTTCATGTGTTATAAGTCAATAATTTCCTCTTTCTTCATGTTTACACCCTAATTATTATAATTGGAATTACAATTGATAGGATTAATTAAAAATGCTTGCTTTCTTTCTATTTTTTTTCTCCGTTAAGAACTTGAATTTACATAGCATCTTCAGTCACAGTGTAATGTGTATGCATCAGAGAGGAATAATCATACCAAGTTAATTGCTGAGCCAAATAATAAGGACGATTTAGGGACATATTACTAAACTCCTGGACAAGGATGTAGGATTTTAGGGAGGGTGTTAAAGGATGGGATGTAGGATGGAGAGGCAGAGAGGGTCCCGCAAGTAATTCCAAAAACAAAAGCTCAAAAGGCTGATGTCGTGGTTGACCTGGAGGCAACAGAAGGACATACAAAATGGCAGAGTCTGAGGAACTATGAGGACTTGAAGAGTTGGAGGCTAGGGCGACACAGTGGCTCAGTGGTTAGCACTGCTGCCTCACAGCACCACGGTCCCAGGTTCAATTCCAGCCTCTGGCAACTGTCTTTGTGGAGTTTGTACATTCTCCTCGTGTCTGCATGGGATTCCTATGGGTGCTCCGGTTTCCTCCCACAGTCCAAAGCTGTGCAGGTCGGGTGAATTGGCCATGGAAAATTGCCCATAACATTAGGTGCATTAGTCAGAGGGAATATGGGCCTGGGTGTGTTACTCTTCGGAGGGTCGGTGTGGACTGGTTGGGCCGTTGGGCCGAAGGGCCTGTCTCTACACTGTAGAGGATCTAATCTAGAGCAGGGTTCAGGGTTAGGAAAAAGACCAGATTGTGAAGAGCTTGAACCTGAGGATGAAAATGATACATCTGAGATATTTGGGGCTGAAAGAAAATGCAAGTCAGCTGTGGCAAAAGTGAAGGGTGAACTTGATAGATTACCAGTCGAGGAGTTTTGAATACTTTTGAAATAAACGGAGGAAAGAAACCCCAATCAGCAGAGTATTGAAATAGGTAAGGTTGGAACTAAGAATGGCTTTCAGCTGTAGATAGGCTATGGAAATGTATATTTGGAGCAACTGGGTAAAGAAAGGGTAGGTCTCTTCAAGGACAAAGGAGAGTGTGTGTGGGTGTGTGTGTGTGCACGCACGCACAGCCAGAGAAGATGGATGAAGTTCTTAATGAATACTTTGCTTTGGTATTCACTAAGGAGAACAACATGGATGATGGTAAGGTTAGGGAGGGTTACGTTGATATTCTAGGGCGTGTCAATGTTTAAAAGGAGGTGGTGCTCAATGTGTTGATAAATATGAAAGTGGGTCAGTCTTCAGGGTCTGATGGGATCTATTCCAGGATATAGAAAGAGGCATGGGAGGAGATTGCTTGGGCCTTGAAAGAGATCTTAGTATCCTCTTTAGCCACAGATAAGGTCCTGAAGACTGGAGAATAACCAGTGTTGTTGCTTTATTCAAGAAGGGAAACAGGGATGCTCCTCAGATAATACGTCAGTGAACCTTACATCAGTGGTCGGCGCATTATTTCAGAAGACTTTTAGGGCCAGGATTTACTCAAATTTGAAAAATAAGGACTTATTAGGTATAGTTGGCATGGCTTTGTGCGGGAGACGACTTGCCTCTCAAATTTAAATGAGTTTTTTTGAGGAATTAATGAAGATGATTGATGAGGGTTAGACAATGGAGGGACTTTTCTAAAACATTTGACAAGGTCTCTCATGTTAGGCTTCTGCTCGAAACGTCGACTCTCCAGCGCCTCGGATGATTTCAATGAAATGTCGCTGCTCTGATCAGTAAGTTTGCAGGCAACATGAAAATTGGTGAAGTTGTGGCCAATGAGAAAGGTTATCAAGGGATACAACAGGATATAAATATGTTGGAAAGTGAGGTGGTGAAATGACAGTTGGTGTTTAATCAGGGCAAGTGTGAGGTGATGCAATTTGGGAGGTGAATGCAAAAGGAAAGCATACTTTAAATGGCGAGCCCTTTGGAGTATTGATATACAGAGGGATCAAAGGGTGTAAGTCTATAGTTCCCTGAAAGGGGCAATACAAGTGAATAATATAGTATAGAAGGTATACAGCTTGCTTACCTTCATTGGTTGGGGCTTTGAGTATAAAAGTTGGCATGTCATGTGCAGATGTTCAGTCAGTTCACATTTGGAGTATTGAGTGCAGTCTGGTCACCACAGCATAGGAAGGTTGTGGAGGTTTTGGAGAGAATGGTTTACTAGGATATTGGTCGGATTGGAGTGTATTCGTAATAAGATGAGGTTGGACAAACTTGGATTATTTTCACTAGAGCTTTGGAGGCTGAGGGACAATCTGCTAGAAGTATATAAAAATGAGAGATATAGTTAGGATGATTAGTCCATCTTTTTTCCAAGGTGGAAATGTCAGATACTAAGGACATAGGTGAGAGATGAAAAATATAAAGGAGATTTGTGAGGAAAGTTTTTTTTTGGGTGATTGGTGCCCTGGAATGGAATGCTGGGGAGGTGGTAAAAGCAGTTGCAATAGCAACATTTAAGAGGCATTTGGGCAGAAACTTGAATAGATTAGGAATAGAGGAATATGAACCATGTGCGGGCAGACTGACATCATGGTGGGCTGAAGGGCCATGACATGGGTGAAGGTGGGAAGTGAAAGTGCATGAAGGCAATATTTGTAATGGAGGGCATTATGGGGTTGAAAGTTACAAAATAAAATGAAATGAATTTTGGTTATGTTGGTTGTCACAAATGGTTGTATGTTCTGATTTTGTTCAGAAAATGTAGGTTATATCAGATCACCCCCTCGTGCACAATGCAAGCTCAATGATGACTGCTATGATCCTGCTACTTTGAAAGTGCTCTCCTTCATGCCCAGCAGAACTATAGGTGATTTTTAATTTTTTTTTCATTATACTAGTTTATTTGCATGAATTGTATTTTGTATCATTTCACATAAATATCCTCAACTCTCCAAGTAGTACAGGAGAATAATAAAATATGAAGCAAAGTTTTACACAACATACAATAGTTTGACCAATGCATCACTGATGTAAATAAAACCAGACTACCATATTCTCTTATCAGGTTATTTTATTAGAAGTGTTTTTGTTTTCTACTTTTGTAGTAATGATACTTCATAAGCTTGATTTCTAGAACTAGGTTGTCATATTGGGCTTGGGAACTACAAGTAGAGCCATTTTATACCTTCATAAGTGAAGTCTGTTGCCTCTGCCCATATCCGCCATTTTCTGTTTCCTGGAGAGGTAGCTTGTGCAAGGTTGGATTTCCCAGCTCTGAGTAGAGATGATGTGGGAAGTTGAGAAATGGTACCAATATACAGGACGAAGTAGCTTTTCTGAGGATGATATATAGTTAAAACAGGGCTTAGAAGGCAATACTCACAAACCCACTGGGCATTTGCTCAGATTGAGTAATGAATTCGCTAAACCGAAAAGTCATGACCGAGAGAGAGAGAGAGAAAGGCAAGATATATATGCTACAGAATTTATCCATGCCCCCATTTTATGATCATGAGGTCAGTAGCAACATGGTAATGTCACTGGGTTACCAATCTAGAAACTCAGGCTAATATTCTGGGACATGAGTTCACACCCTAGTGTGGCAGATGGAGAAATTCGCATTCAGTAAAAATCTGGAATTATAAAGATAGTCTCTTTGGATCATATAATTGCTGTCAGTTTTCATAAAAAACCCATCTGGTTCATCAATATCTTTCAGGGAAGGAAATATGCCATCCTTAACTTGTCTGACCTATATGGAACACCAGACCCACTGTGATTTGTTTATCTCTTAACTGTCCTATGGGCAATTGGAGATGGTCAATAAAAGTTGCCTAGCCAGTGATGTCTACATCCCATGAATAAATTAAGAGTATAACATCTCTGTTTCTGGAGTCATAGGGTTATGTTACTAGGAAATATTCATGTGTCACGTGTTTGAATCCAGGGCTTGAATTAATTTAAGGGTCTCTGTGGTATTGTCCCTGCCCCTGGACCAGGAAGCCTGGGTTCTGTCTGTTAAAGAGTTGTAGAACAACATCTCTGTACAGGTTGATTAGAAAAAATCCCAGAATTATTCTTTCCCTTCACAGCAAGAGTTCATGAACCAGAAGCCATGAGAGAATTAATATACATGTGATTTTCAACACTAATGTTTCTATTTCTCAAAATCATTGAAATCACCAAGACAGTGCGAGCAACTAGATTTCATGTCCCTTTTCAGGTCGTTCTCGAGGCGCAATTATCTCGGAGTACTACAATCGCACTTTAAGGTTACGGCGGCAAAGGGCTCGGCCTGCTCTGAAAGATATGTCTCGATCGATGAGACCGAGCATACGGGATGTAGCTGCATTGGATGAGAATTGTGAAGAAGAATTAGGCAAGTATAAGAGGAAGTATTGTATTGAATTGAATTTATTGTCATGTATACCAAGGCACAGTGAAAATCTTTGTCTTGCAAGCAATACAGGCAGATCACAGAGTTAAGTAGCATAGATAATAGGTAAACAGCGGCAAAAACAAAAACACAGGTACAGGTGAATGTTAAGAGTTTCTGAGTCCATTCAATATTCTAACAACAGTAGGTTGTTTCGAAATGAAGCTAAATGGAGATTAGAGAAGAAATATTAACTTGAGTCATACAATATGTTAGTTCTATTATTCTGGTTTTTGATGTAAATTGTGCCTCAATATGAAACCATAACTTGACAAACTTTAAGAACATGATCACCAGGAGTAGGCCACTCAACCCCTCGATCCTATTCTGTCATTGAAACAGATGATAGCTACTCTGACCTTGGCCTCAACTTCACTATCCTATCTGTTTTCCATAAAACTTGATTAGATTGGGTTATTTTAGATTACTTAGATTAGATTAGATTACTTACAGTGTGAAAAAGTCCACACCGACTCTCCAAAGAGCAACCCACCCAGATCCATTCCCCCCTTCACTTTACACTATGGGCAATTTAGCCTGGCCAATTCATTCACCTGCACATTTTTGGACTGTGGGAGGAAACCGGAGCACCCGGAGGAAACTCATGCAGACATGGGGAGAATGTGCAAGCTCCACACAGACAGTTGCCTGAGGCCATATAATTTGAAAATCTGTCTATGTGAGCCTTAAATGTATTCAGTGACATATTCGCCAAAGCTCTCCGGGGTTAGAGAATTCCAAAGATTCATTCGTTTCTGGGAGTAGTAACTCTTCCTCATCTCTGCTCTAAAAAGGTAACCCTTGTTCTGAAGTTATACTCCCATGAAGATAATCACTGCTCATTGTCATCGACACTGTCAACCCACTCTTGAATTTTGTTTAAAAGGCACACTTTTAATTCTGCTAAACACTGAGTACAAGTCAGACCTGCTCAACCTTATCTAATAGGACAACACCTCCATTCCAGGAACTTGATCATTCTCTGAACTGCTTCCAATGTGAGTGTTATCTCTGCTTGAATGTGGAGACCTCAAAGTATGCAGGTGTGGGCTCATCAAAGCCCCATGCAGTTTTAGCATGACATGTCTTGTTTGTACTCTAACTTCTTTACAATAAAAGTCACCATTCAGTTTCCTTTTGATTACTTGCAGAACCTCCATGCTACTCTTTCTGATTCATGTGTGAGGACCCCAAATCCTTCTGGTTACCACAGCATTTTGTAGTTTCATATTTTGCTTTTCATACAAACTGAATAACCTCTCAGTTGCCTGCGTTATACTTCATCTGTCAATTTTTTTTGCCATATCACTTAAAATAATCATATCCCTTTGCAGGCTCTATTTTTTG
This sequence comes from Chiloscyllium punctatum, assembly GCF_047496795.1. Lineage (NCBI taxonomy): Eukaryota > Metazoa > Chordata > Chondrichthyes > Orectolobiformes > Hemiscylliidae > Chiloscyllium > Chiloscyllium punctatum. The sequence goes on along the minus strand of NC_092777.1, from coordinate 48,181,924 downwards.
CATTCTTCTCAAAATTTCTTTTCCACCTATTGTATTGTCAGCAAATTTATAAGTAATACTGTCAATCTCTTCATCCCTGCGCTAAATATAGATTGCAAATAGTTGAGACCCAGCGCTAATCCCCACAAGTTCAAGTTTGTCAAACTGACTATGACCCTTTTGTTACAACTTTTACAGCAATTGCTTAAGTTCCTTACTCACCTGATTACTGATCCTTTTGAAATGTTTTTAGTATTTTCTACCATGAAGACAGGTAAAATGTTTGTTCGATGTTTCTTGTTTCCCTTTTTCCTCAGCCTTATTTTTGATATACTCATTGAAGCAATTGTTTTTATAATATTTCATCCTAGTTTACATTTGTTTCTTGATAGCCACTCTATCATTCGCGCAACACAGACACAGACATGCCCATACAAACACACACACACGCGCACAAGGCAAAGAGTTTGTGTATAACAATCGCTTATGTAACACTTTATTGAATTTCTTCTGGAAATCCAAATTAGTGACATTGATATTGATGCCCCCCCCCCCCTCAACCACCTTACCAAACCTTGACATTGTGCTCTCAAAATGTTGTAATAAAGTTATCAAATGCTATTTCACTTCCACAAACTTAGTTGGTTTTGCTTGATTATATTCTGATTTTCTGAAAGTCCTTCAACAACTTCCTAGTCATAGGATCTCTACAGAATGGAAGCAGGCTATTTAGCCCATCAATTCCACACCGACCCTCCAAAGAGCATCCCACCCTCTTAACTCTATCACTGTAACCCTGCATTTCCCGTGGCTAATCCACCTAATCTGCACATCTTTGTGACTGTGGGAAGAAACCGGAGTCCCTGGAGGAAACCCACACAGACATGAGGAGAATGTGCATATTCCACACATACAGTCTCCGAGACTGGAATCAAACCTGGGTCCCTGTGAGGCAGTAGTGCTAACACTGAGCCACTATGCAGCTACTTCTTACTTAATGGATTTCTGAAAATTCCCATTGGCAGATGTCAGGTCAACTGGCCGACAGTTTCCTGCTTTTTGCTTTCCTCCTTTTGAATAGGCATTTAATTTTTGAATTTCAAACATTTGTGTTTCCAATTTCTTGAGATCTTTAAAGAATGTAAGGAATTTTGAAGATTATAACCAATGCATCCTGTTCCTCTGTAACTACTGCCTACAAGACCCAGGAATATAGACTGTTAGCTCCAGGGGTCATGTTAGTCGTTAGTGTCACCAGTTTGCCTATTTTTCTGTCATGATGATATTTGTTTTAACTTCCTCCCATTCTGTACTTTTCTTCCCCACCTGATTACAGAACCTTTTGAAATGTTTTGAGTGTTTTCTACCATGAAAACAGATCAATTATCTGTTCAATGTTTTTTTTGGTTCCACTAAGTTCCTCAGTCTTACTTTTTTATCTCAAACCTAGCAGTCTGAAGGAATAGACAGTGCCTCAATTTGCTATGATGTTCTCTTAAGAGCCACTCAGTGCAAAGTATATGCAAGAAAGGGGAGTGGATGGAAAAGTAGGCAGTGTCAGGAAAATGTAGGTGCTCCGGGTACTTTCTTTGGGTTCATTTCCCTTTTAAACAATAACTTTCTGGGCTAATATTAGATCTGTTCATTGTGAAAGATTAAAGCAATCATATGATCTTTGAACTGCCACTCCGCTACACTTGCTGTCTGGTGGGGCTCCTTATTTAAAAAAAACATGAGGGAATTCCATTGTAGCTTTAACAAAGTAATCCTTTCAGGATGTAGGTTTGCTCGCTGAGCTGGAAGGTTTGTTTTCAGACATTTTGTCACCAAATTAGTGAGCCTCCAGATGAAGCACTGGTGATATGGCCCGGTTTTTATATAAAATGTGGGCCATACCACCAGTGCTTCATCCAGAGGCTCACTGATGATGTTACCTAGTATGACGACGAAACATCTGAAAATGAACCTTCCAGCTCAGCGAGCAAACCTACATCCAGAACCTCAACCTGAGCTATAAATCTTCTCAAAACTTGGTAATCCTTTCAATGACACTTATGTCCATTTGCCAAGCCAGATCCAAAGCTCTGACTTTGACAAGTATCTGGAAAAGTTGAAAAATTCTGCCTCATCCGCACTTACCTCCTGCGTTGGTTTGAAATATTTTATTCAGGATTTGTACCTGTACACTATTTTTGTTTTTTACCAAACCACAGAAATTTCCTACTGTGTACTGTTGCCGTTGGCAGCTGTGACAATTGAGTGAAGAAGTGTTCGGGGATTGTTTATGTTTCTTGTTCTCTTGGTGAAAACAAATCAAAGGGAGTCAGAGAATTTGCAGATTTCCCCTGCCTTCCAAATGGTGAAAAACAAATCAAAATTTCTTGCTTCCAAATCATTAGCGTTCGGTCAAAGCTTTAGACAGGCTCTACTTTGAATTTCTAATTGTGTTTGGTTGAAAATTGAAAACATCTGAACTCAGCTCTACAGCTAGGAATCAAATTCAGATTGGCTACGTTCTGAAGTTTCATGGCTACCTATTGCACTGAAGTAATTTTGTGAAGCTGAAACCTCATTTAAAATACGTGTTGTCTCAAAAGGTTGTCACATGCTGAAAGGCACAGCCATTGTACCATCTGCTGAAGGCCTTTTCCCCCACAAGGTTTTGAACATAATTAAGAATTTAGAAACTCATTTTCAGTCACCATGTCTGAGAAAAGTTATGCTCTTTTTCCCTAGGGTGAGGGATCTCGAGACGAGGGGGTATATTTTTAAGGTGCGAGGAGAGAGATTTTAAAATGGACTTGAGAGACAAATTGTTAACACAAGACGGTGGTTCACATGTGGAATGAACTTCCTGAGCAAGTGATGGTTGTGAACGTAGTTACAATGTTTAAAAGACGTACATGAATAGAAAAGATTTGGAAGGATGTGGGCCAGGAGCAGGCAGGTGGGAATGGTTCGGTTTGGGATTATCTTTGGCACAATCTGGTTGGACTGAAAGGTGTCTTTCCAGGCTGTATGGCTTATATCTTTTAAACATGGAAAGTTACTTGGTTCATGAGGTTTCTGACCTTCCTGCTTTGGGTTTGTGCACTTTGGTTGCTGTTTTGTTACAAAAGGCCGGAGGAATGGATATCTTATGTTTGCTTCTATATTTCAGAAAAGAAGAAGCTGTTGTCTGAATTGCAGCAATTGACTGGGAGTGAATGCACCAGGATGTTACGGACCATGCCACTGAACCTTTCTGTGAAAAGGGAACTAAGGTCAGACATGCAATGTGGATAATTTGATGAGCAGTTGCAAACTTACATATTTTCCATGCCTCTCTTCTACTTGTGCTGCTACACAGACTAATTGCAACTCTGTAGTGATTAGAGTGACAAAGGGGTTGCCATCAGTGCTATCAAGTGGCACTCTTGTAGAGCTGTAACCTACTCACTGACGCTCTGTCAATGCTACCCAGCTCCTGACCTCATTGCAGCCTTCATCCAAATATAGACAAACAAGCTGAATTTGAGGTGAAGAGAAAGCGTCCTTGACATTAAGGCAGAATTTGACCGAGTTTGACATCAAGGAGAGCTGGTGAACCTGGACTGAGCAGGATTTGGTGGGGGTGGGGGGAGTATTCTCCATTCATTAATGTCATACCTAGCAACAAGGCAGCTGGCTGTGGTTGTTGAAAGTAATTCTTCTCCATCCTGGGAAATCCCTGCAGTGGTTCCTCAGGTTGGTGTCCTTGGCCCAGCCACATTTAGCTATTTCATCAATGTCTTTTCCTCCACTGTGCAGTCAGACATGATCAGGGCAGCAGGAGCAAGGGAGCAACATCACTTGCAAGACAGTGTCCAAGCCACACTGATTTGTGCTGCACATTGCTGTTTCTCCACTGTTGCTTTGTAAATGTCTTAGAACCAAGAGCATTATGGATGTAGCTACACCCCATAGGTTACGAGAGATGTCCAGTGATGTTTCTTATAGGCCGTGTCTTTGATATTCTTTCTACGTGTTACATTTATATGTTGGTACAAGTCACCCCCTTGAGCAATGTTATTACATAGTTTGGGATGTCATCGCCTCATAGAGATGTACAGCATGGAAACAGACCCTTCGGTCCAACTTGTCTATGCTGACCAGATATCCCAACCCAATCTAGTCCCACCTGCCAGCACCCGGCCCATATTCCTCTAAACCCTTCCTACTCATATACCCATCCAAATGCCTCTTAAATGTTGCAATTGTACCAGCCTCCACCACTTCCTCTGGCAGCTCATTCCATACCCGAACCGCCCTCTGTGTGAAAAGGTTGCCCCGTATATCTTTCCTCTCTCACCCTAAACCTATGCCCTCTAGTTCTGGACTCCCCGATCCCAGGGAAAAGATTTTGTCTATTTACCCTATCCATGCCCCTCATAATCCAATGAACACAGTCCGCCGATTTCTCAGCAACAAACCTAAACAAGCAGACAAAACACATCCAGAAACCCTAGCCACTCTCCCCTACATCAAAGACCTCTCAGAAATGACTGCCACCTTGGCACCATGGTAGCCCACAAACCCACCAAGACACTAAAACAGCAGCTGATGAACTTGAAAGACCCTATACAGACAACAAGCAAAACTAATGTCATTTACAAAATACCATACAAGAACTGTTACAAATACTACATTGGACAAACAGGCAGAAAACTAGCCACCAGGATACATGAACATCAACTAGCCACAAAACGACATGACCCTCTTTCACTAATATCTTTATGTACAGATAAGGAAGGACACCACTTTGACTGGGGCAACTCTTCCATCCTAGGACAAGCCAAACAGAGACATGCACGAGAATTCCGAGAAGCATGACATTCCAACCAGAACTCTATGAACAAACACATTGAGTTAGACCCCATCTACCACCCCCTGAGAGAAAGAAAAAAACACAGGAAATGACATCACCACAGGAAATGACATAATCAACCCAAAGAAACCCAAACATATAAATAGAAACCAGGAATTATCAGCAGTGCTTTGCCTGGAGACCTGAAGATGTTACTTAGTAGGGTGATGAAATGTTTGGAAATGAACCTTCCAGATCAGTGAGTAAACCTACATCCAGAACCTCAAACTGAGCTACAAATCACCTCAAAATTCACTTGATCATTGATAACAGTGTGATTTGTTAAAATGAACCTAAATTTGAATCACATTTTTTTTCTAAACAGTAATGAATGTACAGAGCAACAATAGTGCCCAATCTCTTTCCAAGCAATCTTGACACATCAGTATAAAACAAGGAATAAATTGCATCTACCCATTAGTCATTTTGTGTGACTTAAAAGAGAACTGTCCTGCATTCCATACATCTAAATAATTGATTAAATCTCTCTCTCCTACTGGGCTGTTCTTGTTTTGAGCTCATTTTCTCAAAATCAGACAGCATAGCCTAGACCAGATGGCTGTTACTGCATACTTAGGTCTGGGGATCTTCAAGTCCATTAACAAAAGGCTTAAATTTTTCCAAATGGTGAAGACAATGGATGAATTTCAGGAGCTTTAAATAAAATTACCAGCAAGGATTTGCTGTTTCTTCTGAGTACATTTCTGAGGAAACAGTTAAAAGCCAGCGTAAGGCTAGGTGCTGTGAAATGTAAGGGGATTTCCACCAATTTTATGTCAGATATTATGTTTATTACAGCTGTGACCCAGTAAGAAAATGCTCTGTTCTGGTATCATGCCTTAAAGACACAGAATCTTTGATTTTTGCAGAGTTGGCTATGCAGAGGCAGAGCCAAAACAGTGTATCTCAGTTTCATTTTGCCTAGTCTCGATTTTGTCAGCCAGTAAAAACATTCCTGAGATGCACTGAGGTTCGTTCTTGGTTGGAATATGGTTGACCAAAATACCAGGCTTCCTCTCAAAAGGAAATGGCCTCTTAGTTTTGAAAGTTTGCCCATCATCGCCTGTACACCTTAGGAGGATGATACAAGAAAAATCAGGGAAGCAAAAATTGTACGAAACAGTTGATATGTTTCAGTCAGATAAGATAGGATTTGAGTTTTTCTTTCTCTTCTGTTCTGTGCACTTGTTCTTTTATTAGCCATTCAATAAAAATGTGATTTTTACATTGCGCACCCAAAAATGTAACTTCTCCAACGTTTATTTGTATGGACAAAACAGGCTAATTTTACAGAAGCTGCAAGCACAAATCATGAGCTTATATGTAAGAAAAATGAAAAATATTATATTGTTAAATTTTAATGTGACTTGTGCACAAATCAGAGTTTATTTTACGAACTGCAGTACATCTTCTGATTTCACAAAAGAGACATCCTACTGGAAATCAAGTGTCTACTTTTGAGATAATTCCATAATGAACGTTACATAGTCACTGATGTGTTCTAACCTGTTCTAACAAAAACTCCTCTTGATTTAAAACACTCATCTACATTTTTTTTGCCTGACCTGCTGAGTTTTCTTTCAGCTGTATTTGTTTCTGTCGTTACATCACCACTGTTATCCTGAGCTTGTTAGGAAACTTTCAAGTATTTAAATGATGCCTTTTGTAGTGTAGTTTTCTCCGTTAGATAAGTCATGTGCTTCATGGGCAGTTTGAAAGCACACGTCGGCAAACTGTCCAGAAGTTCACAGGTGAAAGGTTGTCATGAGGAAATTTGAGGTGAGTTTAAAGAAGTTATGGTAGAGCTGTCACTCTTTCCAAAGCCCTCATGCTTTTAAAATACTCTTTTCTAACACACAGCTGCAATGACTTGTCATCAATTTCCTGTAAATACTGTCCGCAATTGACTTGGCACGTCCTCTGTATTGATAGTCCCCTGTGTACAGGTAGATGTTCAAGTGACAGAAGCCATACTTGGATTTGCTCTTGTTAAGCAATGTGGCCATTTTGAAATTGCTACCTTTGTTTTTAAATCCCTCCATGGTTCTTACTGCCCTTCACCTATTCTATACACAACACCTCCACCTCCCAAACCACTGTCACTTCCTGTGAGATACCTCTACTGTTCCAATCTTGGCCAGTTTAGCATCCACTCCACCATTGATGACCTTGTTTTCACCTGCTTGGGCCCTGCGCTTTGGAAAATGCCTTCCTCCTTTTATTTTATTCCTTTAAGAAACATGTTTTTCGTCATCTGACCTTTATAGCATATTATCAAATTTGTTTTGATAGTGCTCCCTGATGTATTATAGAATCGCTACAGAGTGGAAATAGTCCATTCGCCCAACAAGTCCACACCAACACTCCGAAGAGTAACCCACTTAGACCCATTCCCCCACCCTACATTTACCCCTCACTATTGCACCTAATCTACACATCCCTGAACACAATTGGCAATTTAGCATGGCTAATTCACCTAACCTGCACATCTTCCCTATGAAGCATGTTTGGATGCTTTACTATGATAAAGGGCTGATGCCCGAAACATCGATTCTCCTGCTCCTTGGATGCTGCCTGACCTGCTGCGCTTTTCCAGCAACACATTTTCAGCTCTGATCTCCAGCATCTGCAGTCCTCACTTTCTCCTATGATAAAGGGTCAACAAGTTTCCATTACTGTGGCAATCTACTTGCTATGTGATTATCCATAATGTGTACTGTCAAGAGTCCTTTCTCCTCCAGAGATTCTGGAACTGATTTAGAATAGACTTTCATTTATCAGATGAATTTTCACTGCAGTGCCATTAACCCAGTTATATATTTTAAAAGAACAGCTGAGCAGTTCTTCTACCTCAGAGCTGCATATTGCATTAAGGGTTTTCTTTGGTAAGCAATAAGGCTTCACGTAGGCTTTTAAGAACTGAATTTTTAATACTTTTACAGAATGAAAAAAAATCAATATCTTTTATGTCTCCATAGTAGCCTTAACTTTAACATGCTTTTAAAACTAGTTCAGCTAGCTGAAGTTAATGTTGAAATTTAAATGATTTTGATTTGATCTATAATGTCTGTGGACCTACAGTGAAAAAGTTGCAAACTATAATTTATAGAGATTCTTCAGAAATCACGCATTTCACGTGCAAGATCATAGTTGGTACTATATTCAGTACTATATAATTAGTACTGACATGATGAAGAGCTTATGCCCAAAATGTTGACTCTCCTGCTCCTCGGATGCTGTGCTTTTCCAGCTCACACCTTTTGACTCTGGCAACGTTGATGGTTCATCAGGAGTGTTTACACATGAGAGCACGTTTTGGGAATGGAGTAAAGGTAGCATTGTTATGCAGCTAAAAGCAACTGGTGTGAATTCTGATGATAGAATATCCCATTTTGTAGACAGAGAGAACAAATGTACAAAGTGTTAAATGGGGTGCCAGTCGAGAAGGCGGCTTTACCCTGTGTAACGGTGAGCTTCTGATGATGTTGGAGCGACAAGTGCACCGAGGATACTCAATGGCTTGGTATGGTAATTGAAGATAGAAAGGCAGGTGGGTGGTAACAGCCAATAAATTGGCAGAGGGCTATGAAGGGCCACAGTGGAATGAGTAGAGAGAATTAGGTTGTATGGCTTCATGGGTGGGGTGGGGTGGGGCAGGGCAGTGGTGGTGAGGGGCTCATGAGGGCTAGTGCAATGATTTTGGAGAGATAAGGTACATCTTTTGGATCTTGTTCTGGGACAACTTAAAGGAAAAACATCTTTTGGGATTGTGAAAAAACTTGTTTATTTGTAATACATATACAAGCCTATTAGAACTGTTAAAGTTGTCAAAGATTTGTCCAAAACAAAAGTGGAGCTAAATAAACAATCCTACATTTTTCAGAGTACCTGTTCGTGTCAAACCATGATACTGTAGGATTTGTGCTGCAAACAATCAATCTTGCAGTGGTGTGCCTATTGATGGACAATTCCAGCTGTGTGTTGAATTGAAGTGTTTATTGACATAAGGTATTCAGCACTTGAGTCTCATGTTTGTTTATATAAAAGATTAATTGTAGCAATTTCAATATATTTGGGGTTTTTGTAACAAAATAAACAATGTGCTTTTTCAGTAGTAACAGTATGATAGAATGATAGCTTAATATTTTTTTGTCAGAATGTCTCTTAGATTAATGCCCATGGTAGATAATAATAGGTGAATTGCTATGGGAGACGAGGGACAGAGTTTTCTGAAGAGGATGGGAGATAGCATCGGAACAATATGATGGACCTTGAGAGATGGGTACATTTGAATTGGGTATGAGGGTAGCATGCAAATTGGTTAATGGGAATATGCAGGCCAGGGGGATTGTGTACTGAGAGATAGGTTGGTATAAGTGTAGCATTGTTGGATAAAGTTGTCTCCTTTACATTATCCTGCAGCTATTTTAAGCACATGACCTCCACTTTTCAAAAGTAAAATTGCAGAAGACATCAGGTCCAAGTGTAACTTGAAAGTATCCCACATTTAAACATAGAAATCAAAGTATATTGTTGAAACAGGAAGTTGCTTGTGGTGGACTGGTTTCTTGTTACTTGATTGAGCTTTCAGTGGTGGGAAGTAACCCAAAGAACTGTAGAAATTGATCGATTTAACTTCTTTAGGGGAGCTTTAACTCCTTTAGTAATTCTGTGTTCTTACAGACGTATGACATCGAACTGTAAAGATCACAGCAGTGTCCCACTTGATGAGAATTTATCATGTTGGAGTCACACAAAGTACACTCTAATCATTGTAAGTATCTTAAGATTAATTTAACGAAAGAAACTAAAATTGAACAAACATTATTTATTCTTTTAAAATTATATATTCCTCTGAAATGATTTATCCGATGGGCAGTCATAGACTATTTCTATCCAATCTTTCTTGCTTCTCTCACAAAAGTTTAGATTTTGTATTCACTCCAAGTAATATTTGCATTTTTTTTCAAAGTTAAAATGACATTAGAATGTCACACATTTGAAACTGCAGCTGTAGAAATATTACTTCCTCAAAGGTTTCCCAAATGTGGTTTCTAAAAAAGTGCATGCAATATATTTCATTATTGCTGAGAGCTCTGCCAATATTATCTTCACAACTACCTTGTAAATCAAAGAAAAGTCTTTACAGCAGTGAAATGGCGTGTTCTCTGTATACAGAGTGTTTAACCCCATTTATCTGTTTTGTTGTTAGGCTGTCAGGCAATGCTGGTATGGATTTCTTTCCCTTCTGCATGCGTTTCACTTAAGGCAGATTGCCCTGAAACAGATCAGTGGCCGCTTTGGAACAGGGGTGCTTTCATATTTCATCTTCCTCAAGATGCTGCTGATATTCAATGCTTTCCACCTTCTCATGAATGTGTTCTTCATTGTCATTCCCCAAGCTACTCATCCCCCTAAAATCCCAGAAAGACAATTCTTTGGACTGGAGCTGCTGACTGGCATTGTAAGTGAAATTTAAACAGTGATTCTTAACTGTTTTTGAGGCCCTGCTGTAATGCTATAAAACTATGTCGGGGATCATTGTTTCCTCACATTCTCCCCAAGACACTCACAACCCTATGAATCAGCTTTTTTCCCCCTGGGGAAAGCTTGCATATTCATTACTATGTTGTAACATTTCCACTCCATGGATCTGGAACACTGGGTGTCCAGAACATTTTCTCAGCTGAGCAGCGGTAAGGTGTACCTCCTCTGGGCATAATGGTTGGTATGGAGAGAATGTGCCCCAGTCCAGAAGCTCTGTCTGGAGATCCCTGGGCCACTGAATCACGTCTGCTTAAGTACAGGGCATTGGTTTGGCCACTTTTGGAATATTGCATGCAGTTCTGGTCTCCTTCCTATCAGAAGGATGTTGTGAAACTAGAAAGGGTTCAGAAAAGATTTACAAGGATGTTTCCAGGGTTGGAGGGTTTGAGCTATAGGGGGAGTTAGAATATGTGCTGGGGCTGTTTTCCCTGAAGCGTCGGAGGATGAAGGGTGACCTAATGAAGATTTATAAAATCATGAGGGGTATGGAAAGGATAAATAGACAAAGTCTTTTCCCTGGGATGGGGGAGTCCAGAACTAGAGGGCATAGGTTTAGGGTGAGAGGGGAAGATAAAAAAGAGACATAAGGGGCAACTTTTTCATGCAGAGTGTGGTATTGAATGAGCTGCCAGCGTGGATGAGTTGGACCGTATTGGTCTGTTTCCGTGCTGTCGCTGTATGACTCTGTGAATGCAAGAGTGAATGTTGTAACCACTAAAGTGCTCTTCAAATGAAGGAAATATTTTTACCAGCAGATGTTGGGAGGGCCTGGGGTGTTGGTGCATTAATTTGATGTCAGTGGAATAAGGCAAGTGTAACTCCACAATTGATATGTCTGGTGTGAAACTGATGGAGTGGAGAGGGGCTGGTTTTATTTGTTTGCCTGTGTTAAAATGGGGTCACATTGGAAAATAATTTTACACATGTTGGTGAAAGATGAGCCAAGAACTTGCCTTCACATTTATTCTATGAATGCTTTATGATTTACAAGCCTTATAGAAACTTTTATAGAATCTTTTTAAAGGAGTTAACTGTTTAACTGTTAAAGCTGATTAATTTTATTCTGGACTGCTGTGCATTTGTGACCAGCTCATTCTTTGAAGCGAATGGGTTTGAAAAGTGTACTTCTGTGAACAGTTATTTGGCATGTTTTGTGGCTCGATACCTGTTTGTGTCTGGTTCACACATTTGTAGTTAGGCATTCTAGGCTTATTCTAGAATCCAGAAAATTCTAAATCCCAGAATTCCAAAATCCAGAAATGCCTTGGCCCTAAGCCATCTAGGTAAAAACAATGACTGCAGATGCTGGAAAGCAAATACTGGATTAGTGGTGCTGGAAGAGCACAGCAGTTCAGGCAGCATCCAACGAGCAGCGAAATTGATGTTTCGGGCAAAAGCCCTTCATCAGGAATAAAGGCACATCTCCGAGACACCCACACCAATCAACCAAACCGCCCCGTGGCCCAACATTTCAACTTCCCCTCCCACTCTGCCAAGGACATGGAGGTCCTGGGCCTCCTTCACCGCTGCTCCCTCACCACCAGACGCCTGGAGGAAGAACGCCTCATCTTCCGCCTCGGAACACTTCAACCCCAGGGCATCAATGTGGACTTCAACAGCTTCCTCATTTCCCCCTCCCCCACCTCATCCTAGTTTCAAACTTCCAGTTCAGCACTGTCTCCTTGACTTGTCCGGACTTGTCCGACCTGCCTATCTCCTTTTCCACCTATCCACTCCACCCTCTCCTCCTTGACCTATCACCTTCATCTCCTCCCCCACTCGCCCATTGTACTCTATGCTACTCTCTCCCCACCCCCACCCTCCTCTAGCTTATCTCTCCATGCTTCAGGCTCACTGCCTTTATTCCTGATGAAGGGCTTTTGCCCGAAACGTCGATTTCGCTGCTCGTTGGATGCTGCCTGAACTGCTGTGCTCTTCCAGCACCACTAATCCAGTCCTTAAGCCGTCTAGATTGGCAAGGATGCAATGCTGTATTTGTGCCGTCCGTAGTGAAGAATTTAGACAGTCTAAGAATTTTACCATATCCATTTGCTGATCAAGAGCTTCTCCACCAGTCATATTTATTTGAAACACATATGTTTAATAATGTTTTAAGGTTAAAATAAATATGTTTAACAGAGAACAAACTCAGAATAAGTCCATGCTAGCTACAAGCTCATTTTATGCATGACTGAAGTAAATTTCTGCAGCCATATTCTCCATTTTGAATTTAAATCATCCTTATTAATAGCAGTCACTCAGATTAATCACAGTGGCTGTTGACCTGACAATGAAATGGTGGTATACACAGAGACTTAAGTGACGTTATCTATCAACAGAAGTCATTCTCCAACAGCCTTATACTTAGTCCCCATCCCACACAATACTGACTGAAAAAATAGTCCTCAGATGAAACCTGTCCATCTATCAGAAAAGCATATAGCCATGAGTATAAAACATTGAGCCCAAAGGATGTATTTAAAAAGTGTCATGCATACAAAACTCCCTGCTTCCTTTGACATTGAGTGATTTTTGCATTGCTCTGGTGGAATGCTTTGTTACAGTAATAATCTATGGATTAATTACGAGTTTGCAAGGCAGAGGCATACCAAGGCTTTAGTTTCCAGAGGGCAATAGTCCATGTGGTTCTTGCATAGCTGATTCCAGTTGATCAGAAATTGGAGTTAACGTTTTGGATTCAGTGACCCAACTCCGTTCTGAGGAAAGGTCACCAGACCCTGATTTCTGGGTTAACTCTGATTTCTCTTCACAGGTGCTGCCAGACCGGCTGATCTGATCATGGTGACAACTAGAAACCTCTAATGATAGGGTATAAATTTGAGATAATAAACCTCCTTGAGAGCATTGCAGTTCTTTCGTTGGACTATCGTGTGGGGAGGAAGCAAACACAATGTTTAGATGATGGAGGGGGAAAAAACAGAGATTAAGCTGCCCCCCTCCCTTCATCCCTGCATTGTCCTTGCATGAGAACAAATTACCTTATTGACTTTTTAAAGGAATAAATGTGGTGCAGGTTAATATGAGATCAAATATGAAGAATATTTTTAAAAATTTTGGTCACAATTTGTTTTAATCAAGCTGCTAATGAGCTCAAGTTAGGAATTTAGAATGTTCAGCTGCCACATTCTGTTGAACATCACAGAAGTTCGCTGAAACAAAGTGGCTTTGATGAATCAAAGTGTAGGATGATGGATGTAGCAATCAGCCTTCATTGGTTTTCTACAGTAAAGGGCAAGCATCTGCTCTTTGCTGCAAAAATAAACCCAATCTGAGTGAGCATGCTCAAAATGCTATGATCTTAACTGTTTAAACCCCTTTCTTTTCTCTTTAAGGGATATTTCACAGACACGGTTCTATACTATGGGTATTATACAAATAACACTTGGAGTATCTTGCACGGACAATACAATAAGAGTGCTCCTAAGCTGCCATATAATATGCCAATAGCATATATTTACACGATTGGAAGTTCCTTCTTCATCACCTGCATAATCCTGGTCCATTGGTAAAATACCTTTCTTTTCTTATGTTACCAAATGCAAAACTGCCCAGTCACTGCAGCAAAAGTAAACTTCTTATTTTTCTCATTTCACGGGAGAAGACGGTTGTGTTAATTTGGATTGCTTTCTAATGTATCTATGTTCACATGGTTGGATTCTTGAATTCGGACAAAAATAAAATTCTGTGTATGTTGGTAATCTGAAATACAGCAGGAGGTGCAGAAAACCCTTAGTAGGTCAAGCCATATCCATGGAGGGGGTGGGGAGAGAGAGTTAGAGTAGAGTTCATGCATCATGCTGGTGAGTTTTGTTGGGAACTGATTTTGATCTGTTGGGCTGTGAGTGGGGCAGTACGATGCCACAGCAGTTAACACTGAGATCCAGGTTTGATTCTAACCTTCTGTCTATGTGGAGTTTATACATTCTTCCTCTGCAGGAGTTTCCTCCAGTTACTTCCCATAGTCCAAAGTTATGCAGGTTAGGTGGATTGGCTAAATAGCTCCATAGTTTCCAAGGATGTGTAGGCTAGGTGGCTTAGCCATGATAAATGCGGACTTATGGGGAGAGGATGGCGGATTGTGTTTGGGTGGGATGTTCTTCAGAAAGTCGATGCAGATTCTATTGGCTGAATAGCCTCTATCTGCACTTGGAGATTCTATTTCTTTTTACATTACAACTGTAGAATAGAAATCATCATTTTCCTTTTGCCTCTGAATCTAATCATTAATTGGCACTGCTAATGCTGTGCTTTTTCAAGAATACATGAGGCACTGGGAACTTAGTGTGTCTTCCTGATCATTGAAGTCCTAGCCATTGTATATGGCAAACCTAACGGAAAAATGTTGTCCTGTTTCATCATTATATGTTGCTGGGTGAAAATTGAGAGAAATAATTGTTTTCATTCAACAGAGTGAGAGTACAGGCAAGGGAGGGTCTAGAATAGTTCCCCTTACTAATAATTAGGTCAGTGACCATGACAGTAGAAGTGATTTAAACCAACGTTAACATTTTATCCCCCTGTGCCATTGTCAGTTCTGGGTAGCAGTTTCCCAAGTAGAAACTGTGTATGGGAAAGGAAGATAAAAATATTGAACTGCGCCCTGGCACTGGTACTGGCACTGAATCACACGTCAGCAATTCCATTTTTAAGATGGCAGTGAAAATATTTAGACTTGATAATGTTCAGGGCAAAATAAGGAAATTTGAGAGTTGATATGAATCCGACATGGGTTCCAATAAATAGCTGTGAATTTTGAATGGGTTTTTGAATTTGTGTAGGTCAGTTTAAAGTTTACTGAACAAGATAAAAATGAAGCCTATTTTACAAAGTGCGGAATGGGTTTCATAACTTGCAGAAGCTATAAATAACCTGAGAATTTTGACCTTCCAGCCTGTCCAAAGCCTTTGGAGAGAGTTACAGAGTGGGCAACACCTACGGGAATCTGGTGACGAAAGTGTTCTGCTCTTGGGATTTTAAAATGACACAGAAACAGTCGGTTGAGTCAAATTATGAGAATATCAGCACCCGGTTAAAGGTAAGTTGCTAAGTGTTGTGTTCTGTGATTAAACTGGATTCTCACACAGCTATCAGTCTGGTAGTTTGGTACACTTGACCTTCAACCTAGCAATCACACATTTAAGCCTCGTATCTGTCTGTTTCCCTCGATTATGTACCCTTACTGTATGATACAGGGAAGAGTTTCAACAGTTTATGGTACAGACTGCTTCCAATGAGTTGCAAAAATAGTGGAAGGTGCTGGGGAAGGGTTAGCTTTCTGGTACTAGAGACCATCGCACAATAATGATATAAAATAGTTAACTCTGGTCCAAGCTTCTTGGCAGATTTTCTTAACTGCAGTTGGGAAAGTTAATGGAATCATCCATTTTAAATCTGCGTTGGGCGATACAATTAAAATAATCAGTGTGCCACCATGACTGGCACTCAGCACAGATTTAACTTATTTTAAAATTAATGTTCAGGATGATTTTTATTTTACTGTCAAGCATTGTAAGGATGTTGTGAAACTTGAAAAGGATCAGAAAAAAATTGCAAGGATGTTGCCAGGATTGGAGGATTTGAGCTATAGGGAGAGACTGAATAGGCTGGGGCTGTTTTCCCTGGAGCATCGGAGACTGAGGGGTGACCTTATAAAGATTTATAAAATCGGGAAGGGCATGAATAGGATGACTAGTCAAGGTCTTTTCCCTGGGATGGGGGAGTCCAGAACTAGAGAGCAGAGGTTTAGGGTGAGGGGGGAAAAATATAATGGAGACCTGAGGGGCAACTTTTTCACACACAGGGTGGTACGTGTATGGAATGAGCTGCCAGAGGAAGTGGTGGAGGCTGGTACAATTGCAACATTTAAAAGGCATCTGGATGGGTATACGAATAGGAAGGGTTTGGAGTGATATGGGCAGGGTGCTGGCAGGTGGGACGAGATTGGGTTGGAATATCTGGTCAGCATAGATGAGTTGGACCGAAGGGTCTGTTTCCGTGCTCAACATCTCTATGACTCTATTTGCTGTCTTCCTTAATGAATCACTATCCCATCAACATGTTACCCTCTATTTACTGCCTCCTCACAATGTTGAAAGTTGGAAACAACAAGGAAATCAAATAATATCACAATTTTATATTAGAGGCTGCAAGGGTGTTTTGTTACAAGCCAGCACTTACCAGTGGTTTGGAGAGTTGGGGGAAATGGGGGCGGTGGATTTGGTTAACAATCCTGTAGGACAAGGTGACTCAGCAGTGATACTTTTTCTTGAATTGGCAGCCAGAGATTCAGTGAAAGAATGACATCAACATACATCTATATTCCTGCTAAAATGTTGCTGTTTTTCTCAATTAGGAGTCTCTTACTGAGCACAAATTCCGTGCAACTCACTCAAGTATTACTCAATGGATGGAAAATCTATCAGTTCATATACTGGGCTGGATACTGTCCTTGGGGAGTGTTGTCGGATGTGGTGCTGGAATTCATTACTACTCAGAAAGCATGCTCAAGGTGGGTGTTGGCTTCACGTGATGCGATTCTGTCAATCAGTGAGTATTTATAAATGAATGTGGTGCTGGAAAAGCGCAGCAGGTCAGGCAGCATCCGAGGAGCAGGAGAGTTGATGTTTCTCTTGCTCCTCGATGAATGACTTATGCCTGAATTGTCTATTCTCCTGCTCCTCAGATGCTGCCTGACCTGCTGTGCTTTTCCAGCACCACACACTCAACTCTGATCTCCAGCATCTGCAGTCCTCACTTTCTCCTAGTATTTATAAATGTGCAATCACAATCATTTAAATGTTGAATTGGGATAAGAATCATTGGAATTAGTACAGTGCAGAAATAAATCATTCAGCGCATTGAGTTTGCACTGACCCTCTGAAGAGCATCCCACTCATATGCACCCCTGTAACCCTGCATTTCTCTTGGCCAATCCACCCATCCAGAACATCTTTGGACAGAGGGAGGAAACCAGAGCACCCAGACAAAACCCACACAGACACAGCGTGAATATGCAAACTCCACACAGAAAGTCACCCGAGGCTGAAGCCGAACCCTGGTCCCTGGTACTGTGAGGCAGCAGTGCCAACCAGTGCACAACCATGCTGCCCTAAGTTATCTGCTTTGTGGAAATTTAAAAAATTCTGATTGATCTTTACAAACTGCATAATCAGGCAACCAAGCTATGTGAAAATCATGACCCATACACTCAATTGTTTGTTCTCTGATGCTAAGGTCAAAACAGTTCTGTACTCCAGTCATTTAGACATTTGTGGGAAGTTCTTTTCCATTCTAAATTTCCTCTGAATGTTTGTACAGAGGCAAGTATTCTTTTGTAGTAGCAAGTGAGCACAAATTTCATCTTACGTTGAAGACTGTCATTGAGCAATTTATTGTCCATTCCTTTAAAGTGAGCTGGCTGGAAGCCAGTATGTACTTAATGCAAGTGCTTCTAAATTGAAAGGGGAAAGAAATCAAGAGTTCTGACTTGCATTCAAGAATGGACGGGATCAAATTTTTAAAAATCAAACTGTGGATTTTTTCATGATGTACGATAAGCATAATTTTTTTCTGAAAACTTTCTTTCCATCTATACTATCAATATTCTCCCCTAATCCAGTTCTGAAGTGATTGACAGTGTCTAATACATAAACACATTCTGGTACCTCTCACAAATGACCTCATGAGGAATGCAGTGGGATATTGAAGAATTGAATCACCATTGCCAAGTCAGTTCTGTTCTCCCTGTGTTTACCAGGATGAGTAATTGTATATTTAACCCTAAATCGAGTTTGTTATCTGAATCCTCTCGTCAGAGAGATAGTGAAATGCATATTTTTTTTTCTTACTGAAACGTGTCACCGTACCCATTGTCTAATCAGCTTTAAACAGATCATATCTAACTCGATGAAATGGAATAGTGATTTCCATTATCCATCTCAAGCATTGGTGAAGGAGAAGTCATCAACAAATCCTGACTAAAGCCAGTGCACATTCTTCATAGTATATCATGAAATGAGATTATAATAATCATACCTTGAATTTTGGGCAATTATTGTAATCTACTTCAATTTATCTAAGTGTTGCATTGCAATCATCTAAACCTATTTATAAATTTCCTATCTTGTAATCACCCTATGTTATACCACTATTTTGCAGCTTAAATGTATTGTGACAGAATATGCCAATATCAATGGTGAAGTACAAACACGTGAAATATAAGAACAGAGAACCCAAAACTTGTTTTTCAGAAATATTAATAACCTGGAACTAAAAAAGATTTAAAATATTTAATCAAAAAGGGTCACTTTCTACTTGGACATCAATCCTGCAAAAGAACTGAAAACAAATAAGAGAATAATTTTAAACAGACATTGCTGGTAAAGCTCCACAGGTCTGGCAGCATGTGTGGAGGGAAATCAGAGTTAACATTTTGGGTCCAGTGACCTTCCTTTGATTTCTCCTCACAGATGCTGCCAGATCTGTTGAGCTTTTCCAGAAACTTCTGTTTTTGTTTCTGATTTACATCATCTGCAGTTCTCTTGGTTTTTATTAGAGAATAATTTTGATTGGATTTGGAGAAAATAAAATCAAAAGACTCTATGAAGGGAGGAGCAGAAGTTGACTGATAGTTCTGAAGGAGAAGAGGCAATAATCTAAAGAGCCAAAAATATTCTACAGATTTGAAGAATCTCTCTTCTTCAATTTTCTTTTACCAACCTTGAGAAATCCGCTAGAGGTTGCACATTGATGAGCCTAAGTTGTACTTTTTGGTGGCAACTCAGGCAAATGTAGATGGGTGTGATGCTGTTCCCTTTGCCACACTCTTACCTTGCTATATTGCCTGCTCAGGGTGACCATTTACCAGAAGCCTTTGAACACATGAGCTCTAAACATACTTAACCTTGTAAAGAGTATATAGTGCTAGAGGATAGAACAAAAAGAAAATAGAATAGTTAAATACAGGTATCTGGAAAATGGATTATCAGGTTTACAGTATCATAGTAATAATACTTCACTTTATAATCATGGTAAATTGCTTGTTTCTGTTTTTTAACAGCTTATCAAGCAATTGTTTTGCATTCAAACTGAATAAGCATATGTGGACATTCTTTGTCAATAGTTTTGATTCTTGAACACCAATGTTTTTCTCTTCAAGCACATTGCCTACTTTCCGGAACCAAACATTTGAGTGAGATTATGCAGCTTTGTGTCAGATCAGGGGAAGTGTTGTAAGCAAACTAGAGTTATTTTTTTAAAAAGTAGGAAACTTAAATACATTCTGTTTTATATTACAAAGCTGAAATAATTTAAAATATGGATATGCTAAATTGTGAGAATACAATTTGAACGCTAATATAGCATTCATTAAAATACAGTGCTTGAGATGGTGGTAACTTGAAAATAAATCTTTAATTCTTTAATGTGTTGATAAATTTAATCAGTTGTATCTCCTATTTCTTCAATAATGTGGAACACAGTCTTCACTAGGGATAATTTTGAAGGGATTTGCTGGTTGTGTAATGTTTGTGATGGAACAGATTAACATAATTCTAAAAGATTCCCTCAGTTCATGGTTGTGGAAGACAAGGGGGAAAAGAGTCTAATTTTGTGACCTTGATTAATATTTTTCAGGTTGGTTTTATGATGCATGTAGGTAAAAAAGCAAGCTGCAGTGAGAGCTAATTGATTTAGGAAGAAATAATCTATTATTGACATTACATTTGATGTATTAAAAAGTTTTATTTTTACTACTTTTGACACTTTTATAAAACAGTGACTTCAATAAATGTATTAATGTACTTTTATGCACAAGCAATGAGTCACAGTTTGTGGCTTGAATTTTATTCCAAGCTTATCCGTAAATGACCATTCATGCAAGAGTCCTTGTTCATTCTTTGGATATGGCACAAAGGAAGGGTGGAAAATGTCATAAACCACAATAGCAAAGGTTGGAGCACTTCCAAGACCTGACAGTCTGAGATTGTGTTGTAATTTGCCGTGCATGCCAAACAGCATTTATTTCTACAAAGGAAGAACTTCTCAATTCACTCTGAACGTGAAAATTTCAAGTCATTGTGATGGATGAGTAGTTTTGACTTAAGGCAGGACTGATAGCTACCGCCTCAGCCTCAGCTAATTTGTTTGGTCTCTTAAGTTTAAATTAAAAGTAGAAAAAAGTATGCAATTTTATTGTCTGGATTGCTGACTGAGAGAATACATCAGTTTGATTGGCTGTTTACTCTACATCATGGCATCACTACAGCTGAACTTTTTTCATGCTTTCTCTTGTTAAATTGTCCACTTCCATTGTATGAACTTCAAAACGTGATAAGAATTCCTACTTTCTTCTTTCTAAGTGAAAGCAAACAGTATCTGAAATCTGTGCCAATCTTACAAAGTTTATACAAATAAATGAAAGTCTGACCTTATAGAATCTTACTCTCTCGCTCTCTGTCTCTCACTCTTTGTCTTTTGCTCTCTCCCCGTGAAATTAATAGCTTTACAAATTTTGCAGATCAAGTTTCCAAATGATCAGGTGGCACTATGTGTTGAAGCCATGGCGATAACTATTATGTGTGCTTTAGGTTTTGAATTTCACGTAAATTGCGTTCATTAAGGTAAATAAAATATTTTATTCCTTAGGATTATTCACAAGATATCCAACAAGGAATTCCTGAGAAGCTAGTAGAGAGCAGGCTGCTAACGCTTCCTTTGATTGTATCAGTCATTAACCTCGTGATGCCCTACATTTATAATCTAATTGGGTTACTGGAAAAATATGACTTCCCACAGCAACAGATCTACGTTTCCATTACCAGGTATGAGCAATTTTCCTCAAGTCTTAAATAGAAAAACACTGCTTTTCCAAAGAACTTTTGATAAGTATCCAAATTAATTATTCAAATAAGAGGACAAAGTTTTGACGCTGGCTTAATTATATTGTTAAAAATAACAGTGGTGATTGGCATCAAGAACTAAGAATATGTAACGGTGACTAGGAGCCCTTTTGTGGTGCAGTGGTAATGTCTGTAACCCTGAATTGGGAGGCCCAAGGTCAAGTACCACCTGCTCTGGAATAATATCTTTGAACAGTTTGATTTGGAATATCGCTAAAATTTAAAAGAAATAACAGCAGCTAGAGCTATTGAGGCACAATAGTGATGTCAATGACTCTGAACTAGGCGGTTTGGGTTCAAGTCCCACCTCTCCAGAAGTATGTCATAACATCTCTGAACAGCTGATTAGAAAGTATCTAAGAATACATAATGATGTGTCTGAGCAGCTTGATTAAAAACATTTACAAAGAAGTCTTGTGGTGCAGAGATAGTTTCCCTGCCGATTGTGTTGCCATTATCCACATAATGACAGTAGTAGCAGAAGATCAAAAGATGATTCCAAATTTATATTTTGCCATTGCTGTCTGCTGTGAAATAGCATTGTGACGCTTGTTGGCAGTGCTGAAAAGATTGTCCAGCATTCACAAGAGAAAGAAGGGTTATTGTTTAAAATCAAACCTTTTGAGGAAAGCAAACCTTTTGAGGAAAGTAGTTCCAAAAGTAGAGCTTTCTGGTCCATTGAAAACACTGGGCTACCATTAGATATAGGAGCAGAATCAAGCCATTCGGCCGATTGAGTCTGCTGCACCATTCAATCACGGCTAATGTGTTTCTCAATTCCATTCTACTTCCTTCTCTTTCATCCTCTTACTCATCAAAAACCTCCTTCTGTCTAAAATACACTCAATGATTTGGCCTCCACAACCTTCTGTGGAAATTCACCACCCTCTGTCTGAAGAAATTCCTCTTCATCTTAGCTCTAAAGAGCTGTCCCTTCACTTGGAGACTGTTCCCTCTGGACTCTGCTATTAGTAGAAGCATCCTCTCTGTGTCCACTCTATCTAAGCCCCTCAGTATTCTGTAAGTTTGAATTAGAATCTCGCCCCCCCCCGTCCTTCTAAACTCCACGTTCTGATCTAGCATCCTCAACCGCTCCACATGTGACAAGGCCTTCATTCCTGTGATCATTCGTGTGAACCTTCTCTGGACCCCCTGCAATGGCAGTACATCCTTTCTTAGATCCAGGGCCAAACTGCTCGCAATATTCCAACTATGACTTGACTACAGCCTTATATAGCATCAGCAGTACATCACTGCTATTGTAACCTAGCCCTCTTAAAAAGGAATGCTTACATTGCATTTGCCTTCTTAACTGCCAAATGAACCTGCATGTTAACCTCAACAGAATCCTGAACTAGGACTGCTAAGTCCTTTTACGCTTCTGATTTCTGAAGCATCTCCCCATTTAGAAAATAGTCTATATCTCCATTTCTCCTATTAAAGTGCATAACTTTCCACTTTTCCACATTGTATTCCATCTGTCACATTCCTGCCCACTCTCCTAATCTGTTCAAGTGCCTTTGCAGCCTCCCCACATCTTCATACTACCTGTCCGACCACCTACTTTGTTGCTCAGTTTGCAGAGGGACACAAATGTCCTCAGATTATTAATGTATGACATCAACAAATGTGGTCCAAATATGGGCCCCCTGCGGAATTCCACTAGTCACTGGCTCCCATCCTACCAGTCAGCCAATCCTTTCTCCATACTAGTACCTTGATTCTAATACCACGAGCTCTTACCTTATTTATCATCCTCCTGTATAACACCTTGTCAAAGGTCTCCTAGAAATCCAAATAGATCACATCCACTGGTTTTCCTTTGACTAACTTGTTTGTTATCTCCTCAAAGAATTCTAACGCATTTTATAAATGCCCTCTAGTTCTGGACTCCCGACCCCAGGGAAAAGGCTTTGTCTATTTATCTTTTCCATGTCCATCATGATTTTATAAACCTCTATAAGGTCACCCCTCAGCCTCCCATACACCAGGGAGAAATGCCCCAGCCTATTCAGTCTCTCCCTATAACTCAAACCCTCCAATCCTGGCAAAATCCTTAAGTCTTTTTTGCTGTTTTCCAGTTTAACAACATCCTGCCTATAGCAGGACAACCTTAGTTGAATGCAGTATTTCAAAGGTGGCCTCAACTATGTCCTGTACAGCCACAACGTGACATCCCAACTCCTATTCTCAATGCACGGACCAATGAAGGAAAGTATGCCACGTGTCTTCTTCACTACCCTGTCTACTAGCAACTCCACTTTCAATTAACTGTGCACCTGTACCACTAGGTCTCTTTGTTCTGCAATACTCCCCAAATCCCTGCCATTAAGTAAATAAGTCCTGCCCTGATTTGCCTTTCCAAAATGCAATACCTCACATTTATCTAAATTAAACTCTATTGGCTACTCCTTTGCCCATTGGCTCATCTGATCAAGGTCCCGTTGTACTCGAAGATAATTTCTCACTGTCCACCACACCACTTACTTTGATGTCATCTACAAATTTACTCACCATATTCATATTAAAATCATTTATGTGAATGACAAAAAAAGGTGAACCCAGCACCGATCCTTGTGGCAGACTGCTGGTCACAGGCATCCAGTCTGAAAAGCAATTCTTTACCACCACCCTCTGTCTCCTACCCTCAAGCCAATTTTGTATCCAATTGACTACTTACCATGGATCCCATGTAATCTAATCTTCTAATCAGACAACTATGTGGAACTTTGTCAAGTGCTTTGCTGAAGTCTATATGGACTACTGCTCTGCCTTCATCAATTTTCTTTGTCACCTCTTCAAAAAACTCAATCATGGAATGAGCTGCGAAAGGAAGTGGTGGAAGCTGGTACAATTACAACATTTAGAAGGCATTGGATGGGTATATGAATAGGAAGGGTTTAGAGGGATATGGGCCAAATGCTGGCAATTGGGACTAGATTAATTTAGGATACCTGGTCAGCATGGACTGAAGGGTGTTTTCGTGCTGTCCACCTCTATGACTCTATGAGATTAGTGAGACATGCTTTTCCACTCACAAGGCCACGTTGTCTATTCCTAATCAGTCCTTGCTTTTCCAAATAAATGTTAATTGTGTCCCATTGAATCCCCTCCAAAAATTGACCTATAACTGACTAAAGATTATTGTATGACATTTAAATTAGGAGGTACATTAAGTATTAACCTTGGATTCATAGAATCACAACAATGTGGAAAGACTCCATTCAAACAATGACTTCAGGCTGAAATTGAACCCAAGTCCCTGGTGTTGGGAGGCAGCAGTGCTAACCACTGAACCACTGTGCTGCCCATTACAGATGTAGAAGATTCTAGATTTCAAGGCTTATTCCAGAGACCTGAGCACACAATCTCGGCTGAAGCTCATGTGAAAAGCAATGTTATCTTGCTTGTAGGACATGATGATGTTCAGGCAAGATACAAAATGGGGGACCCTGACTGCACAATCACATGGTGCTTGTTAAAGATGTCACTGTTCCAATAAAGAGTGGGGAAGTTCTTCTTCCAGCATCCAATCAACATTTAGTCCTAAACTAATATTACCCAATCACTTAACATTGTTATTTGTAGAATATTGCAGTGTGCAAATTGATGCTCAAAAAATTCAAGTTCAACTCTTTCTTCCAAAACACTTAACTTTCTGCAACAATTATGAAATTATTTTAATGCAGTCCAAATTGGTAAAAAACCACCATGTGGAAATGATATGTAGAACAACACACATCAGTCACTATTATTCAATGACCCAGAGCCAACTTCAGAATATGCAGTAAATCGTTTAGTGTAAATTTTACAATGGATTGGTTTGTAAAACAGACAATTCATTTTGTTTGAGCTGGCAAATCCAGACTAGGTGCTCACTCCAGACTCTGGTTTTACCTTGTGTAGAAACAGCACAGAGAGGTGGTGACCTTGAGGTATTATCACTTGATTGTTTATCCAGAGATCCAGATAATGTTCTGGTGACCCAGATATGAATCCCACCACAGCAGTTGGTGGAATTTGAATTTAATTTTTAAAAATCTGAATTGAGTCTAATGATGACTGTGAATCCACTGTCGGAAAAATCTCATCTGGTTTACTAACGTCCTTTTAGGGAAGGAAACTGCCATCCTTACCTGGTCTGGACTACATGTGACTCCAGACCCACAGCAGTATAGATGACTCTTGACTACCCTCTGAGCAAATAGGGATAGGCAATCAATACTGGCCAAGCTCATAATATGTTTTTTTTTAAAGTAGAGTCTGCTGCATTTCAGCTGTGCCTGCTGGATGTAA
Organism: Chiloscyllium punctatum; assembly: GCF_047496795.1. Lineage (NCBI taxonomy): Eukaryota > Metazoa > Chordata > Chondrichthyes > Orectolobiformes > Hemiscylliidae > Chiloscyllium > Chiloscyllium punctatum. Next base: position 48,156,298 of record NC_092777.1, on the reverse strand, counting down.
ATATCTTCATGATGATGTTATGATATTGTTTTCACACAGAAATCTGCTTTTGAAGTTAGCCATTTTAGGACCACTTTGTTTCCACTGGATGGGAAATAAGTTAAAAGAGACAGCAGAAATACTAGTAAGTAAAACTACCAGGAGTGCTGTAAACCAAAATAATATGGAGGCTTCTACAAAATCCATTTGAATGTTTTTGACAGAGGGCTAGATATTATGTTTTCCTATTGGGCAGGTATCTGGCTGGGGTGATGAGGTGGGAGGGGAAGCACGTGAAATATGTCAAGGGATTGGTCCACCACTCTCCTGCCCTGCCTTGAGTTCACCCCTACTATTAATTTAATATATTTATTTGTCTGTGCATAGTGGACAGGCAGCCAATTACAATGCCTGCCCACTGTGCACAGACAAATAATTTTAAGGTCAGTTTTGCTTGTTAACAATTGACCTCAGTAATATGCTGCCTGTGCCCTAAAACAGTTTGTGTGGGCAGTTAGACAAAAGTAAGCAGATTGTTTGCTTATTAAAGGCATAGAAGGGTAAAGTGTGCAGGGAGGATTCCTGTGCTTGTTGGGTGTATAACATAACCCTCCAAGATGCTACACCCTCTTCCTTCCATACTAACTGTTTTTGAAGCAAGGCCCCACCATCACTAACAACCTCATCCCACTGACCTCTGGGATCCTTTCTTGTCTTAAAGGCCTAGACTAGCTGTCTTTGGCAGCCACAACACTTGTGTTCTCCTTCCTGCTGCCATGGCAATGTCCATTACTTATCCTACTTACTTACTTACTGACTGGAACTGCAAGGCAATTGGGTTGGTTGGTACCTCCTGAAGTTGAGGCTTCCTCCCACTGAGCAAGTCCCATTGTTAATCTATTTTGGTTGTTGGTCCACAGTGGGTTACGGCCATGGGGATGAACTGCTTCCATGTATATAAGCTTCCATCCATGAAGGGAGGGGATTGGGGTAGCAGTCTGCCACCCAGTGTCATTATTGAACATTGTTATCCTTACTTCAATTTTAAGAGTACACAAGTGACTTGTATGATCACGTAGACATCAAAATGTCATATTCACTGGGACACATTGTATTTTTTTCATCACAATTCAGCCTTTGTTTTTAGATTATAGAATAGCACCATGTTTAACTTGAGCCGGGTGTTGAAATATGGACGTATTTTTAATTGTTGATTGGTGAAGACATTATGATTTTAAAAACATTGTCATAAAGCAGCAGCTTCATTTAGGTGATGTTGACCTGGTTTGTCTAATTCCTTCCGATTCCATCTGAACATTTTAAATAATGTTGAGAGGTGAAACAAAAATGCTGGAATGTTTTAATCTTCAGGGGCATTGGAACATCGGGTTTAGGAGTAGGAATCACCCATTTGGTCCTACGAGCCTACTCTGCCAGTCAATATGATTAAGAGCTTTCTGGCTTTGGAGTCCACAGGAAAGTAATGCTTTATTAAGACTCTATTTGAATCAAGACCTGGGTCCAGGTTCACTTTAACTATGCTTTTTAACATGAACTCCTAGACTACCTGACAAAATCTATTTTGTAGAGGATGGTTCAGTGATTAATTTTACGTCTTTTACATAAACATATAAATTAGGATCAGGAATTCTGAATTCTGACTAGCCATCTGCAATATTAAACAATTGGTCTTGGAATGTCTTATTTGTCATTATTTAATATTTGAAGATAGTATGCATTCAGGACTTGGATCATGAATTTTGTGTTTGTGTTTTTGTGATGTCAAGCATTTAACCATCAGTCCCTTGTTTGTTTTTTTTTGTCTCAGTGCTGGGAGACGTTCGTAGGGCAAGAAATATATCGTTTGCTGGTGGTAGATTTTATATTCATTATACTGGATACAGTTTTTGGAGAATATGTCTGGAGGTGGGCATTAACTTCATGAGAAGATTTGTTTTATCTATTAATAATTACCTATGCTGTTTTAACAATCTATGGACCATGGAGAAAGTGCGGACTGCAGCTGCTGGTGATCAGAGTCCAGAGTGTGGTGCTAGAAATTTGTCAAGAATGTGTGTCCAAAATGTTGATTCACCTGCACCTCGAATACTGCCTGACCTGCTGTGCTTTTCCAGCACCACACTCTCGAATCTATGGACCATGCCAACTTTTAACAAATTGTGATATCAAATGTACACCTAGAGGCACATAGAGATGGCCCAGGGTATTACGTTTACTGTTTTCATTTTCTATCTTTCACTGAGATATACCTTTCCTTTGAAATAATTAAGTGCCACTAACAACTGAATCTTTAATTATCATTACCAGCTCTGGTTCCTTTCAGTCATGTTAGTAGTTCACCCGTGCTTCATTATCTTGTGGAGTTTGTAATAACTCCAAGCAGAACCCTAATGTTGCACCCAGTCTAGACAAACATTGAAAATGGATAATTAAGTGTTATACAGTAAAATCTGAATTATTGTTTCCCTCTAAGCTCCTGTCCCTTAACAGCCACAGTCCTGCTGCTCCTAAGAAAGTAGCCTGCCTAATCTATACAAAAGCAAAACACTGCAGTTGCTGGAAATTAGACATATAACAATTAGAAATAATCAGCAGTATCTAGCATTGTTTGTGGAGAGAGAAACAGTGTTAACGTTTCTGAACTGTTCCGGTGAAAGATTGCAGAACTGAAATGTTAATTTTGTTTCTCTCTCTGTGAATCTTTCTAGTTTCCAACCTCTTCCTACCATGACCTTTAGCTACAAGAATGGTCTGAGTGAGCTGGCTTTACCTTCCTTCTCTTCAGTCCCAGGGAGTGAGAAGAGAGTTGCTCTGGACTTGGCTCTGTGCTTCATTCTGGTTAGAGCGATGAGCTCAGAACCTCACTGGAGTGAACATCAAACCTGATTTCCACTGTGCCACAATGCTTCATACCTATACTGCAAACAAAATGTTGCTTCTTTCAACAACTGATCATTTTTAAAAAAGATACATTAATGGTTACAGGAATGTGATACAAACTTTTAGTGTGTTTAGCAGCTGGTCTTCTCTCAGATTAATGGAAAAATTTGTCACAGCGTCCTGAGCAATCCTGGAGACTGAGTTAAAGGGTTAATTATTGATTGCCATTCTGTCCTATCCTTGTTTGTTGATTGATCTTTTAACATAGAAGTGAAAGCAGTTCTATAAGTTGAGAGAGTCAGCTACCAAAGTATTGTAATCACTGTTTCTCCTTCCTTCACTCTCCAGGGTCATTTGCATTAAACTGCTGAAAAGGAAGAGAAAACCTGAGTTTGACATTGCCAGAAATGTTTTGGATTTGATCTTTGGACAGACGCTCACTTGGTAATAATATGTTTAGTCAGGCTATGTTTGATGTTGAACCATCAACAGCGCCACCTATTGAGAACCTTCACCAGTACCATCACAATAGTATCCTCCCCATTGCCCAGAATGTGTACACTCATGTGAGCACTAGATTGGACCTGACTGTGATGGTCCCTACATACAAATATGTGAGAATCACTCACTCACTGGCTGGGTTCGCGAAGTGAGCACAGTTACTTTGGCAACATATTAATCAGCTGTCGATTCTATGCAGCCGTAACAAGGAGAATTTATGCTTAAGAAGGGAAAAGATCGGAGGGAGAGCAAGAGAGCAACAAGAAGCAACAGACTCATTATGAGCTTCATTTAATTCATTACCTTCTACTTTGTAGGTTGGGCCTCGTGTTCGTACCACTCCTGCCTGCAATTCAAATGATCAAATTTCTTGTTATCTTCTATATTAAAAAGGTAATTTTCACATTTATGAAGTGACTGAAAACTATAAGATATAAGGGAAAGAGCTTAGTCCATTTTAGAAATTCATTTTGTCTCCAAGTCTGTTGGTTGAGTTAGGATAAGATTTAATGTTTACCCTTCATAGACCGAACAGGCATCATCATTGGCAGCCTTTATACGTATTTTGAGTATATATACTCTTCAGCAAATTGCTTGGGAACCAGAACTTGTCCAGCTGTTACTAAACATCCAGTGAATCATTTAATATGTGAAAAATGATCACTACAGTATACCAGCTATCTATTAATAAAACTGTTGGGTCTTTTTCAGCTCAGCTTAATGAAGAATTGTCAGCCTCCACACAAACTCTGGCAGGCATCTCATATGATGACTATCTTTATTAGCCTGCTGTGTTTCCCATCGTTCCTTGGAGCCACTGTTGTTTTTTCTTACACTGTGTGGTAGTAAGTATCTGCATAGTTAATTGTGTGGCCAAATTCTTGTGAAACTGAGGATTCAGCAGACTATAGAGTGTTTATTTTTGGTTCTTGCTGCTAGTCATCTCTATACATTCTGGGACAAATGTTTTAATGGAGTCAAGAAGTTTCTAATGCTGCCAACACTACGGTGTGTTTACTAGTATGTTAGCTGAAGTTTTGCTTCTAAACTACCCAATTGTATGGATTGTCCAACAAGTCTTAGAAAATGAACGTCTTCCATGATGAATTACAGAACTGTAAATGTGACAGGATGGGAGATGGTAGCTCTGAAAATGTGTTGCTGGAAAAGCGCAGCAGGTCAGGCAGCATCCAAGGAGCAGGAGGATCGACGTTTCAGGCATGAGCCCTTCATCAGGAATGAAGAAGGGCTCGTGCCTGAAACGTCGATTCTCCTGCTCCTTGGATACTGCCTGACCTGCTGCGCTTTTCCAGCAACACATTTTCAGCTCTGATCTCCAACATCTGCAGTCCTCACTTTCTCCTGGGAGATGGTAGTGTCATGGTAATGTCACTGGACTAGTCATCCAGAGGCCCAGATTGATGGATGCAAATTCAGATCCAAGACCTGAAAAGGAATACTGGAAATAAAAAATAGTATTAACGAACATGAAGCCATCATTGTGGTGCGGTTTCATTAATGTCCTTTTTCGGGAAGGAAATCTTGCCTTGTCTGGCCTGTATGTGACTCTCAGATCCATGATAATTTGTTTGACTCTCAACTGCTCTTTGAAATGGCCCAACCAGCCGCTCAATCCAAAGGCAATCTGGGACTGGCAACAAATGGCTTTGCTGGTGACAGGCACGTTATATAATAATTTTAAACATCCATGTTCTGTTAATTTGAAGCTATGGGCTTCAGTACAGTAAGGCAGAGTATGGTGGCTGTGAAATTTTTGCTGTTATGGTACTTGCCTGTTATTTAGCCTGTCTTTATTATATACAGATCCTAATTTAAAGGCTACTTATTGACGGGTTGAAGATATCAATGCAAAAGTGTCACTTGTCCAGCCGTTTATCTGCTCAATTAAACAATCAGGAATTACAGATAAGAGGAAGACCCTGTCATATTCCTTTACCAAGGAACACTGATACAATGTGAACCAAAAGTGATTCCAATTTCAATTAAGAATTATTGTTCAAGTGGATTTAACTGTAAACGTGCAGTCATAGAGATGTACGGCATGGAAACAGACCCTTCGGTCCAACCCGTCCATGCCGACCAGATATCCCAACCCAATCTAGTCCCACCTCCCAGCACCCGGCCCGTATCCCTCCAAACCCTTCCTATTCATATACCCATCCAAATGCCTTTTAAATGTTGCAATTGTACCAGCCTTCACCACATCCTCTGGCAGCTCATTCCATACATGTACCACCCTTTGCGTGAAAATGTTGCCCCTCAGGCAACACTTCCTAGGACCTTACCATTGAGTGTACAGGTCCTGCTAAGATTTGCTTTCCCAAAATGCAGCTCCTCGCATTTATCTGAATTAAACCTCATCTGCCACTTTTCAGACCATTGGCCCATCTGATCAAATTCCTGTTGTAATCTGAGGTAACCTTCTTCGCTTTAACTCCCCCTCCCACTCCGCCAAGGACATGCAGGTCCTTGACCTCCTCCATCGCCACCCACACCAACCAACCCAACTGCCCTGTGGCTGAACACTTTAACTCCTCCTCCCACTCCGCCAAGGACATGCAGATCCTTGGCCTCCTCCTGCGCCAGACCATGGCAACATGATGCCTGGAGGAAGAGCGCCTCATCTTCCGCCTAGGGACCCTCCAACCACAAGGGATGAATGCAGATTTCTCCAGCTTTCTCATTTCCCCTCCCCCCCCCACCTTATCTCAGTCCCAACCCTCGGACTCAGCACCGCCTTGTTGACCTGCAATCTTCTTCCCGACCTCTCCGCCCCCACCCCCTCTCTGGCCTATCCCCACACCTTAACCTCCTTCCACCCATCACATTTCCAACGCCCCTCCCCCCTTTTATCATAGCCTGCTTGGCACACTTTCCTCATTCCTGAAGAAGGGCTTATGCCAAAAACATCGATTCTCCTGCTCCTTGGATGCTGCCTGACCTGCTGTGCTTTTCCAGCAACACATTTTTCAGCTCTATCTCCAGCATCTGCAGTCCTCACTTTCTCCTAACCTTCTTCGCTGACCACTACACCTCTAATTTGGTGTCATCTGCAAACTTACCAACTATACCTCTTATGCTCACATCCAGATCATTTATATAAATGACAAAAAGTAGAGGACCCAGCACCGATCCTTGTGGCACTCCACTGGCCACAGGCCTCCAGTCTGAAAAACAACCCTCCACCATCACCATGTCATTATGCAATTTAGAATAAAATGTGGTGTATAATGACTGAGCCAAATGCCATCTCCCACTTTTCATATTCTTTTGATTTTTACTGTCTTGAATTTTCACATGACTAAGTTTAATTGCCTGTTTTTGATTTTATTTTTAAATTAGCATAAAGCCATCATCATCTTGTGGCCCCTTCCGATCACTGGCAGCTATGAGTGATTCTATAACAAACTGGGTCCAAAAACTGGATGAGAACGGTTCTAAATTTTTTAAGTATTCGTGGATCTTTGTGAGAAATCCTTTCATCTTTTTCTTGGCATCAGGATTCCTACTGTAAGTTTTCAATTATTTTAATAAATTCTCAATTCTAAAATGTTTCTCTCTATTCTACAATAAATATGGAAATTGCTGATAAAGCTCTAAAAATGTTGGAGAGAACTGATGAGTATTGATAAGCATCTACCAGTATTGGTTAAAGTATTAACATTGCCTTATCGAACATCAATGGTCAAATGAGAAGACAAATGTCTTTAAATGCTGATGCTTTCATTAGTGGAACATTGTATCTTTCTCTTTGGTTATGTTGCACAAAACAATCTTGAGGCAATGGTCTCCTTAAGCTGTCTCTCAATGGCCAAGAACTGACTTTTTTGTATTTTACTGAGATTTTGAGAGCACCCAAACAAATACATTTCAACCAAATAAATAGCCTCTCCTACCCCAACCTCTCAGAAAGTTGACAGTACACGAGTCCTGAAGTACATGATTGAAGTGAGATTTTATCAGTGTAGAAATCTCCTTGATACAGGGTGCTGAGGCCGTAGAGTTCACTTGCAGGGTTCATGAATAACCATCTAACATTTGAGCAAAGATTGATAGCTTCATGAAGGAAATGAAAACTAGGATATGGGGATAGGGTTGACAATGTGATTTGAGCTATGTGTTTGCATGCAAGATGAACACCAGCTATAAATATTTGCACTGAATTACTGAATTGGATGTGATAATGTCTGTGTATTTCGAAAAGTTGCAAAAGAAAAATGATATTTAGGGATGTTAGCAAATCAATGATTTGTCCACAGGCAAAAAAAAATGTAAGGATACATTTGGATAAAATATATAAATACCTACATGTATCAGATCTATTATATTTTGTATGACATACCTTCTTCAATTATCCTTCTAAAGCTGGGGATAAATAAATCAAACAGTTCTTGGGGCTTGCAACTTTTAAACCTGGAATCTGCTAAACCTGGAATCTGCTCAGAGCCAATGGCATGACAAAATTAGACTGAAACCAAAACATGGCTGTGGTTTTGAATGTTGCAAGTCGGAAAAACTAAAGGCGACATATTCAGTTTATTGTTATGTGCAGATTAAAGTACAGTATTGTGATTTTGTTTAAATTTTGCATTCTAATTTTCTCTTTCAGAATATTGATTTATTTTCATTGTCAAGTTGTGGATGGTCAAAGAAAAGTAATTAAGTTATTAAACGAACAAATTGCAAATGTAAGTACCTGAATTTGTGTTTGATTTACATTTGTTTGTGTTTCTTATCTTATAAATGTGAATAACCTACCTCTCATTAAAGTGGTTATTTACTTGGAATGAATATAGTGAACGCCAAAATGGTGGCAAAGACCTGAACATGCGCAAATGATGCTGGTGACATTACATCACCACAACAAAGCCTTTCTCACTGTGCACATGCTTTGTTTACTTGTTGTTTTCCATGGAGGAGAGCCATGCTCAGGTGCAGTCCCCAGTAGTGGTTAGAGCATGGGTAGTGTGAGCTCTGGCAGTAAATGATCACTTGTTTGCCAGATTCATAATCGGTGAGTTTTTGGCCAGGCAGAGGGATGGACCAGCTTTGGAAGTGCACCGCTGCTACTAACACAAGGCAGGAAAAGATCTCAGTTCCTGTTTCTCTCTTCCCTCACAGCCTGCTCAGAGGAGCTGCTGAGACTGGCAAAAGGTTGGGAGTGGCTGGTTCATGCTTGGAAGCATTATGATTCACCGGTTCTGCCCAGATTTGTTTCTGGTGTCTGCTGTTCCATCACTTTCCAGTGATGTGGCTCTGAAACCTTTCTGTTCTTGTGTAGTGACTATGTAGCTTAGCAGTGGTGTTGATAACAAATGCAGCCTTATTTATTTGGCATGGATGAAAGCTCATATCCAAAATTTACTGTCAGTGAACATACAAGTCTTGTATTAAATTCCTGTACAAATCATTTAAATGGAATTATTGACATTGCTGTGTCAGTGAAAATGGGAGGAGAGAATTTGGTCAGAAATTGTTAAACCTTTGTACAGTGTATTATTAACATTCTATTCAGTTTCTTCACATTGAAAAGTTGAATTAAAAGGTGTAGAAATGTTACACAAATGGAACATGAATGATTTGATGTTGTGGAAATATGGTTCTGCTTTCAGATGATTTGATAGTGCGTTTATCCCTTTTATGTCTGTGCTGGTTTATTTAAGAGCACTTACTGTGCAGTTCCACTCCCCCGATCTTTCCTTTTGAGCCCTGCATGATTTTCTTTCCTGAGCATGTACACAATTCCCTGTTGAAAACTACAGTTGAATAATCTTTCACTACCTTGTCAGCCAGTACTCACAGTTTCAAAAACAAAGTTCCCTTCCCCTCCACTCCATTCCACTCCTTCATCCAATTATCTGAAATCCGTGTCTTCAGCTTACTGGCTACGTGCCAGCAGAAACAGTGATTTACTCTACCATAACATTAAAATTTGAATACTTCCATTAAAGCTCTTACATCTCCAAGTTAAATTATATTTCCAAGTGAATGCTTTTTATAGAATTGATTTCCTTAATAAATTGGGTATGGTGGTCAGTGTTTATTGTAAATGCAAGCATCCACTCCCTCCACCACCGACAGCATGAATCCAGTCCTTCCACCACTGACACTTAGTAGCAGCAGTGTGTACTATCTCCAAGATGCACTTCAGAAGTTCACCGAAGGTCCTCAGACAGCATCTTCCAAACCTACGACCACTTCCATCTAGAAAGACAAAGACAGCAAGTACATGGGGACACCACCATCTTCAAGATCCCCTCCAAGTCAATGATCTTCCTGACTTAGTAAAGGAATGGCAATATCTTTCAGTCGCTGGGTCAAAATCCTGGAATTCCCTCAAGGGCATTATGGGGATCAACCCGCAGCAGGGAGATTGCAGCAGTTCAAGAAGGCAGCTCAAGGATGCCTGGGATAGGAAATAAATGCTGGCCAGCCTGCGGTGCCTACATGCCACAAAATGAATAAATGAAAAAATACACTTTCAGCCTTTGCAATAAAATCAAGGAACTTTGTCATTAGATAACAAAATAAGTCTCTGTTATCATATCAGACTTGGAGTTTTTTCAGTCCATGCTGATCTCAGCCAGAATTTATTAAGAGTAGTTTTGCACAGGTAACTGATATTTACTGGATCCTTATTTAATTTTTAACATACCGTTTCAACACATAATGAACTGATTTTTTTTTGGTGCAGGAGGGAGAAGATAAGAAGTTTCTTATTGATAAACTCCAAGACTTCAACAGGAAGAAATTTAAATTTCAAAACAAGAGACTCACACAAAGGGAAGATGAGGTAACAAAATTTGCTTTCTACATATGTTGCACAGTCATGCTGCGTGCACACTGCCCTGGGCCCAGCAATTTATATTCTACATGACAACAGTGACTTGCATTTCAAAACTGACTGTGAAAGGCCTTGAAAAGTGCCATAAAAATGCAAGCATCCAGAATAAATTAATTCGAGAGAAGGTGATGTGCAAGTTAGTTTATTTAGATTCATTTTCAACTCTGCAGTTGAGACAGCTACCATAACTAGCACAATGTTCATTCCAAAGCTGATGCCACCAATGTTCCACCTATCCATTACAGGAGGTTTTTAGCCCAACAGAATTTGATTCTTTGTCTGAAAGATAAAAATGAAAGGTCTGTCGGGTTGATGGGCTGCACCACCGAGTTCCCCTATACTGCTGAATTTCTTTTTTTTAAGAAATCTTTACAATTTAAAAGAATATCATTTTGCACAACAACAGCTAGTAATTCTGATAGTTAATGAACAGTACATGGTTTGCAAATTGCTGGTTTTTTTTAATGTATTGGTGTTCATTTCTGTATCTGTCTTTTGAATAGGTCTATTCAGACAATTACTAGAAGGAAAGAAGATACCAGTTTTCTTCTGGTTGTGTTGACAGAACTAACAAGACCAAAATAGTGAAGCAGCTGATATGACTTGATTCTGTGAATTATTAATGGATGCCTGGAATTGTATCTTTTTTTTGTATGAGTCATTTGGCTGTCTACACTAAGTTGTAAAGATGCAGCATGTTAAACAAAACTGGAGTCACTGCAGCAGCAAAAAAATTGCATAATGTGATATCCACTTCATAGCATTTTTCAATATGATATTACAAACTGATTTTTACTTTTTCACATTTTGCTTTGTTGGACTTTAATTCTCTGTAAGTTGTCTTCCAGGTTTGACTTGTGTCTTTTCTTGGATGCAACTATCAGTCAGAGAAGAAATCTGCTGCAACTCCTTAGGAGTTTCCATGTTGAATCACTTTATGAATTGTACAAGTGGTTATTTTCTTGTTGACAGAAATACAGCTGTACCCATATTTCCCTCCAAGAGCATTGATTGTGCTGTTGATGTCTGCTGTTGTGGAATTATGTAGCAGCAAGTATTCACACATCAATGTGTCACTGAAATATAAAGCAAAAGACTGTGTAACAATTATAGGTCAATTGTAAACATTCTGCCTTTCTTATTTATAATGTGGATGGCAATTCACTTAACAGTAGCCTAAAATAACCTTCAGCTTTCAAAGTAACATGCAGCATTAAGAATTCATTTAACTTCCACAGGTATAATTTGTAATTATACCACAAGTATAATTTGTAATTACAAATGCAGATATTGTATGCTGACTTCAAAGTGACCAAGAACAAAAGACAGATTTTTAAAAAAACATTTCCTTAGTTTACAGTAAAAGGAGCCAATTAGTTGCTCATGTTTTTGTTCCTTAAAATTCAGAACCTAGCTTTAACATGACTAAAACCCCACTTTGTAGTATGTGGAGACCAGGCTAACTAGAGATGGACAATATCGTCACAGAAGTCTGTGAATTTTATTACTTGAGCTGTTGAATGTCATATGAAAAGTCATCAGAAATTCTTTGTATTCACTGAAAGTGCTGCAACTCGGATATGTAATATCCCCAGTTTGGGAACTTCCAGATACTTAAACTTCTTTTATTTTCAAGTATTGATCCATCAACTTTAGGTGAACTGTTGACTTTCTGAGCCAGAGAGTGAAAATGTTTGGTTTATTTATAAGGCATTGTTACAACCAGATGAGGAAGTGTGATCTGATTCCATGTCCCACTCCTTTGCTGGTCACAGCAATGTTTTAAAAGAAGTGTGATTGTATTGCCAATTATACATATCAGGTTGTAGATAGCACAATATAGTCAAGTCAGCCAAGTTCTTAAGTAATAAATAGAGAACTAATTTATGTCAAATAAAACCCACTTGAGTAAATACATGTAGCTACCCTGTTTGAAAACTAACACACATGCATACTTCCAAGTCTAGGAAAGCAAAAAAGAACACTGTAAAGTGTAATCTTAAAAGTACTTGGCCAAGTGACAGATAATGTCATGAAAAAGAAGATGCACAGTTTATTACAGATGGTGGTCTGAGGCCAAAATCACTATTGCCACAAGCTGTTGGTGCTTTGATTTCTTCCTGTATTGGTTTTAGCTGGAAGAATTCAATTGTTAATGGAAACAGCAGGGGCAGACATCTCCTTTTGGGAACCCTGTGCTTGTGGTGATGAACCTTTCAAATGGGTTTTCAACTGTCACACTTTTGAAAGGGTTTTGGAGAAAATGTGGAGGGCCAAATTTATTACGCATGAAGCAAGTTATCTCAGATTGTCAAATCTAATCTCTAGCTTCATCATGAAATGGGTCAGATGACCGCTATCATAAAACATTTTAGACTTGACATCTCTGAACAAGCAGCTTGTCCACTTTGCAAATACATCATTTGCAAATCAGGTGGCACAGTGGCTCAGTGGTTAGCACTGCTGCCCTGCAACACCAGGGACCTGGGTTCGATTTCAGCCTCTGGTGACTGTCTATGTGGTGTTTGCACATTCTCTCTGTATCTGCATGGGTTCCAGTTTCCTCCCACAATCCAAAGATGTGCAAGTTAGGTGATTTGGCCAAGCTAAATTGCCCATAGTGTTCAGGGATATGTAGGTTAGATGCATTAGTCAAGGTAAATGTAGAGTAATAGTAGGGAAATGGGTCTGGGTTACTCTACAGAGGGTCAATGTGGACTTGTTGGACCAAAGAACCTGTTTCCACACTGTAGGGATTCAATGATCATTGTTGCTGTTACATCCAGTCTCCTTTGATTTGCAATGTGTTCCTTCTAAAACAGCCAAGACTCGAGTTTGTTTTTATTTATTCATGGCTAGAGGTGGGCATTCTGTCCACCTCTAGTTGCCCAGAAGGCAGGTAAGAGTCAACTACGTTGCTGTGTGTCTGGAGTCACATGTAGGCCAGACCAGGTAAGGATAGCAGTTTCCTTCCCTAAAGGACATGAGTGAACAAGATAGTTTTTTCTGACAATCAACTTTGGATTCAGGGTCATCATTAGACTTTTAATCCTGGATTTTTAAAAAATTGAATTAAAATTCCACATTTGCCTTAGCGGGATTTGAACCTGGGTTCCCAGAACATTACCCTGGGTCTCCGGATTAGCAGTCCAATGAAAATACCACAAGGCCATCACCTCCCCTGTATATCCAGTCTTTGGTATTCTAAATTAATATTTCAATTATACCTTCATAACAGTATTATGATCTGCTCTGTGTTGTAAATACTGTGCTGTAGCACATTTTCAGAAATTGGATTTTGTCTTACTTTTTGTCGTTAATGTGTACTTTGAGTGTAGCCTAAGGATCCCTCCTTGGCCTCCTTCCCATTTCTCATCCACAGACTGCCCATCAGTGATATAAACTGAAAACATACTCCACTTTCACAAAAATGCTGACAACACCCAGCTCTACCTCATTGTCACCTTCTTCAACCTTTCACTATCTCTCAGCTGTCAGACTGTCTATCTGACATCTAGTACTACATAAGCTGAACCTTTCTCCAGCTAAATATTGGGAGGACAGTAACCATTGTCTTCAGTTCTTGTCATAAACTTTGTTCCCTAGCCACTTACTTCATCCTCTCCTCAGTGACTATTGGTTCTTGAATCAGACTGTTTGTAACCTTGGTGACCTTTGACACTGAGATGATCCTCGTATCACATATTAGCGCCCCACTATGATTAATTACTTCCACTGTAAAATAGCCCAATTCCTGCTGTGCTACAGCCTATCTGTTTCCAAAACTCACGTCCAATAATTGTTATTCCTATTCTGGATGGAAGTCTCATTCACTGATTTCCCCACCTCATTGACTTACTCTAACCTCCAGTTAAGTAATATCTCAGTTTGAAAATCTCCACTTTGCATTCAGATCCCTGGATGTTCTCATTGACCTACCTCTCTCATCTCCTCCAACCCGAAAACACTCAGGGTTCTCTGGACCTAGCTAATTCTGAACTGCTGAGCATCCTTGATTTCAATTGTTATGCAATTGCTGGCCATACATTTAATATTCAAAGCTTTAAACTCTTGAATTCCCTCCCTCACCTCCTCCACCTCACTACTTGTGTTTCTTCTGACAAGACCTGGCGTAAAACCTACCTGTTTGACCTGTTTATGGTCATCCATCATAACATCTCCTTATTTGGGTTTGATAATGTTCCAAAAAGGAGACGAGAAGTTGAAACTTTTTGCTTTGCACTTGTCAGAAGTAAGATGTAAGAAACAGAGTGACCAAAATGGGAGATACCCATTGGGTCCCATTAAGTGGGAAGTGACATTGATTTAAAAAGCTAATTCTCACTTATACTAGGGTCAGATAACTCCTTCTTATGAAACTTAGCATGGAATTATTCTGGATCATGTAATTAATGCTCATAGTTTCAACAGAATGTAAAATTGTCTGTTTTCAATATGTTTTACTGTTTATTTATGTAAAAGATGAAATAAAACAATTTTGCTTGTTTGGTATTGAGTTACCGTAAGACAAGGAATAAGGCATCACACTGACTAAGCAAACTATGACTTTATTTAATACTAACTGTGACATGTTCACTGTTGCCAAATACCATGGTGTTCTATTGAATTCAATTTGTACACATTTGTGTGATAAAAATTGCCTGAATTATTAAAATGTACTGAAACTTGAAAAATGCATTGCTTTTTTGTATGAAATATTGGACGTGCTTAAAAATATTTTTCTTCCTCAAATGCCACTTCATCTTGCAACCATGATAATTTTTGCGATAATGACAGGAGCAGGATGGATTGTTTGTTTGTTTTCTAATGTACTCTGTGTAGAGCATGCTTTGTAAGAGGTAACATAATGATCTGAGATGTATGCAGAATATTATGATAGGTATCACATGGATTATATTAACACAGGAAATTACAAAATTGGAGCCAAGATATTTCCTTTCTTTCCTTCTGGGTTTATTGAAATGATGTTCAACAATCCATAACGGTGTCAGAAATCTGCTAATTATGCAACAACAAAATCTGCAGATTGTTATATTTTCCAGTAGAGAAAGAGGCCTTTCAACCTATTATTAGTCTCAGGACTATTCACTCACCTCCCTCTTTTGCAGCTTCTCTCCCCGAGATAGTTATCCTTTTTTTGTGAAAGGTATTATTTTGTCTGCTAACTCTACTGTTTCTATAAAGATATTCCATGTCCTATTTAATTGGGAATGATAAATTTATGCTCTCCAGTTATTACTATCTATTCAATAGCATTTCCTGTCGGAACCGCTGTTGGATCTTATCCATCTTCTACTGATAAGAGTCTGTTTTTCAAAGATCACACGGCAATTGAAAGTGCTCCTTCTTGAAAATTTGTTCTGTGTTCTCTCCATCTTACCAATGGCATATATCGACTTAGCCATTAGCGTTGTTTTGAATACCTGGTTTGTTAATCCAAGGATTCCATGTGTTTTGTTAAAATGCGTTCATCATTCATTTAATCCTAAGTTTAAAGCAACGAAGGCAGATGAGTTTCTGCAGCTCTCCGATTGCTTTTCATATGTTTACAGCTGGTGTGTGTGCATGTATTTTATATTTAGCAAATTTGCCTTGCATTTTATTGCAGTCATCCTTATTAACTATAGGCCACAGCATGATTTATCTTTTAAATATGAAATGTATTATCATGTGCTTAAAGAGGTTTGTGACGAGACTGATGTCCTGTAGTGAATTGATTTAATTTGGTTAATCTTGAGAACTGTATTTTTTTCTTTGAAAAAAATTTTGTTTCAGTGTAGAGTCAGGTGTAGTTTCCGTAATGAAGTTAGTGCAATGGAAGTCCTTGTTTACTGACTGTTACTCACATTCTCCTACTTCGTTACATACTGTTGTCCCAGTGTGACTCGCAAAATGTAACCATGGTGGCTCAGTGGTTAGCATTGTTGCCTCACAGGGTTCAATTCCAGCCTCGGGCGACTGTCTGTGTGGAGTTTTTACATTCTCCCCATGTCTGCATGGGTTTCCTCCGTGTGCTCTGGTTTCCTCCCACCGTCTAAAGATATGCAGGTTAAGTGAATTGGCCGTGGTAAATTGCCCATAGTGTTCAGGGATATGCATTAGTCATGGGAAATGTAAAGTAATAGGGTAGGAGAATGGGTCTGGGTGGAATCCTCTTCTGAGAGTCGGTGTGAATTTGTTGGGCCAAAATGACCTGTTTCCACATTCTATGAACTACTGTTGCTGTGTGTCTGGAGTCTGGTTATTCCAGAATAACTGGGTGTATCCCTTTAACTGTGGAAACCAGTGTGTTGACATTGCATTATTCCACTCTATACATTGTTTAAAATTATGCGGATACATAAACAGAGAAGTTCACATTTATCACCAAGTTAAATCAAACTTATTTCTTAGAAATAGATCATTTGGAAGTAATTGAGCTTGAAGTTTATTGAATTAAAAACAGAAAATGCTGGAAATACTCAGCAGGTCAGACTAGAATCCAGTAGGGTAGAAACTGTTGTGAAATCGGCTGGTGTGTGTGTTCAGGCTTCTGTACCTTCTCCCCGATGGGAGAGGCTGAAGAAAAGCATTGCCAGGGTGG
Source organism: Chiloscyllium punctatum (assembly GCF_047496795.1). Classification (NCBI taxonomy): domain Eukaryota; kingdom Metazoa; phylum Chordata; class Chondrichthyes; order Orectolobiformes; family Hemiscylliidae; genus Chiloscyllium; species Chiloscyllium punctatum. The sequence goes on along the minus strand of NC_092777.1, from coordinate 48,139,448 downwards.
AATGGCTCTTTGAGAATGCTGGTGGCCTTTCCTTGACAGCAGGCCTGGTAGATAGTTTCTATAGATGGGAGGTTGGCCTTTGTGATTGTCTGTGCTGAGTTCACCACTCTCTCTAACCATCTCCGATCTGGAATGGTACAGTTGCCATACCAGGTGATACATCCAGACAGAATGCTCACAATGGCATATCTATAAAAGTTGGCAAGGGTATTTGCCATCATGCCAAATTTCCTTAGCTGCCTGAGGAAGAAGAGATGTTGTTGGCCTTTGTAACCAGTGCACCCACATGAGTCCAAAAAAGCTTGGGTGGCACGGTGGCACAGTGGTTAGCACTGCTGCCTCACAGCGCCAGAGACCCGGGTTCAATTCCCGACTCAGGTGACTGACTGTGTGGAGTTTGCACATTCTCCCCGTGTCTGCGTGGGTTTCCTCTGGGTGCTCCGGTTTCCTCCCACAGTCCAAAGATGTACAGGTCAGGTGAATTGGCCATGCCTAATTGCCCGTTTTGTTAGGTAAAGGGGTAAATGTAGGGGAAATGGGTGGGTTGCGCTTCAGTGGGTCGGTGTGGACTTGTTGGGCCGAAGGGCCTGTTTCCACACTGTAAATAATCTAAAATCTAAAAAAAAGCTTGCTGTTGGTGACCTGCAGATGCTGGAGATCTGGCCACTGTCACTGCCTGTTTCCAGAGGGATGATGTTGGTCGTCTTTTCTATTTATTTATTCATTTATTTATTTATTTATTAAGCATTTTAAGCAAATTATATCCACAACTCATTTACATAATGATCAGAAGTTAAAATGAAAACAAAACATGCATCAACTTTGTAACAAGCAAGAATTTGCAGTGTTGAGTATATGGGGTGTTACAATGACCTCCTCAGGAGACAGACAACCGATATAACCGACGGTACTCTTCGTTGTCCAGTACTTCCTGGGAGCGGAGAAATTACACCATGTTCTTCGCAGCTTGCAACACATCAATGAGGATGAGCACTTCACCTTCCCTATGCCTCCACATCTCACCTTTAAACAGCTGCCAAACCTTAAACCGACAATTGTTCACAGCAAACTGCCCAGCCTTCAGGACAACATCAACCATAACACCATACAACCCTGTCAGGGCAACCACTGCAAAACGTGTCAGAGGGTCGACATGAATATTACCATTACAATTGGGGACACCAGCCATCATGTACGCAGCAGGAATCGTGTTTCAGCAAACCTTGTCTATTTCATACAGTGCAGGCAAGTATGCCCAGAGGCATGGTATATTGGTGAGCTCAAACAGACACTATGACAACAGATGCCGCGCAAGAATCGCCAGACAGGGATGTTCCCTCCCAGTCGGGGAACACTTCAGCGGTCAAGGACATTTGTCCTTGGATCTTTGGTGACAATCCACCCAGGCGAAATTCGAGATATGCAATAACACAATGTGGCCAAACAGATGCTGACAGCCAAGTTCGGTACCCATGAGGATGGCCTCAATTGGGACCTTGGGTTCATGTCACACAGGTGACCAAACTACACTATATACTCTCTCTCACACACACACACACACACTCATGCAGACCCTCTCCCATACACATGCTCTGTCAGACACACACACACATATATACCCTCGGAGAGGCACACACAAGCAAACACACACATATGCACATTCTCCAACACACACACATAATCTCTCTCTCATACACATGCACATACACACACACAAAGTCTATGGGGTGAATTTGGATTTGCCGAATTGTAATTGCACATACATTCTATTTTGTTCAAAAAGCACACAATCTGCAGGCAGTCAATGCAAGCAGTCAATCCATGTAACCTTTTATAAATTCCTACTTTGGAAATAAAACCAGTCTGACTCAAGATTGGGATACAGACACACTCTAACCTCACACCTTTAATGCATTGTCTGAGCTGTCACCTTTTTCATAAAAAACTTATCTTGAGAATGTTTTGAAAGACGTTCTTGGATATAATATTAATGGACTGAAAGCTGTAACTCATTCTCCAAGATGAAAGTCTTAACAGCTACCTAGGTTTGTTCAATATATCGTTATCAGTTACATATATAACACTGTGATCTTTTGCTATAAATTCTATGTCTCATGATCCTGTTCCACAACTACCTGATTAAGGTGCAGTGCTCAAAAAGCTAGTACTTCCAAATAAACCTGTTGGACTATAACCTAGTGTTGACTGAGTTTTAACAATGTGAGGATTTGCAGTGCTGAGTGTGGTTTGATACAATGTGACGTGTCTCGTTGTGCAATGTTCGGGCTGTCACGAGGTGTAGTCACGTGAGACAGCGCGTGGCCGGATGTGATGCTGAGCCCGGTTTCCGGGAGTTTTGACGCAGCTGCTGTTCACGAGAAGTCGCCATTTATCCGCTGGGCTGAGAGAGAGAGAGTGAGTGTGTGAGTGAGAGCTGCTCTGAGAGCGAGGGGAATTTTCACTGAAACTGTTCAGGTATTAACATTCATCTTAAAAAAAACATCTTATAAATATTTTCTCGTAATTTCTGAAACAATGTTCCGCGATTGTTTCAGAAATTAAGAGAAATTATATATATGATGTTTTTAAACTTCTAAGTCGCTGTTGAGCACTACTTGTACCTTGTCTTTACTCCTCACTTGTGTGATTTTTGTTTATGTATTTATTTTAAATTTCCTTTCTGTGGTGTTTGTGTCGTGTTTGTGTGGGGTGGGGTGGGGTGGGGTGGGGTGGCGGTTTGCTGAGATCCCGGCCCCTGTCGCCGTGGGCGCTGTTCCCTGTCGCCAGGGTGTGCCGCACATGCGCAGTTGCATCATAAACTGAGGCGCCTCACCGCCGCCACCACCACCGCCACCCGGAAGCTGCTGCTCAGTCACGCCGCGTGGCTCAGGTTTAACTTGGGCTGCGGTCATTAGTAAGACGAGACTCCGCTGTTAGAATATGCAGTAATGCCTCAATCCTTCTGGAATGTGCCCACGCAGAGGAAGTCTGGGGATGCTCGTCCCGAGCAGCGCCGTGACGCGGGACTCCGTGCTCTACGGTCTGTTTCCCCGGGGCGCACACCGAGACGAACATCAACAATTTGGCTTGCGATCCCCTTTCCCCAGCCCCCAAAAAAGAACCACTTATTATGCAGTGGTTATAGTTTTTGCCACCTTTTCAGCGGAGATGGCTGGGGTGAAATACTTGCTCTTGATCAAACTCCATTGCATCTTTAGTTTTTAAAAAATACACCTTTGCTCCTTAGTTTCTTGCCTTCAACTTTGTTATGGTTTCTGTGATTTCAGTTGCAAAGTGAGTAGTGTTTTAATAATTTGAAGTACAAGTGCAGCATTTTACACTAGCTTCACTTACCCTACTGAATCATCTTATTGGGCAAATAGCACAACCATTTGTCATTTTTGGTTTTTTTTGAAATCAGAAATTGAAGGATTATGTTGACCATTCTTGCCATCACTCACTTTACAGTCTTAACCATATATTCCAGAAGCTGCTTTCTGTGTTTGTTTCAAGTTTAACTGTACTAATTTTTAATCCAGCACTGCCTCACTCTGGGGTCTGTTTCTCAACTTGACCCTGATTGTGTTCAGTAGGAACAAGTTTGTTTCAGAATTGGTCTGTTCAGGCATTTTTTTTTTAAACACATGGCTGGGTTGAACCGAAGTGTTTGTTTCCATGCTGTACATCTCTTTTGACTCTTATGTTGAATAGATAGGACCTCTTGGCTCAGTTATGGGTACTACTAGTGTGCCTCAAGAACTCTAGAAAAGGTTTTAATAATTTATAAACTATTTTTGTGTGTTAAGATATTAAGCTTATGTTTGCAGTTTTAGTGCTCAAATCAGAGGCATGGAAAATGAGATGAATTTAAATCTGAGGTTGCAGATGTTGTGGGTACATAAGCTGAGCTGGGAAGTTTATTTAAGGCATTTTTGTCTCCTTTCTAGGTGACATCCTTGGTGCTGTGAAGCCTGAAGTTCTTAAATGAATAAGAATGAAGCTAAAAGCATCTGATTTACAAGGTGTGGGGGTGGAAATGGGATTCTTTTCAGCAATCTTTTTAATTGGAACTTAAGTGTGAGCAGATCAGTCTATTGAGAGGTAGTGCTTTTTTGATTTACAGCATTTGTGCTGACAGAGTTCAGTGGATTCAAATGGATCCAGTTTGTCTAGTTTTTCATGTTGACCATCATTCTGTGCTTAAGAATACAGTTTGCTGTATTGCTACAACTGGGAAAATACAGCTGTATAGCTACATCAAGCTATCTTTCATTTCAAGTAGTGTTTGAAATTTTAAGAATTCTAAAATTTGTTTTAACAATATCATCGGTGCAGCACCTATGAGAAGCTAAGAACAGGAGAACAATACGGGCGGCACGGTGGTTAGCACTGCTGCCTCTCAGCACCAGGGTCCCAGGTTCGATTCCAGCCTCAGGCGACTGTCTGTGTGGAGTTTGTACAGTACATTCTCCCTGTGTCTGCGTGGGTTTCCTCCTACAGTCCAAGGATGTGCAGGTCAGGTGGATTGGCCATGCTAAATTGCCCATAGTGTTCGGTACATTAGTCAGAGGGAAATGGGTCTGGGTGGGTTACTTTTCCGAGGGTTGGTGTGGACTAGTTGGGCCAAATGGCCTGTTTCCACAGTGTGGGAAATCTATATTAATTTGCTCTCTCTGCAGTTTGTAAAAATAAAATTGTTTTGAAATTCCAAAGGAGTCTCAATACCAAGAATTCTTTTGAGAATTGCTAGAATGCCTGCATCTGTCTCTTGGCAGTGACTTGGTGGGGATGGTCATGAGGTGGTTGAATCTTGTTTATGGGAACATGTCTTTTTATTTCTGGCCGCTCCTATGAGTAATTAATTCTCCTCCAGGGAAAGACGTAATTTTTCAGGTGACATTGAATCATGCAACTGCCTAGAAAACATAAACAAATTTTCTTCAAAACATGTTGTTTTCAAAACAATTTGAGCCTTTTAAAGTAAACAATGGCTGAGAACTTCTGATGTGAGATGAATTTGATTAATCTTTGACTATCTGAGCTCCCTGCTTTGTACATAATTGTTTTTACAAGTTGGAGCAGGGAGTTAAAAAAAAGCACTTGCCTGTTTGATAGTCTCTCTTTTTGATTTAGAAGAGACTATTTGAAATTAAAACTGCAAGAGTGTAGTCTGAGTTGAGTCATGCAACTTAAGACTGAAAAATGCAGGAATTTCTCGAGAGTTAGAATGCTGCCACAAAGAGCTGTAGGGGCAGAGTCTTTCATTATATTTAATACTGGGATTCTTGATAAGTAAAGAATTGAGGGTTGTGGGGAAAAGGCATGGATATTAGGGATGTTGGATCAGCCATGATCCAATCGAATGGTGGAGCTGGTTTGAGGGAGTCAAATGGCGACCTCCTGTTCCTATTGTGAATATTCGTCTTGCGTAATCATTGCACTACTGGTGTCTATGCAAGTACTGTAATTGGGGTAAAACCTAAATCAAGGTGAAGATATTTGGCCTTTGTCTATTATGGCAGGGGATTCATTGGACTATTCAAAACTAAATTTGATATATCCACCAAAAAAATGCAGATATCATTTGAAGACTTTTCCCCCCCAAATGGATTGAAATTGTTTGAGCATCAACTGATAAGGTTATTGGTTAAAGTATAATTAACCTATTTATCAACTAGTTGTACTTTTAAATTGCTTCACTTTTATCTTCACCTCTTAAGACCCTTCAACCCAACCTTTTTTGCTGGTAACCATTCTTTATTTTGGATTATTTCCCATTAATATTTAAATTAGTTTGCTTAAAAATAAGAACAATTTTTGGCATCGTATTTGGTGCTCCTGCACATGGAAACATACTAAGTTTGTGATTTCCTCTCTTTCTGTCTAGTGTTGAGTAAGCATCTCTGAATTTTCTTGAAATTTTCTTCAGTTCACTTGACTGGAAAAATGTACACTTGTGTGAAGCCAACTCCTTCGACTTTCAACTCCTTTAAAAAGGCAAAATGGTAAGTGCTCTGTTTTTCAGATTCAAATAAACTGACATATCTCATCAATATGTAAAAGGAATTCTGTCGACTGGGCCATCTATAAAAGCATTTGTGTTGCAATCTTTGAGTGGATGATTCATGTCCATGCAGCTGAATAGAGGCACATATCTAGCATGGTGACAGATTTGGTTGCTTGTTTTTCTTTTCCATTATCTGGCTGTTACGTTGGCACTCAAGCCCATGAAATTTAGCTGTAGGTTTAGAATGATATAGCACTGCAATAGAACCGTCGGTCCAAGTTGTCTCTGCTGTCCAGATAAACTAACTGATCTAATCCCAGTTGCCTGCATTTGACCCATATCCCTCAACACCACCTATTCACGTAACCACCCTGATCCTTTTTAACTGGTATAATTGTATCTACATCCAGTACTTCCTCTGGCAGCTTATTCCATGCACCCACAACCCTTGCACGAAGAAGCTGCCCCTCCAGTCCCTTTTTAAATCTTGACCACCTCACCAATATCCTGTATAGCTGCAACATGACATTCCAACTCCTATGTTCAGTGCACTGACAAATGGAGGAAAATGTGCCAAATGCAGCCTCACCATGTCTACCTGCAATTCTGCTTTAAGGGACAGTACACCTGCATTCCCAGGTCTTTGTTCGGCAGCACTCCCCAGGCTTCTACAGTTAAGTGTATCAGTCCTGACCTGATTTGTGTTACCAAAATGCAATACTTCACATTTATCTAAATTAAACTCCATCTGCTGCTCCTTGACCCATTTGCCTGTTTGATCAAGGTCCCATTGTACTTTGAGACATAAAGATCTTCTTCACCTACTACTTTGGTATCATCTGCAAACTTACTAACCATATGACTTCGCTTCGCATTCAACTCACTTTTATATAAATGGCAAGAGAAACATTGGAGCCAGCACCAATCCTTGCAGTCTGCTGCTGGTCATAAGCCTCCACTCCGAATAACAAACCTCTACTACTACGCTCTGTCTCCACCTTAAAGCCAATTTTGTATCTATTTGACTAGCTGTCCTTGTGATGCAACCTTACTAACCAGTACACCATGCAGAACTTTGTCTACATGGACTTCAGGGCATTTGACAATGTCTGCCACATTCAATTTTCTTTGTCAACTCTTCAAAACACAAATATCCAGTTAGTGTGACACAATTTCCCATGTCCAAAGTCACATTGACTGTCCCTAATTTGTCCTTGCCTTTTTCAAATACATGTAAATGCTGGCCTTTAGAATCCCCTTAAACAACTTAATTACTGACGTCAGGCTCACTGGTCTATAACTGGTTGGCTTTCTCTTATCTGTCTTAAATAATGGCATAACATTACTCATCCTCTGATCTTCTTGTACCTCGTCTGTGGCTGTCAGTGACACAAATGGTAAGTATAGGAAATGCTGGATGACTAAAGAAATGGAGGGTTTGGTTAAGAAAAAGAAGGAACCATATGTCCGGTATAGACAGGAGAGATCAAGTGAATTCTTAGAGTATAAAGGAAGTAGGAGTATATTTGAGGGAAATCAGGAGGGCAAAAGGGGGACATGAGATAGCTTTGGCAAATAGAATTAAGGAGAATCCAAATGGTTTTTACAAATATATAAAGGACAAAAGGGTAACTAGGGAGAGAATGGGCCCCTCGAAGATCAGCTGGAAAAGCGCAGCAGGTCAGGCAGCATCCAAGGAGCAGGAGAATCGACGTTCTGGGCATAAGCCCCTCAAAGATCAGCAAGGCGGCCTTTGTGTGGAGCCACAGAAAATGGGGGAGATGCTAAATGAATACTTTGTATCAGTATTTACTGTGAAAAATGATATAGACTGTAGGGAAATAGATGGTGACATCTTGGAAACTGTCCAGATGACAGAGGAGGAAGTGCTGGATGTCTTGAAACGGTTAAAGGTGGATAAATCCCCAGGACCTGATCAGGTGTACCCGAGAACTCTGTGGGAAGCTAGAGAAGTGATTGCTGGGCCTCTTGCTGAGATATTTGTATCGTCGATAGTCACAGGTGAGGTGCCGGAAGACTGGAGGTTGGCAAACGTGGTGCCATTATTTAAGAAGGGTGGTAAAGACAAGCCAGGGAACTGTAGACCGGTGAGCCTGACCTCAGTGGTGGGCAAGTTGTTGGAGGGAATCCTGAGGGGTAGGATGTACATGTATCTGGAAAGGCAAGGACTGATTAGGGATAACAGCTTCCTCATTTCCCCTTCCCCCACCTCATCCTAGTTTCAAACTTCCAGCTCAGTTACTGTCTCCTTGACTTGTCCGACCTGCCTATCTTCTTTTCCACCTATCCACTCCACCCTCTCCTCCTTGACCTATCACCTTCATCTCCTCCCCCACTCACCCATTGTACTCTATGCTACTCTCTCCCCACCCCCACCCTCCTCTAGCTTATCTCTCCATGCTTCAGGCTCACTGCCTTTATTCCTGATGAAGGGCTTCTGCCCGAAACGTCGATTTCGCTGCTCGTTGGATGCTGCCTGAACTGCTGTGCTCTTCCAGCACCACTAATCCAGTATTTGGTTTTCAGCATCTGCAGTCATTGTTTTTACCTGATTAGGGATAGTCAACGTGGCTTTGTGTGTGGGAAATCATGTCTCACAAACTTGAGTTTTTTTGAAGAAGTAATAAAGAAGATTGAGGGCAGAGCGGTAGATGTGATATATGTGGACTTCATTAAGGAGTTCAACAAGGTTCCCCATGGGAGACTGATTAGCAAGGTTAGATCTCATGGAATACAGGGAGAACTAGCCATTTGGATACAGAACTGGCTCAAAGGTAGAAGAGAGAGGGTGGTGGTGGAGGGTTGTTTTTCAGATTGGAGGCCTGTGACCAGTGGAGTGCCACAAGGATCGGTACTGGGTCCTCTACTTTGTCATTTACATAAATGATTTGGATGCAGGCATAAGAGGTTCAGTTAGTAAGTTTGCAGATGACACCAAAATTGGATGTGTAGTGGACAGCGAAGAGGGTTACCTCCGATTACAACAGGATCTGGACCAGATGGGCCAATGGACTGAGAAGTGGCAGATGGAGTTTAATTCAGATAAATGTGAGGTGCTGCATTTTGGGAAAGCAAATCTTAGCAGGACTTATACACTTAATAGTAAGGTCCAAGGGAGTGTTGCTGAACAAAGAGACCTTGGAATGCAGGTTCATAGCTCCTTGAAAGTGGAGTCACAGGTAGATAGGATAGTGAAGAAGGTGTTTGGTATGCTCTCCTTTATTGGTCAGAGTATTGAGTAGAGGAGTTGGGAGGTCATGTCGCAGCTATACAAGACATTGGTAATGCCACTGTTGGACTATTGAGTGCAGTTCTGGTCTTCCTATCGGAAAGATGTTGTGAAACTTGAAAGGGTTCATAAAAGATTTACAAGGATGTTGCCAGGGTTGGAGGATTTGAGCTATAGTGAGAGGCTAAACAGACTGGGGCTGTCCTCCCTGGAGCGTTGGAGGCTGAGGGGTGACCTTTATAGAGGTGTACAAAATTGAGGGGCATGGATAGGATAAATAGACAAAGTCGTTTCCCTGGGGTGAGGGAGTCCAGAACTAGAGGGCATAGGTTTAGGGTGAGAGGAGAAAGATATGAGATCTAAGAGGCAACCTCTTCACGCAAAGGGTGGTACATGTATGGAATGAGCTGCCAGAGGATGTAGTGGAGGCTGGTACGATTGCAACATTTAAGAGACATTTGGATGGGTGTACGAATAGGAAGGGTTTGGAGGGATATGGGCCGGGTGCTGGCAGGTGGGACTAGATTGGGTTGGGATATCTGGTCGGCATGGACAGGTTGGGCCATAGGGTCTGTTTCCAATCTGTACATCTGACTCTGACTCTAAGTACCTCATCAAGAGGCCTTGCAATCTCTTCCCTAGCTTCCTACCAAATTCTGGGATAAACCTCTTCAGGTCTTGGGATATATTTATCTTTTAAGAATGCAGCACCTCTTTCTGTAATATGGACTTTTCCAAGAAATCATTTTTTCCCCAATTTTCATTGCTTCCTCATCTTTGTCCACAAATACTGAACTGCAATATTTGTTTAGTGTTTACCCATCTCATGTGGTTCTACATAGATGGCCACCTTGATCTTTAAGATGTCCCTATTTTCTCATAATTACTCTTTTGCCCTTAATGTACTTGTAGAATCTCTTTAGATTCTCCTTAACCCTATCTGTCAGAGCTTACTAATGCCTTTTTGCCCTCTTGATTTTTCTCAAGTACAGTCCTACTGCTGTTGTACTCCTTGGGATTCACTTGATCCCAGCTGTCAATATCTGAAATGTCATCCTTTTCCTTGACAACCATTATTATTATTATTATAGTTGTGACCATCTTACATATTTGCTTTTCCACTTCCTGCTGACTAATCAGATTGTACTATTGGCCCCACAATAAAGTAGTCATCCCTTTCTAATTTCTCAGTTCTATCCATAAGCTTCAGTGGATGAACCCTGAGGAATGTCCTCCCCAAGTACAGTTGTAATGTTATCCCTAGTCAGAAATGGCACTCCCTCTCCTCCTGCCTCCCTTTCTATTCTTCTGATAGCATCTGCATCCCAGGAACATGAAGCTGCCAGTCCTGTCCCTCGCTGAGCTATACTACTGGTATAGATATGATATCCCAATCTCCAACAAGGCTGTTGTACATACTGATTTGATTTTGTTTGCTGTTTAGAATCTGTTACTTTGATTGCATTGGATCAGTTCACTGCCTTGAGTATAGAGTGTATAAACTTAAACTGTTCAGATTCAAATGTTTATTAAAAGAGCAGTGGCCCATATGTAAATTTGTCTGACTTGGATGTTCTTTGTTAGGGTGGATGACATTGAAAAGGATACAGAGCTGGGAGCAGATGAATGTCATAAAGACTTTTGCAAACTGAAACCAGGTAAAATACTTCCCTTTATAAAACTATGCATATATTAAAGTGGGGTTGACTTCTGTCTTTTTTTTTCCAAAAGCATTTTGTAGTAAATAGCGTAGAAAACTGTTGCATTTGTAGATTAAAAATTCAAGCACTGGAAGATGAGCCAGTCACATAGGTACCTTGATGCAGTATGAAAGCCGAGTTACAGTTTTAGTCACTATTTTCAGGGAGCTATATCACTTGTGTAATTTTAACTCTGAAGCACTGGAATATTGTGAAAGGACATAATTTTAAGGGTTTTTTAATAAACCATTTATCATGCATCCTTTCACCCTGTTAATGTCCCTGTGCAGTATACGTCTGAGTAATCAATGAGTCAGTTCAAATCCCTGTTTTTAATGGGAGTCTGTCTAGCTGGTTTGCTCAGTCATGTTTCGCTCTCTCCCACCCACCTAATGTACTTTATTATTCAAGCTTGGTGCAGCTTTCCATGCCATTTCCTCAATCATTTTAATGTTTGCTTGCTGTTAAATCTACTGGTCTCAACAGCCTCTTTGCAAAATGGCTGCTTTGTAGTTCATTGGGGAGTCTTTAATTCCCCTTTTAAATGTGTCCATAAAGCCTTCTCTCTATCTGGTCTTTTTACTCCTCTCCAAACAGTTGTAATTATTCGATGGCTGTCCTATCTAAATTTGGATAGTTTGATTCACTAAGCCAAATTTCTAAATTACTTACCTTCACCATATTCTGGGTAACTACACTAAATAGGTATTGGATTTCGTAAGGTGAGGACTGCAGATGCTGGAGGTCAAAGTTGAAAAGTGTGGTGCTGGAAAAGCACAACCGGTCAGGCAGCATCTGAGGAGCAGGAGAAACGATGAAAAGCTCTCACTCGAAATGTCGACTCTCCTGCTCCTTGGATGCTGCCTGACTGGCTGTGCTTTTCCAGCATCACACTTTTTGAATTGGATTTCATAAGTTCTAAACTTCTTGTTTTAGGTGGAAAATATTTACAACTGGTAACAGACAAAGTGGATCTTCACAGAGGAAAAACTGTGAAATTGCAAACGAATGTTCCCCTTACAATTGGAGGCCTGGATGATACAATTTATTGGGGAAGGCTTGATTTGCTTAAATGTTGGCAGGATCTCTACCTGCCCCAAAGAATGGATATGGTGGTCCTGGGTGTGATTGAAAGTTATCCGTGCCTGGCACCAGGGCTTCAGCTTGTCATTCTCACTGGAAATGATGGTTCAGTATTTGCATATGAAGAAGAGATGTTGCACAAAATTGCTAATAATTTGGAAGAGCTCTTCTGTCAAGGTCCAGTGTTTCCTGGAACTAACATCTATGAGTATGGCAGAGGTTTCAGACCAAAGGTAAGAGTACTGCTAAAAATGCACGTGGGCTTTTTTCCCCTTGCCGTCAAGGGCAGAATCGTAAGAAAACCAAATTTAAGGAGCAGTTTTCCCTGCATAAAGGGATGCTCATTGATCAGCAATTGGACTTGTCACTGAGCACAAGATGCATAGCTTGCGTAGCTTTTGTTTTTAAGCAATGTACTTGTTCCGCATTATGAAGTAATCATTTAAATTGTTGATATTAGGCTTTGGTTTTCTAGCACTGAAATGCACCGTTATGAAAGAAACACTAAATTTTGGTATCAGCCATAAGTTGCCTTTGAGCAAAGAACTTCGGAACAGTTGGACATTCTGGCTGGCTATCTTAATCAGTTTGTTCTCTTCTAATTTAAATTAGACTGCACTAAGTGCATTGAGATCTGATATAGCATTTGCATATTTAAATTTATCAGTTGTGCTTAGCAAAAAGCAGCATTAATTTGCTATTACTATAATACAAGGAATGGAGTTTATTGCAAATGTTTTATAATGTGACTCTTAGCAAAAAAAAACTAATTCTTGATTGAAGTGGGGATTTTTTTGGGGATGTTCCCAATTGTGCCTATTTAGTGCTTTTAAATGCTCTTACTTCCTGCTGTTTTTACACTTAAATACTACTGCTGTACTTTTAGATTTTGTGATATTTATTTCACTTGAATATTTTACTACTGCATCATGGTGCTAGTAAAAGTGCTGATCTATTTCAGAATAACGAAGAATATATGGCAGCCCTCAAAGAAGCTGGGTTGGAAAAGATCTCCCAAGATACGAGGAACTTCATTAGCAGAAATGCGACTGAAATGAAGAAACTAATTGATGACTTGGATTTCTTGTAGTATTTTGGGTCTCAGTCGGTGAGTGGAACAGTGTTACTTCTCTCAGCCAGGTTTGTGCATACTGTTTGGCACCTCAACATTGGAACCAGTAAATATCTTTGACACACTGCCCAGTTTATGCACAGTAGCACTTTGTTTTGAAGTTTGTGTGACCGTGTCCTTGAGCTTCTCAACATCCATAAGGATAACATTTCATGGCTCAATGACTGATTAAGACTGTGTGCTGCAACATCTCATTTGAACGACTATGCCTGTGACAGCAGCATTCTGTTAATGTGTTGTGACTTGAATGGGAGTGCTGTTTGTAGGATCTCTTATTTTTACTTACAATGTAACTGAAAACAACGAATATTTTGTAACTGTGTACACCTTTTTAGTAATAAGCTGAATCTTAAATGAAGTTTTCTAGACTCAACATTAGAAACCGTCTCTTCATGGATGCTATCTGACCTGCTGTGATCTCCTTGTTTTCAGTACAGATTCCAGCATCTGCAATAATATGTTCCTACAAGCTCCATGCTTAAGTTTTCCCTTCAGATATGTTGCGCTAAGGTTTGATATGACCTAAATCAGGCTAGAAGTAACATTCACTGTTTATGTACTGGCACTTTCCTTGGAGCCCTGATGTATCTTTGTATAATACAAGTTTTTTTTTCATGAATTTTTATTCACTTTTTCCAAATGCTTCCATGAGAAATAGGAAATAAAATTAAAATGAATCTAATAGAGGTTTTGCATTCAAGTCAAAGTTATTTCATGTGCAAACACCAGTTAAGATGCTGAGGGCTTGCTATTTCTGCTTTCTGTCATAAAGTTTCCATGTTAGATCAGTTCTCTTTGGAGTGAAACTGACACAATAAACAAGATCACCTAGCATGGAGTTCTGTGTTTTTCTTAAATGTAGAACATTGTACAACTTTTTTATTTTTCTAGCAACATTACTGTCAAACCATTAGTACATTCATCCTCAGGCAGGATGATATAAGGTCACCAAACACAAGGGAATAGGAGTGCATAACAAACAGGTAAGGAAGGAGCATGTGGTTTGTCAAATGCTTCATAGTTGGTATGGCCAACAAATCAGAATCTAACTCCTGCTCTTCTTACCAGTGACTGCAAACTCATTGAATAGCAATTGGATGTGCCACACAAATGCAGTGGCTACAAGAACTGGTCAGAGGCTCCCCACAGCTTGTCTGTCATCCACTAGGTACATGTCAGGAATGTGATAGAATATTCCATTTGCCTGAATGTGTGCAACTTCAACAATCAAGAAGCTTGACACTATTCAGGGCAAAGCAGCCTGTTTGATCAGTTGCGTCCATAAACAGTCAGTCCTTCCACCACTGATGTTCATTGGTGGATTTGTGCAACACCTATTGTAGATATTACAAAGATCCTCAGGCAGCCACTTCTGAACCAGTGACCTTTCCTACTTAGAAGGACAAGAGCAGCTGATTCAGTGGTTCAAGAAGGCAGTTCACACCTCAAGGGTATCTTGGGCAGGCAATAAATGCTGGCCAGCCAGCAATGCCCACTCATCCTGCAAATTATTTTTTTTTTTTTTTTTGAAAAAGTCCTATGCTGTTCTACAAAGGGCAACTACTCTCTGCATTTACCTTGTCAGGTTCTCTAAGAATCTTTTCTTTCAATAAAGCTGTGTAGTATTCTTCTATATTCCAATAAGTAAAGACCTAATCTATCGACTTCTCCTCTATATACCTGGTATTCACCCAGTAAATCTTTTCTGAACTGCCTCCATTGTCAGAATGGGTCGCCATTTGACTTTTTACATTTTTGTTAATCCAGCAAATACAGGGTTACTACCTACAATTGTTTTATCAAACTGTTTTAAGATTACACCTCTGAATGCTTTGTGAATGCATTCAGAGTGACTTCCTCAATAAAGAAATGTAGAACTTGTAATATCAAGCAAGGTTTCAAATTGGGGTCTGGCATGTCTATTATAATCAGTAGTCATAACTGACCAGGTTTTGAATGGTTTCTTGCCTTGTACTGATTAATTCCTAACCACTTAATTATTTTCACAAGGTTTTAATATCCAGAAGTATTGCATATTTAACATTAAGGCCTTGCAACTGAAATTAAGACTCCCCCACCACTTTATTGGTCTAAATTCGCTCCTAAATTTATTTTCTCATTTTAGCTGAAGAATATTAAAATTAATTACAAGGTACCACATCTATTAGCAGGTTAGAAACTTTAACCTAATGCAATTCTGGTATCCTATCTCTTATGAAATAATCTGTTTTGAGTTGCTAAGTCTGAGTACCACAGACCCATTGGCGCATCGTCTGAAGTGCAAAGGTGGGTCTCTGGAGGGGAATGGATATCTTTGACATCTTGCAAATAAGATTAGTAGGATTTACCTTCTTGTTTCCTGCTACTGCAATAAAGATGCAAGGGTTTTTAAGCCCCAAGATTTGTTTTCACGCTAAGTTGGATGATAGGCTGAATAAAACACAAAGTTACATGTATTGGCAGACTGAACTTGAAGACAATGCTGGGATTTGTGATTACTGAAGGGTTAATGTTTCCAGTCAACAACCTTTTAAAGTTGAGAAAAGACCAGTGGTTTTTTGAGCCAGTGAATTGTGGTGAGAGTGAGGAAGATTTAAAGACAGGAAGCTTTTTGGTTAGTGTGATGAGCCCAAATGGCAAGCTTTTCATGATCTCAAAACCAAGGGTAAGTGCCATACAAAGAACAAAAGTGAGGCACAACCGAACCAGGCAAAGGAAGGTGAGAGGTGAAATCAGGACCTAAATGAGTTAAAAGACTGAGCTCCAACCAAGCTAAGAGATGGCACCTCTTCCTTTAGCTCCACTCTACAGCCTCTGGACTTAACAAGTTCAACCTACCAACCCATAAATTCTGCCCACTTTTGACTATGATTTCATTATCTTTTTATCCCTGGGCATTGCAGTTGTCAGAACGTTATCATTTGTGCCTCAAGGCATGGCTTTTGCTCACTTATTATATCTATTCTCACTCTTTGGATTTTTATCATGAAACCATTTGTCATTTAACCTTTTATCCCCTTCTTCCTTCCTTTTCAAGCCTTCCATTTTGCTGTACTGAAGCAAATACAAAGGGACTGGGCTTTAATTGTTAACCAGTTTTTCCTCCACTATTGCCTGACCCAAGTATTTCCAGCATCTTGTTTTTCACTTCATGTCGTGGAATGTAATGTAATTTAAATAATGGAAAAAAAACTGCCCTTTCTGCTATGCATTTGGTTGCTTCTGTCTACACTGGCCTAAAATGTTTCATTTCCACAGCTGTTTTGATACTAAAAAAAGTCAAATGAAACCAGATCAACTATTCACTCTTGACCTTGCTACTGGAAATGACAGCACAACTTAGTTAATTGTCTAATTACTGTGCAGACATCTAGTGGTGACCCATAGACTATTTAAGTTTGAAGTCATGTTCAGTGAATCATAACACCTCTCCCAATCCCAGAGACAACAGATTTACAGGGTGAGTAACAGTGTTATGCAGTTTAAGTGGGTGTCAAGACTTCAATATTGGCCTGTAGTCCCATGAAGTTTCAAGGCATTAGGTGAAACTTGCGTATTAATACTATTGACCATTCTCAGATGGTTAATTTTGGTCATTGCTTGGTTAAGTGATAAGGGTAGATTATGTATTGTGAGTACTAGCCATGCTGGCCGTATGCTGAAGGGTGTAATTCCAGATTGAGACTGTGGAAACTGTTGTGTGTCAACCAGATCATTCCTACCAGTACACTCATTGTTCTGTCATCCAATCATGGCATGCTAAAGCCCCATCTTCATTCTGAGGACGTAGTACAGTAGTACCCAGACTAAACTAAGTAGAGTAAGATCATGACAATATAAAAAGTGATGAACTCTCAGGGGAATGCAGCACGAACAGCCGAGAATGGTTCGAATGTAATGAGGGGTATGTCTGGTTCCAAGCGATCAATTGTGTTAGGGGACTCTAGTCAGAGGCACAGACACGTGTTTCTGCGATCAGCAGCAAAAAATCTCAATGGTGTGTTGCCTCCCTGGTGCCAGAATCAAGGATATCACAGAGAGGGTGCAGAATGTTCTCAAAGGGGAGAGGGACCAGCAGTAGGTCATTGTACACATTGGAACTAATGACATAGGAAAGGCAAAGGATGGTAATCTGAAAGGGCAACCGTAACAAGGTCAGAACGCCCCTGGTGCTCACCTTCCACCCAACTAATCTTCGCATAAACCAAATCATCCGCCGACATTTCCGCCACCTCCAAATAGACCCCACCACCAGGAATATATTTCCCTCCCCACCCCTTTCCACCTGCTGCAAAGACCGTTCCCTCCATGACTACCTGGTCAGGGCCATGCCCCCTACAACCCACCCACCCTCCCATCCCGGCACCTTCCCCTGCCACCGCAGGAACTGCAAAACCTGCGCCCACACCTCCTCCCTCACCTCTATCCAAGACCCTAAAGGAGCCTTCCACATCCATCAAAGTTTTACCTGCACATCTTCTAATATAATTTATTGTATCCGTTGCTCCAGATGCGATCTCCTCTACATTGGAGAGATTGGGCACCTCCTAGCAGAGCGCTTTAGGGAACATCTCCAGGACACCCGCACCAATCAACCACACCACCCTGTGGCCCAACATTTCAACTCCCCCTACCACTCTGCCGAGGACATGGAGGTCCTGGGCCTCCTTCACCGCCGCTCCCTCACCACCAGACACCTGGAGGAAGAACGGAACACTTCAACCCCAGGGCATCAATGTGGAATTCAAACAGTTTCCTCATTTCCCCTTCCCCCATCTCACCCTAGTTCCAAACTTCCAGCTCAGCACTATCCCCATGACTTGTCCGGACTTGTCTGACCTGCCTATCTCCTTTTCTACCTATCCACTCCACCCTCTCCTCCCTGACCTATCACCTTCATCCCCTCCCCCCCCCCCCCCCCTCACCTTTTATACTCTATGCTACTTTCTCCCCACCCCCACCCTCCTCTAGCTTATCTCTCCACGCTTCAGGCTGTCTGCTTTATTCCTGATGAAGGGCTTTTGCCCGAAATGTCGATTTCGCTGCTCCTTGGATGCTGCCTGAACTGCTGTGCTCTTCCAGCACCACTAATCCAGAATCTGGTTTCCAGCATCTGCAGTCATTGTTTTTACCCCAATATAGACAGTTAGGCAGAAATTTAAAAAGGAGATCCTCAAGGGTGGTAATATCTGGCATTTTTGATTAAAGAATAGAGTTCCACTAGTACTTAGGATATTCCTGGAAATATATCCAGGAAGTTATTTGGGTGGAACTGAGAGATAGGAAAGGGATGATCACCTTATTGGGATTGTATTATAGACTACCCCAATAATCAGCAGAACATTGAGAAACATTTGCCAGAAGGCCCCTGTAATCTGCAAGGATAATGGAGTGGTTATAGTAGGGGATTTTAACTTTCTAAAAATAGACTGGGGCTGCCATAGTATTATGGGTTTAAATGGAGAGGATTTTAAGTGTGTACAATGAAATTTTCTGATTCAGTATGTGTGTGTACCTACAAGAGAAGGTGCAAAACTTGACCTATTCTTGGGAGATAAGGCAAGGCAAGTGACCGAGGTGTGAGTGGGGAAGCACTTTGGGGCCAGCGACCATAATTGTATTAGTTTTAAAAAGTGATGGAAAAGCATAGACTGGATCTAAAAGTTGAAATTCTAAACTGGAGAAAGACCAATTTTGACAGTATTAGACAAGAACTTTCCAAAATTGATCGGTGGCAGATGTTTGCAGGTAAAGGGACAGCTAGAAAATGGGAAGTCTTAAAAAATGAGAAAACCAGAGACAGTATGTTCCTGTTAGGGTGAACTACATAGCTGATCGGTATAGGGAATGCTGAATGACTAGAAAAATTAGGCTTTGGTTAAGGAAAAGAAGCATATGCCAGGTTTGGACAGCAGGGATCGAGTGAATCCTTAGAAGAGTAAAAGGCTTTAGGAGTATACTGAGGAGAGAAATCGGGGCAAAAAGGTGACATGAGATAGCTTTGGCACATAAAGTTAGTGAGAATCTAAAGATATTTTATAACTATATTAAGGACAAAAGGGTAACTAGTGAGGGAATAAGACCCTGCAAGGCAGCCCATGTGTAGAACCACAGGAGGATGGGGGAAGATACTAAACGAGTATTTTCCATCTGTATTTACTGTGGAGAAAGACATGGAAGATATAGAATCTGGAGAAAAATATGGTGACATTTCCCAAATTACAGAGAAGTTCCTTTGATATCTTAAAACGTATAAAAGTGGATAAATCCCCAGGACCTGATCAGGTGTACTGTAGAACTCTGGAAAGCTAAAGAAGTGATTGCTGTGCCCTTTGCTGAGATATTTGTATCATCGCTAGTCACAGGTGAGGTGCCGGAAGACTGGAGGTTGGCTAACATGGTGCCACTATTTCAGAAAGGTGATAAGGAAAAGCCAGGGGAATTACAGACCAGTGAGTCTGACATCAGTGGTGGACAAGTAGTTGGAGGGAATCCTGAGAGACAGGATGTACATATATTTGGGAAGGCAAAGACTGATTTGGGATAGTCAACATGGCTTTGTGTGTGGGAAATCATGTCTGACGAACCTGATTGAGGCTTTTGAAGAAGTAATAAAGAGGATTGATGAGGGCAGAGGGGTGGATGTGATCTATATGGACTTCAGTAAGGCATTTGACAAGGTTCCTCATAATAGATTGGTTAGCAAGGTTAGATCTCCTTGTGAGAACTAGCCATTTGGATACAGAACGAGTTTGAAGGTAGATGACAGAGGGAGAGGATGGAGGATTGCTTTTCTGATTGGAGGACTGTGACCAGTGGTATGGCACAAGGATCAGTGCTGCGTCCGCTACCTTTTGACATTTATATAAATGATTTGGAGTGAACATGGAAGATATAGTTAGTAAGTTTGCAGATGACATCAAAATTGTAAGTGTAGTAGACAGCGAAGAAGGGGATCTTGATCAGATGGCCCAATGGCCTGAGGAGTGGCAGATGGAGTTTAATTTGGATAACTGCGAGATGTTGCATTTTGGAAAGGCAAAACAGAGCAGGACTTATGCACTTAATGTCAGGTCCTGGGGAGTGTTGCTAGACTAGATTAGGCTTGGATATGTGGTTGGCATGGATGAGTTGGACCAAAGGGTCTGATTCCGTGCTATACATCTCTATGACTGTCTGAGGAATAGGATTGTCATCAGCAGCTAAGTTATGTCACCAAAATCTATAATTATCAATCCTGGGGACAGGAAAGCATAATGAAAATTAGGTATAATCCTGATCGAATTAGAGTACAGGAATACTACATGCTTAAAAAAAAGCAGTAATGTCTTTGGCAGTGCTAAGCTATTCCATGAACAGCAGTTGAAAACAAAAATCTGTTGTCCTGCCACGTACAGTTGCAAGTGATAAATATTTAAACAACTAATTGGAGTAGGAAGCTAAAACTTCATTCTTGTTCTCAGTGATGTACAGCCAAGTGTGTCTCAGTAAGATATAAGGCTGAAACACTTGAAATCGTCTTTAGTTAAAAGGGCCAAGTGGATGATCTATCGTGGCTTTCTCCTCTGGTCTCCACATTACAGATACCAAACTTGACACAATTGGATCATTGTGTGATTTCAAGGAATGGCTGAAGACAATGCATGCTGCAAAAGCTATAGGCCCTTACTGTATCCCAGCTGTAGGATTGAAGAGAGAGTGATGCCATGAGTCACTCTGCACTGGTACAAATACAACAGGGGTATCTAACAGCCATTGGTTTTCTTTTAGATTACATTTATTGACTAATACAGTGAAAAGTGGGGTTTACTGTCACCACTGTGGACTGTTGTTGAGTAAAGCAGAATAAATAAAATCCAGGTGATTGCCACGTGTCACGGTTGAAGTATGTAGGATTCAGGATTGAGACTTCTTCACTTAACTAATGGTGAACCTGTGGAATTCTAGGCCATAGAAAGTTGTTGACGCTAATACTTCCAAGGAGTTAAATACAGTTCTTGGCCTTTCTCTATGAGGAGATGATGAGCATAGGGTATAGAGCTGGATGGCATGGTGGCACAGTGGTTAGCACTGCTGCCTCACAGCGCCAGAGACCTGGGTTCAATTCCTGCCTCAGGTGACTGTCTGTGTGGAGTTTGCACATTCTCCCTGTGCGTGGGTTTCCTCCAGGTGCTCCGGTTTCCTTCCACAGCCCAAAAATGTGCAGGTTAGGTGAATTGGTCATGCTAAATTGCCCATAGTGTTAAGTGAAGGGCAATTAAGTTAAATGTAGGGGGATGGGTTTGGGTGGGTTGGTCTTCGGAGGGTCGGTGTGGACTTGTTGGGCCGAAGGGCCTGTTTCCACACTGTAAGTAATCTAATCAGCTGAGATTCATATTGAATGGCCTATTTTCTGTAGATCCATCAGTATTATCAATTATCAACAAAGTGATGGATTTTGCTTTTATAAAAGGCATTGTAGTCATAGCCCTGCAAGACTATAGGCTGCTCTGAGGTGAATGATGGTGGTTTAACCTGAGAATCAGGTGAGGGGAGAGGTTGAGAAGGAGAGACCTTCACTGTAACCTCAACTACTGTGGGAATTGACCCCAAGCTGTTGGCATCACACTGCATCTCCATCCAACCAACCACCTCACCCTGGGATTAACTATTTCAGAGTACTGCGAACCAAATTCTATTTGGGTTTTGCCAGGGACATTCATCTCCTGACCTCACTACAGCCTTGGCCCAAATGTCGCTTTTACAATTCTGGTCATGTGAGAGTGATTTCTTGATTTCAGGACAGATTTTGACAAAGTGTGATTCAATGATCCCTAGCTAACCTACAGTCAAGATCATGGAGGATCTCCAAGCCTCACTTGTTGCCTTGGTGGCCTCCAGAATAATTTTCCAGTTTAGTGTCCGCACAGTGGAGCAGGATGAGACATGCTCGCATTTCTTCTTCCCGAATGTGCCTAGGGAGAGGTCTGTGCTGAACAGAAGGAAGAAAATAGCTCGGTAATGTCATCCTTAGTCTGACATAATGAGGATCAGCAAAGCCTTTTATACCAGTCTGTATGATGTGAAGCCCACAAATAATGTAGCCTCCCAGTCATTCTTGTCCTCTATCACGGAGGTCTTAAATGACAGCACGTGGGAGAGACTGGACCAGTTGCGCTCTCTGGATGAACTGGCCAAGGCCCTCGAGTCCTTAGAAAAGAGTAAAACTCCCAGAAGCAATGGCTTACGTGTTGAGTTGTTTTCGGGTCTGGGGGACTTGATTGGCCAGGGACTGCTGGAGTTGTGTGACAATATGCTTCTGTCAGGTAGTGTGTGCGAATCCATGAGGAAAGGTATCATCACCCTCATCTCCAAGAGGAATGGGCAAGGGAGGAAATTAGAAATTGCCGAACAATCTCACTGTTGAATGTAAACTACAAACTCCTGTCGAAGATCATCGCCAACTGGGTCAGGTCTGCTTTGGGATCAGTGATTCACCCTTACCAAATCTGTGCTAAACCAGGGCAGAATGATCTCTGAGAACCTCAGATTAGTGTTACGATCATTTATGTGCAGGACAGGGGGGTGAATGTCTGCTTTAGGAACCTGGGCCTTTAGCAGGATATCTTACACATACAGAGAGTCATACAGATGTACAACACTGAAACAGACCCTTTGGTCCAACTTGTCCATGCTGACCAGATATCTCAATTAATCTAGTCCTATTTACTAGCACTTTTCCCATATCCCTCTAAACCCTTCCTATTCATATACTCATCCAGATGCCTTTTAAATGTTGTATTTGTCCCAGCCTCCACCACGTCCTCTGGAAGCTCTGCCTGAAAAGGTTGCTCCTTTGGTCCCTTTTTAAATCTTTCCCCTCTCGCCTAAACCTAGGCCCTCTAGTTTTGGACTCCCCACTCCGGGGAAAAGATCTCATCAATTGACTGTATCCATGCCCCTCATGATTTTGTAAACCTCTATAACATCACCCCTCAAGCCCAGGGAAAACAACTCCAACCTATTCAGCCTCTCCCTGTAGCTCAAGCCTCCAACCCTGGCAACATCCTTCTAACTCTTGTCTGAACCTTTCACTTTTCACAACATCCTTCTTGTCGGAGGGAGACCAGAATTCCAAAAGTGGCCTAACCAATGTCTTCTCCAACCGCAACATGACCTCCCAACTCCTGTACTCAATGTTCTGTCCAAAAAAGGAAAGCATACTTCTTCAGTATCCTATCTGCCTGTGACTCCACTTGCAAGGAAATATGAACCTGCACTCCAAGGTCTCTGTACAGTGACACTCCTCAGGACTTTAACTGAATATGTTCTGCCCTGAATTGCCTTTCCAAAATGCAGCACCTCACATTTACCTAAATTAAATTCCACCTGCCAATCCTTGGCCCATCTGATCAAGATCCTGTTGCACGCGGGAGGTAACCTCCTTCGCTGTCCACTACATGTGGGACGTGATTCCAATTGGATCCAACCGCTGTACAGTAACATTGTTACAGTAGTCTCAATCAATGGATGGGAATCAGAAAGCTTCCTGATTGGATCTGGAGTCAGACTGGGTTCCCCACTCCCTCCTGCCTTGTTTGTATGTTGTATAGAGCCTTTTGCTGAGTACATTAGAAAGGATGCAAGCCTGAGAGGGGTGACTACTCCAGGCAGCAGAGACCTGCAGGTCAAAGCCTTCCTCTACATGGATGATGTTACTATTTTCTGCCTGGATCCACCATCACTGCGCAGACTCATCAGCATCTGTGGCCAGTTCAAACTGCCGTTGAGAACCAAGATAAATTGAGGCAGGAGCGAGGCCATGTTCTTTGGGAACTGGGCCAACCAATCCTTTATTCCCTTCACCATCAGGACCAATTACCTGAAGGTGCTAGGAATATGGTTTGGAGGGGCCAGGACATGTGCGAAATGTTGGGAGGAGCACAAGGTAAAGCAGAAATCTGTCTTGGGAGCGTCGCTCCCTCACTATTGCAGGTTAAAAAAATGCTGGTCATCAGGTGTGAGGTATGTTTTCTGTTTACCATGAAGGATTTTCTTTCTCAAAACTCTTCCTTCACCTGAGGTCTGGTGGATCATGGGTTAAATCACCACCAGTCACTTATCTCAAATGAGAGCAGCCCCTATGGTCTGGTAAGACTATGGTGATACTACAACAACAACAACAACAACAACAACTTTCTCTGTTGTACATGGCACAGGTCTGACCCATTCCCAAAAACTGCTGTTGCAATTACTCGAGCCTTCTTTGAGGTAGAAGATGGACCACGTCTGCAGGGACTCCACGTATAAAACTCTGGATAAGGGGGGAATGACCATGGCCAGCTTCACCCTCATCCTGATGGCCACCTTTGTGTGCAGCCACATCAAGCTGTGGGTGGACCCCAGCACACAAATACCAAGTGTCATTACGTACTGAGGTTTTACCTGTCCCTGGTGCTGCGGAACATTCCGAGTAGTTGGACCGTTCTGTATCACATGACCTTTGTGGAGAAATTTGCAACAAGAGGCACTTTTGACCACAAGTTCACCAGGAAGTGGTCAGTAGGTAGCATCCCTGAGAGAAAAGGAGGGTGGATTCTGTTGCGTGGCTCCTTGAGCAGACTGTCAAAGTTATTTGGCAAAATGCCTCATCACCAGAACTTTATAACAAGCACCAAGACATCTCTTGGCTGGTGATGAAAAGGGGCCTACTTGTGGGACTATGTATGCTCAGTCTGTGCCACCGCACACTGCCCTTGAAACAGCTGCAGCAATGTTGATACTGTCACACATCTCCTTCTGGAATGTGCCTTTGCAAAGGAAGTCTGGAGAGAGATGCAGTGGTTTTTTAATCGAGATTTGTAGCAGGCAGCTCTGTGACATGACTCTGTTCTACGGGCAGTTCCCCAGGATACAAACTGAGATAAACGTTGCCTGAGGATCATCAACTCAGTGAAATATAATTTTTGATCTGCCCAAAACTTGTTGGTTTTCCAGAGCAAGCAGTTGACTCTGATTGAATTTGCAGACTGGCACATTCCAAGTTCCAGGACTATGTGCTGAGGGACGCAATAAAGCTTGGGGCAGCTGCTGCCAAGGTACAGTGGGGAAAGACGACTGTCTGAGGCCATTCTGCTGAAGTTAAATGGGAGTCCATTCACTTAATGACATGTAAATATAGTCTGGTTCAAGTAAGAGATGCCTTTGGTTATTTTGGATACAGTCAAATTCCAATGTTTGTTTATTTCCTTGACATGCTACTGTACAAAACCATCTGTGTTTGTAACTTTGTATGTATAAAGATATTTTTATGAATAAAGTGTATAGAGTCATAGAAAATTACAGCACGAAAACAGACCCTTTATCCAACTCGTCCATACCAACCAGATATTCTAACTTAATCTAGTCCCATTTGCCAGCATGTAGTCCATATCCCTCCAAATCCTCCCTATTCATATACCCATCCAGATGCTTTTTAAATACAGTAATTGTACCAGCCTCCACCACTTCCTTTGGCAGCTCAATCCTTATGTGCACCACGGTCTGTGTGAAAAAGTTGTCCCTTAGGTCCCTTTTATATTTTTCCCCTCTCATTCTAAACCTTTGTCCTCTAGTTCTGGACTCCCCCACTCCAGTGAAAAGACTGTGGCTATGGATGTAAGTTTGTTCGCTGAGCTGGAAGGTTCATTTTCAGAAGTTTCGTCACCACACTAGGTAACATCTTCAGTGAGCTTCTGGACAAAACGTCTGAAAATGAATCTTCTAGCTCAGCGAGCAAACCTACATCAAGGACCTCAACCTGAGCTACAAAACTTCTCAAAACCCACTAAGACTTTGTCTATTTACCCTATCCATGGTCCTCAAGATTTTCTAAACCTTTATAAAGTCACCTCTCAGCCTCCAAAACTCCAGGGAAAACAACCCCAGCCTATAGCTCAATCCTCCAACCGTGTCAACATCCTTGTAAATCTTTTCTGAAACCTTTCAAGTTTCACAACATCCTTCCAATAGGAACTTGAAATAAAAATGTTAACAAATGCTGCCAGACCCGTTGAGCTTCTCCAGCAATTTCTGTTTAAGTTAATACTTGTTTACAGGGAGAACATGTCTAACAAATACAGTATTGGCAGTTTGAAAGGAACTTTTAACAAAAATCAGTGACAATATTTGTTGACAATATTTGACAATGCTAGTCTAAATGGAATTTTATACCAATTTAAAGTCTAGCATTGCACATTGTCCTTTCCAGTGATTAAGTAAAAGTGATTGTTTTTTGTCACTTCATTTCTTTTTCCACTACTGGATTTAAGTCAGTCTGTAATCATTCAGTCTATTCCTGTATGACCTTTTTTAAACAATAGTAAATTAGCCATGTGCTAGTCCCCTCATGAGAGAGGTTGGAAAATGACAGTGAAGACTCTGCCATTTCTTTTCTTGCTTCCTTTAACATACTGGGATACATTTTGCCCAGGCCTAGGATTTATCCACTTTCACAGATATCAATTCCCTTAATACCCTTTAACATCTTATAGTGTTGATTTTATCTAATACTTACAGTCAAACAGCACAGAAACAGACCTTTTGATTCACTTATCCATGCCGACCATTCATCCCAAACTGACCCACTCCCAATAGTCAGCATTTGGCCCACCTCCCTCTAAACCCTACTTATTCATATACCCATCCAGATATGTGTTAAATTTGTAATTGTACCAGGCTCCAGCACCACACTCTGCAGAAAAATTTACCGAAAGGTCTTTTTAAAACCTTGCCTCTCTCACCTTAAATCTATGCTATCTAGATTTGGACACCCCCCACCAACCTGGGAAAAAGACGTTGGCGATTCACCCTATCCATGCCCTCATGATTTTATAAGCCTCTAGAAAATCACCCCTCAATCTCCAACACTCCAGGGAATATAGCCCAGCCTATTCAGTCTCCCCCTATAACTCAAAAATTTCCAATCCCTGCAACAGCCTATAAATCTTTTCTACACCCTCTCAATTTTAGTTACATCTTTCCTAAGGAAGCACAACCAGAATTGTATGCAGTATTCTAAAAGTGACCTCACCAATGTCCTGTACAGCCACAACATGACATCCCAACTACTGTACTCAGTGGTCTGACCAGTGAAAGCAAGCATACCAAACACCTTCTTCACTATCCTGTCTACCTGCAACTCCACTTTCAAGGAGCTATGCACCTGCACCTCTAGGTCTCTTTGGCAACACTCCGCAGGCCCCTACCATTATCTGTATAAGTCCTGTCCTGGTTATACAACACCTCACGTTTGTCTAAATTAAACTCCATCTGCCACTCCTCTTCCCATTGACCCATCTGATCAAGGTCCCGTTGTCCTCTGAGATGACTTTCTTCACTGTCCACTACACCATGTAGTTTGATGTCCTCTGCAAACTTACGAACCACAACCTTCTCTGTTCACATCCAAAACATGTATGTAAATGAGGAAGGTGGAACCAGCACCTGTCCTTGCGGCACACTTTTGCTCACAAGCCTTCAGTCCGAAAAGCAACCTTCCACCACCCACTCTCTCTGTCTCCTATCTTCAAGCCAATTTTGTATCCAGTTGGCCAACGTCCCCAGATCCCATGACCTTACTAACCAGTCTATCATGTGCAACCTAACCTCACACCCCACCTCCCTGCTGCAATGTCTGAATTCTGAAATAATTTTCACATGCAAATTACCAAACTGCCCTAAAGGTTTCACATTTCACTGAGTTACTCTCTTGATCTTAATCCATTTATACTGAATCCCACTTGCCAATATTTTTCATGCTCTCCCTAGAACAACACAAGAATAGGCTCAAAGACAGAGATTGCTGGAAAAGCTCAGAAAGTCTGGCAGCATCTGTGGCGAGAAATCAGAGTTAATGTTTTGGGTTGGGTGACCCTTCCTCAGAACAGGGTATAGGGCCTATCATGTCTGTGCTGACTACTATGCCATTTTAAACTAATCCCATCTACCTGCACATGGTTCCTATCCCTCTATTCCCTGCTATTCATGTATCTGTCTCAATGCCTCTAAAACATTGATATTGTATTTGCCTGTATTCCTTCCCAGTAAAAGTAAACTTGCCTCTCACATCTCCTTTAAACTTTTCCCTTCTTAAACCTATGGCCCCTAATATTTGACATTTCCATCCTGGGAAAAATATTCTGATTATCCACCCTATCCACTCTACATATTTCTATCAGGTTGTCCCTCAACCTCCGACATCCTAGCAAATACAATCTAAGTTTGTCGAATCTCTCCTTACAGCTTAAAACACTCCAATCCAGGCAACAGCCTGGTAAACGTCACTCTACTCTTTCCACTTTTAATACAGAGGTTTCCTGTAACATTGGGTCCCCAGCATTTGTTAGTAACTTTCGGGTTGTTCTGTTTTCTGCTTAATTCTCTCTGTTAATCTCAGTGACATTCGGGGAGTTCTGGCTATGAGTCCTTCCATGTTCTTTAAACGCTCAGAATTGCTCTGACCTCTCCTGATGTTCTCCTTGATCACCACCCACCGATCTGGCACTGATTTACCGAGCGTAGTTTCTGGTTCGCCTACATTTTAGTAAAACTAGCTCTTTCCTGATTAACAACTTCTACTCCCGTTTTTCATCTTTGCCCTAAGTACCCTAATTCTAACTGAATTATGATCACTTCCACCAAAGTGCCCCTCAACTGAAATCCCTTTTAACCAGGTCAGTTTCACTCCCTAAAACTAAGCCTTGAATCCCCCTCCCCCCCCCCCCACCCCCAACTCCATGCTGGATTTAAGGAAGTTCTTCTGAATGAACAAGATTTTCATGTTATCCTCGTTGGAATTCAGACAGTTGAAATATTCCATTCCGTCCCTGTTTGTTCTCAGGAGACTTGCCGACGCATCCCCTCCACGGCTTCCTCCAGGCTGCAGAAATGACAATGGCAACACAAAATCCCAGTGAACAGATACTATATTGGTATTTGCACAGTTCATCTGTTCCCCTGCCGTGTCAATCTGCTGCCAATTGTGACTTTGTCGAACGCGTTAGCATCAATTTATTTCTAAGACGTTGTATTTTGCGCAAGTGAAATGATTTACTCGGAGTGAAGCGTAACACATTAATTTCAAAACGCGGTAATTCTGCCATCAGAGCCAGTTTCTATTTGTCTCTCCCCACCCTTTTTGTGGTTTTTGACGGGCGTCGCCAGAGGCGGGACGTTTTAGAGTTTCGTTTTCCTTGTTCTGACGGCTCTGTTTATGTTGCAATAAAAGAGAAAAGGTTTCGTTTTTGTACATATTATTCTTCAGCAGGACTATCACTGTGCAGGTTAACGACGATTCTGGTTATTAACTTAATTTTAAAACTTGGCTCTTTGTGATTGAAATGATTTGGAATTTTAGGGTCGTTTTCAAATTATTTTTTGTATTGCTCATTCTGTGTTCAAGTCTCTGTTTTAGAGTCACAACAAAATCCCCAGTCTCGGCGAAGCGACAGTTACTTATCGGGGGATGTCTTGTTGAAATTATAATGGCAACTTTATGAAACGTTGTAGCCTTTGAAGATTTTTAAAATATGAATATGTGAAGTCGTTACCTCTTGTTAGCGTCAGCCGAATGAATGTGGAGTTAAATATTTTTCTTCTTTGACAGTTGAAGCGAAGATTGACAAGCAGGTGGCTGGAAGAACACAACAAGCCAGGCAGCATCAGGAGGTGGAGAAGGTTAGGGGTATAACCCTTCTTCAGGACTGGGGGCATTGACCTCAAGAGAACCCCTAGAAGACAATCTATTTGAAACAGAATGGCAGAGGTAAGGTTTCACTTTGGCACCATCATAAACAATAATTGCTATTCATTAATGAATGAAACAGCAAAAACCCAAACCCTGCAAGTTTCTAAGAACAGGGTGGATATTCAGTGAAGTGATTTCCCACGAGAGATTTATGTTTGAGGAAAGAGCTGCCTTGTTCCTCATCGTCTAACAGCCTGGCAATATTCTGGTGAATCGTGCAGTATGCCCCCCCATGGTTCTGTATCCCGCAGATATGGTAAATAAAGTTGCCATAGTCTCAGGGGACCAAACAGCTGCTCTCTCATTAGAGAGCAATGACTGAGTTTAACCTGAAGGTCACCACACCTCATGCCAGGTAGAGAAGGTGGTGACCTTTGTGCGAAACTTCATCTTCCTGCAATCCAAACCAACCATCCAGCTAACTGGGTGAACTGACAGGCATGGCACCCAACACCGAGTGCAGTATGTGGTGAAATCAGGGATATATTCAACTCTGCCAAAATTCCCCGCTTCCTTTGTTTTACTGCTTTGCAATTGGTGATGAAAATGAAGGAATGTTGGATTTTCCTGCAATTCCAACATTATTTTTCCTGTGTAAATTAACAATGATTCCAATGTTAGTGAGATCTGGTAATGCCTTTTAAATATAGCAATAAACCTGGGAGAATGACACAAAATTGATGAGCCAGCTAGCAGTGAAATCTGAGAGAGCTTTCAAGAAGTGTAAAGCCTGTGGACTAAGATATTTTTGGTATTTCTCACATTGATTATGTTACATTTTTACTCCAGAGAAATGATTACCAACCAGAAGACATTGACTGTTTTTTCTTTCAATACCAAAGTCAGTGCGAAGAAGTAAGTATAATTCAGTTCTTTGTCAACATAAATAACCATATTATTTATTCTATATATTGAAATTTGCATGGACCATAAGCAAATACTTGATTATTAACATTTTGTTTTCATTATAATGGAAATGCTACTAGATCACATTTCATCCTTCAAAAAGACAGTGGTGGATCACTGCATTACTTTGTGATGATGTTACATTATGGTAGAAATGATCTTTAAATTAGTGTTTTCCAATTGCAGAACCTTACCGTACTTTATGAAAGGGTTTTAAGTAGTTAACCACATAATGTGGATCTGAAGCTGCCCTTTGTTTAAAGTTCTTAGAGTCCCGCACTCTCTTTATAAAGGGATGTTGGGGGGTGAGTTTAACCTGAAGGTCCCTACACCTCAGGTAAGGGGACAATATTGAGAAGACAAGACCTTTAAGGTAAGCTCAATCTGTATGGGAATTGAACCAGCACCATTGACTTCTCTCTGCATTGCAAACCAGCCATCCAGCTTACTGGAGCCCTTTAAAAGAACCACGACAGACTCAGAGGTATATAGCCTCCTTCTCTAATGTACTATTCTGTGATTCCATAATTTCTGTTACTAGAGTGTTAAATTCCTTTCAATTTACATGAACCCTTTTTTCCTCCTTCAAATATTCATCCAATTGAAGGTGAGTATTGAATATTTATTTGGCACACATTTTGACCAATGCATTTCAACTCCTAATTATCCATCTGTTTAAATATTTTCTAGAATTTGAAAGTTCAGTGATTGGAATTAATTAACCATGTACTTGCATGAATTTAAATAATCTATCTGCTTAGTAACTTAAAAGTTGTTTGTTATTCTATATATTTCTTCGTTTCTGTACTTTATTATTCCATAATAATATTTATTCAGTGCATACAAGGCAATTAATGTGTACAAGGCAAAAAGATTGCCTGCTGATTTTGGAAACTGAAAAAAATAAATGTGATTAAAGTTTATAAAATTTGTTCCATATAATTTCCTGTTAAGCACATATATGGTAGATTTCCATATTGGTACTGTTTTAATGGTTAATTCATAAGCATCATAAATTGTTTTGACAGCAACAGTGCCGGTTTCTACATAGAGATAGCTGTAAGTTATCAGCAGATGTCTGCCTTGTGTGGCATAAACAAAAGAAGTGCACAAATAGCGACTGCCCCCAAAAACATTTGAATCAAGAGGTATGGCATGGTCTTGTTACTATTTTAAACAATTTATTGACCATTTGAACCTATGTTTTGAAGATTATGATGATGAAAGTGTAATCAATTGCTGTTTAAAAATATCATCTAATGCACTAAGATTCTTTGGAAGAGGAAGTCTTCCATTTGATCTCGTCTATCTGCAACTCCCACAGTGATATGGCTGACCCTTCACTCCCTCAGGGATATGTAGTTTAGGTGCATTGGTCAGGGAAAATGTTAAGTAATAGGGTCGGGAATGGGTCTGAGTGGGGATACTCTTCAGCAGGTCGGTGTGGACTTGTTGGGCCAAATAGCCTATTTCCACACTGTAGGGATTCTTTCTGGTCTCTTTCCCTATTGAAAGTTAAAAATCACACAACACCAGGTTATAGTTCAAGAGGTTTATTTGGAAGCACTGGCTTTCAGAGTGCTGGCTCCTTCATACAAACAACCTGATGAAGGAGCAGATACTCCGAAAGCTAGTGCTTCCAACTAAATCTGATGGGCTATAACCTGGTGTTGTGAGATTTTTAACTTTGTACACCCCAGTCCAACACCAGCATCTCCAAATCGTGACTCCTATTGGAAGCATATTGTGAAACTTGAAAGGGTTCAGGAAAGATTTACAAGGATGTTTCCATGGTTGGAGGATTTTATCTATAAGGAGAAGTTGAATAGGCTGGGGTTGTTTTCTCTGCAGCATCGGCAACTGAGGGGTGACCTTATAGAGGTTTATAAAATCATGATGGGCATGGGGTGGGGGAATCCAGAACTAGAGGGCATAGATTTAAAGTGAGAGGGGAAAGATATAAAAGGGACCTAAGAGACAACCTTTTCAGCAGAGGGCGATGCTGGTATGGAATGAGTTGCCAGAGGAAGTGGTGGAGGCTGGTACACTTGCAACATTTAAAAGGCATCTGGGTGGGTATATGAATAGGAAGGGTTTGGAGAGGACATGGACCGGGGTACTGGCAAGTGGGACTAAATTGGGTTGGAATATATGGTCGGCGTGGACGGGTTGGACTGAGGGTCTGTTTCTGTGCTGTACATCTCTATGACCCTATGACTATTTTATTCTCTGTCATAGCTCAGTAAGCTACTCAGTTCTATTGCTATAATGAATGGGCTTTTAATGCATAATTTTTAGTTTTACGAATTAAAGTCTAACTGTAGAAAATTAGATAAATTCAACGAACGCAGCTTGAATTCCATTACATTTAAATGATTGAGGCTTTGTTGCCTTAAGAGCTTAATCCCTGTAACAGGAGCATCTTAAAGCAGCATAATAATAAAACAAAGAACTGTGGATGCTGGTGATGTGAAACATAAACAGAAATTACTGGAGAAACTCAGCACATCTGGCAGCATCTGGGGCAAGAAAGCAGAATTAATGTTTCAAGCCAAAGTGTCCCCTTCATCAGATCTGTGATCATAAAACAGCAGGTGGGCTTACTTAGCTGGAAACTGAAGATGGTGATGGTTGGGGGTGGGGGGGGGGGGGGGGGGGGGGGGGGGGGGGGGGGGGGGAGGGGTAGCGCGCAGGGGCTACACTGCTTGCAAAGAAGTGTGATACAAAGATTGGTTTGGGATTTGGAGCAAAATTACTTAATATGCATTCAAGTGAATCCTGAAAGGTTATAAAGTCCCATTTATGTCAATTGTAAATGAGAACACCTCCACTCTGGCTGTAGGAATGACCCTCACCTCCCAGTTGCTCATACTTTCAATAAACCATATTGCTCTCATGGTAATATTTCTGTCCTGGGCCTGTTGCAGTATTCCAGTGAAGTACAATGCAAGCTCAAGGAACAACAGCTCATCTTCGGTTTAGTCACTTTACAGCCTCAAGCTCTCAATATTTCATAACTTCAAAAACTGACAGCATTATGTCTGCTTTCCATTTTTCTTACATTCTCTTCCCCCATCCATCCCCAAGAGGCTTGCTTGTTTGCATTTTGTTTACATTGTTCTGAGTATAGAAGATCCATTCTCTCCTTCTTACACCCTAATTTACATCCATTTTGCATTTCTTCTTCTCTTTCTCCAGCATTAGCAACCTCTTTGCCTATTGCGTTGGGTCTCTGCCTTTGTCAAAAGTATAAAAAGAAACATTTCCAAACACCTTCGGTTTCGAAAAGTCATACTGGTCTTGAAACATTAACTCAGTTTTTCTCTCTCTCCACAGAAACTGTCAGGCCACCTGAGTTTCCCCAACATTCTGTGTTTGCTTAGGAAGGCTTTCTGGTTTCAATTTATCTGTGTGTTTGCTGGGAAAGCACTTTTATTGCAGTTTGGACCTTGTGTGGTTTTCAGTTCACTGATACATTTATATGAAATAAATACCAGTTAACTGGAACTGCATTGTAATTAGAGTAAGTCACGGACTTTGTCATCGGCTGTCTGGAACACGGCTGACACTTAATCACATTTGGAACTTATGCCGAAACAAAACTTGAAATATTTCCTATTTTTGAAGCTAGTGGGAGAATCTACATTCAGGCTCACAATGTCTTATTGGTGAAGAAAGTATCCTGCAGATTAGTTTGGAAGTATTAGAAATGTAATGAGAATAAGGAACAGGGTCTCCACAGTTAAGAGAGAGGAAATGAAAATTTTACCTGTAATAGCAGCTGAAGCTGAGGGAAATTTTCCAGAGGACTGTGCCACATCAACCTGGTCCCTGCAGAAAAAGTAACTTGCAATTTCTTATAAGAGAATTCTTCAGGAAGTAAGAAGTAAACCTGAATGCGTACGTTCTGTAAATAATTATAAACCACATTGTTAGGTCAGCCATATTTGCTTTGTTTAATTAGTTCTGTAATTTATACAGAAGTTAGTTTTGTCTAAAAACATGAAATATCATGCATAATTCTATTGATTGAAAAGAAAAGTTTGCATTTCTTTTTAAATGTTAGGGGCCTGTAACTATATCATATCATAACATTATTCCTTTACCAGTCAGTTGTTTATGAACACCCCTTGACTGATTTCTCAATTGTCTTATGCACCTACTAGTGATGGCTGAAATCCAAACTGTAGCACTGCAGGAATTCTCATCATGAATCTGTATCCCTCCATTCTATAACAGCATATATTAATATCATAGTAAAGTGAAACCATCTTATCTCTGATGATGTAACCAAAACTTTATTTTCTCCTTTTTCTTACCAAGATCGCTTGAGAATATTCTCTAGGATTTTGGTAGGATCTGTGTGCAAATAATGTGATGACATTGCAAAATCGAAAGAGATGAAGTATAATACTTTAGAGAACAGAGTATGACTAATTGTTACCATTCATTTACTGTTGGTGGCTCAAAAGCCATTAGCTCCATCCCTCACAGCATGATGGGTGTGCCTATACCACATAGAGTCATTGAGTCATAGAGATGTACAGCATGGAAACAGACCTTTCGGTCCAATCCGTCCACGCCGACCAGACATCCCAACCCAATCTAGTCCCACCTGCCAGCACCCGTGCCATATCCCTCCAAACCCTTCCTATTCATATACCCATCCAAATGCCTCTTAAATGTTGCAGTTGTACTAGCCTCCACCACCTCCCCTGCCACCTCATTCCATACATGCACCACCCTCTGCATGAAAAAGTTGCCCCTTAGGTCTCTTTTATATCTTTCGCCTTCCACCCTAAACCTCTGCCATCTAGTTCCGGACACCCCCAACCCAGGGAAAAGACTTTGTCTATTTATCCTATCCATGCCCCTCATAATTTTGTATACCTCAGCCTCCGACGCTCCAGAGAAAACAGCCCTAGCCGATTCAACCTCTCCCTAAAGCTCAAATCCTCCAACCCCGGCAACATCCTTGTAAATCTTTTCTGAACCCTTTCAACTGTCACAACATCCTTCTGATAGGAAGGAGACCAGAATTACATGCAATATTCCAACAATGACCGAAGCAATATCCTGTACAGCTGCAACATGACCTCCCAACTCCTGTACTCAGTACCGTGACCAATAAAGGAAAGCATACCAAACACCTTCTTCACTATCCTATCTGCATTCAACTCCACTTTGAAGGTGCTATGAACCTGCACTCCAAGGTCTCTTTGTTTAGCAACATTCCCTAGGACCTTACCATTAAGTGTATAAGTCCTGCTAAGATTTGCTTTCCCAAAATGCAGCACCTCACATTTATCTGAATTAAACTGCATCTGCCACTTCTCAGCCCATTGGCCCATCTGGTCCAGATCCTGTTGTAATCTGAGGTAACCCTCTTCGCTGTCCACTACACCTCCAATTTTGGTGTCATCTGCAAAATTACTAACTATACCTCTTATGCTCGCATCCAAATCATTTATGTAAATAATAAAAAGTAGAGGGCCCAGCACCGATCCTTGTGGCACTCCACTGGTCACAGGCCTCCAGTCTGAAAAATAACCCTCCACCACCACCCTCTGTCTTCTACCTTTGAGACAGTTCTGTATCCAAATAGCTAGTTCTCCCTGTTTTCCATGAGATCTAACCTTGCTAAATACAATAAAATACATGTACATCCTGTCCCTCAGGATTCCCTCCAACAATTTGCCCACCACCGAGGTCAGCCTCACAAATATCTCAGCAAGAGGCCCAGCAATCACTTCTCTAGCTTCCCACAGAATTCTCAGGTACACCTGATCAGGTCCTGGGGTTTTATCCAATTTTAACCATTTCAAGACATCCAGCACTTCCTCCTCTGTAATCTGGACCATCTATTTCCCTACAGTCTATATATTCCGTATCCTTTTCCACAGTAAATACTGATGCAAAATATTCATTTCGTATCTTCCCCATTTTCTGTGGCTCCACACAAAGGCCACCTTGCTGATCTTTGAGGGGCCCTATTCTCTCCCTAGTTACCCTTTTGTCCTTAATATATTTGTAAAAACCTTTGGATTCTCCTTAATTCTATTTGCCAAAACTATCTCATGTCCCCGTTTTGCCCTCCTGATTTACCTCTTAAGTATACTTCTACTTTCTTTGTACTCTTCTAAGGATTCACTCGATCTATCCTGTCTATACCTGACATATGCTTCCTTCTTTTTCTTAACCAAACCCTCAACTTCTTTAGTCATCCAGCATTCCCTATACCTACCAGCCTTCCCTTTCACCCTGACAGGAATATACTTTCTCTGGATTCTTGTTATCTCATTTCTGAAGGCTTCCCATTTTCCAGCCGTTCCTCTACCTGCGAACATCTGCCTCCAATCAGCTTTTGAAATTTCTTGCCTAATACCATCAAAATTGGCCTTTCTCCAATTTAGAACTTCAACTTTTAGATCTGGTCTATCCTTTTCCATCACTATTTTAAAACGAATAGAATTATGGTCGCTGGCCCCAAAGCGCTCCCCCACTGACACCTCAGTCACCTGC
This sequence comes from Chiloscyllium punctatum, assembly GCF_047496795.1. Taxonomy (NCBI): domain Eukaryota; kingdom Metazoa; phylum Chordata; class Chondrichthyes; order Orectolobiformes; family Hemiscylliidae; genus Chiloscyllium; species Chiloscyllium punctatum. The sequence goes on along the minus strand of NC_092777.1, from coordinate 48,102,083 downwards.
CCTACCTTATTTCCCAAGAGTAAGCCAAGTTTTGCACCTTCTCTAGTAGGTACATCCACATACTGAATCAGAAAATTGTCTTGTGCACACTTAAGAAATTCTCCTCCATCTAAACCTTTAACACTATGGCAGTTCCACTCGATGTTTGGAAAGTTAAAAATCCCCTACCATAACCACCCTATTATTCGTACAGATAGCTGAGATCTCCTTACAAGTTTGTTTCTCAATTTCCCTCTGACTATTGGGGGGGGGGGGGGGGGGGTCTATAATACAATCTCAATAAGGTGATCATCCCTTTCTTATTTCTCCGTTCCACCCAAATAACTTTCCTGGATGTATTTCTGGGAATATCCTCCCTTAGCACAGCTGTAATGCTATCCCTTATCAAAAATGCCAATCCCCCTCCTCTCTTGCCTCCCTTTCTATCCTTCCTGTAGCATTTGTATCCTGGAACATTAAGCTGCCAGTTCTGCCCATCCCTGAGCCATGTTTCTCCAATTGCTATGATATCCCAGTCCCATGTTCCTAACCATGCCCTTCCCTGTTAGGCCCCTTGCATTGAAATAAATGCAGTTTAATTTATCAGTCCTACCTTGTCCCCGCCTGCCCTGACTGTTTGACTCACTTCTGTTCTCAGCTGTACTCATCTCATTTCGATCTCTTTCCTCACTATCTCCCTGGGTTCCACCACCACCAGCCCCCCCCCCCCCCCCAACCTTATTAGTTTAAATCTTACCAAGCAGTTCTAGCAAATTTCCCTGCCAGTATATTAGTTGCCTTCCAATTTAGGTGCAATCCCTCCTTCTTGTACAGGTCACTTTTCTACCCTGAAAGAGATTCCAATGATCCAAAAATGTGAATTCTTCTCCCATACACCAGCTCCTCAGCCATGTATTCATCTGCTCTATCCTCCTAACCCTGCCCTCACTAGCTCGTAGCACTGGGAGTAATCCAGACATTACTATTCTTCAGGACCTCCTTTTTAAATTTCTGCCTAACTCTGTAATCTCCCTTCAGAGTCTCAACCTTTTCCCTTCCAATGTCGTTGGTTCCAATGTGGACAATGACCTCCTGCTGGCCCCTCTTCCCCATGAGAACACTCTGCACCCTCTGAGACATCCTTGATCCTGGCACCAGGGAAACAACACACCATTCTGCTTTTTCTCTTCTGGCCACAGAAACGTCTGTTTGTTCCTCTGACTACAGCATCCCCTAACACAATTGATCACTTGGAAGCCGACGTACCCCTCATTGCATTAGAGCCAGTCTCGATACCAGAAACTTGGATGTTTGTGCTACGTTCCCCTGATAATCCATCACCCCCTACATTTCCCAAAACAGCATACCTGTTTGAAATGGGTATATCCATAAAAGACTCCTGCCCTAGGTGCCAATCTTCGTGGAGTTAACCCATCTATGTGACTGTATCTGAGACTTTTCCCCCTTCTTATAACTGCCATCCATCACATACTGTTGTTGTTGCAAATTCGTCATCGCTTCTATCTGTGTCTCCAACCGATCCACTCGATCTGATAAGATTCGCATCCCACAGCATTTATGGCAGATATAATCCGCAGTAACCCTTAAACTCTCTTTAAACTCCCACATCTGACAAGAAGTACATATCACTGCAAAGGCCATTTTTTGCTCCTTCACAATCTACAGACCCAGAAAATAGTACCGTCTTATTCCTCTACAAACACTGCCCCAGGTTAAATTAATAGCTATGGCTTATGTTTTAAGTTTAATCAAGAGACTAATCTCCAAAAAACATATAATCAAGAAAGAATCCACTATACTCCTGCAGCCTTTCTCTTGGATAGACTTTAAACAACAATTAACTTATCTGATTCTGTGCTGTGAACTTCATCCAACAGTTCCTCCAAGATTAGTTGTGAATTTCACTGTTTGTTAATTTTCCCAGATGCACTCTGATGTCCAGCGATACATGAATTCAAACAGCAAAGGCGATAACTGTGCAGGTTCTCTCTCTCTCTCTCTCTCTTTCTCTCTCTCTCCTGCACTGTCCTCACCATGTGCTTCCTTTGTCTCCATAGATTTTAGAGGTAATCTTCCCAGAGGTAATTAGAGATAGAACATAGAACTGTGCAGCACAAAGTTTCTATTGATCATGAAATTAGTCATTATTAGAAATTTCATTTGTTTCTTGGAGAAGACTAGTGTGAAATAATAAATTATTGTGCGTTTACAGACCCTGAGGAGGCATTTCTTATGTGATCAAGAGAATTCAAATGGTAACTGTAAGCGGGAAAACTGCCACATGTACCATGAGCAAGTCAGCTACATCAATGGATGTTACCGTTCTGCAAATGAAGGTATGGTTGTCTTCATATACTTTCATGTATAGTTTGTTAATTTGGTAAACTGGGACCACTTTGGCAGGAGATAAGCTATCCAGCCATTCTCCAGTGTTTTGCCAGATACACAGTACTTTGAAACCAGAACAGAAAAAGTTCATTGAAAGCTCTATTTCTTGTATTCTGTTCTTCAGCAAGGCCTTCTCACCATCATCTCTATCCTTGCTGAGTTACAATAATTAAAATTAACATAACATTTTTATCATTGAGTTAATTCCCTCCTTAGTCTCACTCCGGTCTATCTATGTAACCTTCTCCAACACCTTTATATTCTCTGATCCTTTGATTCTGATCTCATGTTCATTGTTTCCTGTCTTTACAGTGGTATTGGTTTGTGTTCTGTAAGCCAACTAGGTCCATTTCTGGCAATGTTTCCCCTATATCTCTTCTCCGCTAAGACACTACTTAAAACCCATGTTTTGACCAGGTCTTTTTCTTGTACCACTTAATTTCTCCTTCCAATTTGATATTTCGCACTATTCTGTAAGACAGTTTGGAATGTTTTCTGTGTTAAAGGCTCCACATAATTGCGCGTTGTTACCATAAAATACAAATACTATACTTTTGCACAAGAACTTTAGAAACAACTAAACTTATATTTTCTAAGTATTTCTGAATGAAACCTAATATCTTGCTGATACACATGAGCACAATCACAGAATGTCCCATACCATGCTTTAAAAAATGCAAATACATTGCACATTTATGTGAATGTTTACACTCTGGAACTGTGAATAATGATTGTAGAGATTCTGATGATTTTTCATCACATGAATGACCAGGAATTACCTACCCATTTAGCCGATTCCATGCTGAGTTGAAACACTACCATTATCCACTCCAATAGCTCTCTTGATCACTACCTGCTTTAGCAGGTCACAGAGTGAATAAGGGCTTATGCCTGAAACGTCGATTCTCCTGTTCCTTGGATGCTGCCTGACCTGCTGCGCTTTTCCAGCAACACATTTTCAGCTCTGATCTCCAGCATCTGCAGTCCTCACTTTCTCTCCACAGAGTGACACGGACAAACGGTTATAGATTGCCCCACATATGTGAGAGTTTAATATTGGGCATCAGTGACAGAAAGTCAGAGGAAGCTTTTTCCCTTGAAGTTAGGCAGGACTGCGGTATTTTAACATGAGCTAATCTTGGATTAAGAAATAATTTTTATGAATTTCAAATCCAACATGGAGGATTTTTTTTCATTTCTTTTGTCCTGAATGGCCTGCGCATTAATGATTAAAACTTAATCAGTAACAATTATTAGATCAATATCTAATTTAAATGCATCTTATAAGTTGGTAGAAGTTACTCACCGTAAACTAATGGAACACTAAGAACTAATACAGTCTGTTTTATTTCCCTAGTTCCAATGTTACCTGAAGAGAGACGGTAAGATGGTTCGCTATTTATATATATTTGATTGTTTGAGTTTTGGATTTTCCATTTCTAATGTAAAAAAATAAATCTGCAATAATTTTAAACCTGAGACTTAAACAGTGATACAGTGTGATGATTAATATTTTAAGTGGGAATGCAAAATTGAGCTGTTGAGCTTACTAAACCTGATGTGTTTATGCAATTTTAGTTCAAAGCATATCATTATATCAGTAAAGTACCATGCCATTGAAGTAGGTTGCCTCTTCCTTACTGGTGATAAAGGCAGTCCTCTTTTAAAACAGGCTGCTGTTATTGCCTTTTCCACTTAGAGTCATAGAGTAATACAGCATGGAAACAGGCCCTTTAGCCCACACTGGTCCATGGTGCCTGCATTTGATCCATATCCCTCATGTACCTTTCCAAATGTTTTTTCAATGTTGCTATTGTACCTGCCTCAGCCACTTTCTCTGACAGCCCATTCCATATATGTACTACGCTGTGTGAAGAAGTTGCCCCTCGGGCCCTCCTTAAATCTTTCCCTCTCACCTTAAACATATGACCTTTGGTCTTCAATTCCCTACCCCTGGGAATTCATCCTAACTATGCCCCTCATGATTTTATTCACTTCAATAAGGTCACACCTCAGTCTCCTATGTTCCAAGATATAAAGTCCTATCCTGGTCAACCTCTCCCTATAACTCAGGTCTACTCGTCCTGGCAACATCCTTGTAAATCTTTGTAGTTTTAACCATGTCTTTCCTATAACAGTGTGGCCAAAACTATACACAATACTCCAAGTGTGACCTTACCAACAACTTACACAACTATAACATAACATCCCAATTGCTTTACTCAATGCCTGACCAGTGAAGGCCAGCATGCCAAATGCCTTCTTCACCACACTGTCTATCTGTGATGCCGCTTTCAATGAACTAGTGCTTGTAATCCTAGGTCCCTCTATTCCACAACACTCCTCAGGACGTTACCATTTACTGTATAAGTCCTACTTATACAGTTTCGAACCCTCGCACTTGTCTGTATTGATTGCATTTGCCAATCCTCAGCCCCCTTTCCCATCTGATCAAGATCCCTCTGTAATATTTGATAACCTTCCTCACTATCAATGATACCTCCTAATTTTGTATCCTCTCAAATTTACTCATCATGTCTTGTACATTCATTTCTAGATCATTTATGTAAATATCAGATAACAAAGGTCCCAGCACTGGTCCTTGTGGCAGACAGTCACAGGCCTTCAGTCCAAGAAACAACTTTCTACCATTACCCTCTGCTTCCTACCATCAAGCCAATTTTGAATCAAATTAGCTAACTTTCCCGGGATCCCACACAATCTAACCTTCATGACTAGCCTTGTCAAAGGCATTACTAAAGTCCATATATACAACATGCCCCTACCCTCACCTACCCTCTCGGTTACCTCTTCAAAAAATTCTTAAAAGTTTGTCAGACATGAATTCCCATGCACAAATCCATGTTGACTATCCCTAATCAGGGATTTTTATCATCTTAATACATCTTTGACAATCTTCTATGTTGTGCTTGGGTTGCTCTTTCTGATTTGAAGCTGTAATAATTTATTTTAATAGGTTCGGCTTCCTCAGCAATCACTCATTTTAATCCGAGAGTCTGAAGACAATAATGGAAAATTTTTGCAACCATGGAATTCTGATGAAATAAAATCTTATGTAGCTTATTATTGCCTTCTTTACCCTAAATGACATTATAGCCTTGAGATTTCTTTCAGTTGTCTGTTTTATTTAAACAACATACCAAATATAAAACAAGGGTAGTTTTATTCTGTTTTGAACCTGATTTGTCATGACAAATATCCTAGAAAAGTTCCAGCACAAAAGGAGGCCATTTGGTCCATGCTGTCTGTGCCAGCTCTCTGGAAGGGCATCTCACTGGGTCCATTTCCTGATATTTTTCCCATGGCCCTGCAATTAATCTTTTCTCTTCAGATGATTGTTCAATTCACTTTTGAAAGCCATTGTTGAATTTGTCTCCATCAGGTTCTCATAGGTAATGCATTTCAGATACTATTGCATAAAAAGATTTTCCTAAAGTTGCTTCTTTTGCCAATTTCCTTAAGTCAATGCCTTCTGGTTCTCTATTCTTCTACCAACAGGAGCAGTTTCTCACCATTTATTCTGACTATACCCCTTCAACTTTCGAACACCACTATTAAATTTCACTTTAATCTTCTCCTGAACAAGGAAGCAACCCCAGCTTCTAAAATTTATCTACAATCATTGTGCTCCATATTGCTTACTCATGCTGATGCTCACCATGAAGGGTGAAGCATGTGACAAAAAGTGATAATCCACAAATGATTGCCATGTTTTCAGTGTATTCCTTTATAGAATTCTTCCACAAATTGAACTATTTCCTGTTGAATGATGCAGATTTCCTTGTTTTCTGTTTCACCAGAATTGAATGTAACACATTTATGGAAAAAAACTACTTTAGGACGCAGACATCTCTGAAAAGTGCAATGCAATTTATAATGATATCTGTGAAATTCATCCAGCATGCTGTAGGAAACAAGAAACTGTCCAGGGAAAGAGGAAATAAATACATTAAAGAGGTTTTGGTTTTATTTATTTTTATGGTAATAAAGTTTAGGATAAGCCTGTGTTATGAGTACTAAGTGATATATATGAGATTAATCAGCACTGAAAAATTACTTTCACAGTTACTTTCTGTACTTCTTCCAAATGAATAGTTTAATTATCATAAAATTGTGCAAATGTAAACCAAAGCAATAGATTTTATTCGGTTATTTTCATTGATCTTGGTGTAATAATTGTTAGACAGAATTTCCATTATAATAATGTAAGTGTTAATATATTGCAGCTATCTATACATTTTATAAAATTTAATAAAGCACTTGGGTGAAATTTGTATTTTTCACCTTAGAGTTGGGCAGTTTTTTTTAACACAATTTCCATTAACATTCCCTTACTGTGGGAGTAAGGTACAGTTTTGTAATCCAGCCTCATCCTAGAGAATTGATTGTCATTGTTGAAATTAATGATTCTGATTTTTTTTACAGATACTGCATACGGTTCTGTTTCTATGTCATATTAGCGATCCTTCTTTTGAACCACGAGACATATTTGAAGAATCAATGGAATCTTGGTCTAACAAATTTCCTGATGTGTTTGAACAGTACAAAACCCATCTTCCAACGCGACCACCTTACACAATTCTGCTTGAAATAGTGAGTAGAAGTGACATCAACCAGTAAAACTAATGTGTCCCAGTGCAATTACAAAGTAACTGGTCCCGTTGTTTCATTGTTTTTTAAATTTTTAAATAAATGTTGCAAATGTTCTTCACATGTTTTTGTTAGCTTTGCTGGGATGTTAGGTGGGTGAGCATTTTCTTCACTCTACTCTTCCTCTGCATTGCAACAAATATTTGTTCATATCAGTAGTTCAGCACCAGTAACTCAGAGCACCAGATGAAAATGTCTGGATACATATGGAGCATTTTTTAACCCAAACGTTAAGCCTAATGTGATATATGAGGAATGAACAATGATTTACTGAATAGAGTGCATAAATTGAATTGGGCTGGTGAGCTTGTACATTTTATTCATAGTTAGTGAGAAATGTAATTGCTCAGAATTTGTTGTGTAAATAACATCCTGTGATACTAATTTTTTAACACATAAATTAAGCAACAATTTCAGGCAATGGTCGGCTTTTCTATGCTTAGAATCTGTATCTTTCACAAATATTGTCAATACTAATTAACTCTAGCATGGTAAATAATAAAAAGGACATCTAGTAACAAGCTTTTATTTCAAAATGACAGATGCAAACTTGTTTTCATCCTGCCTCCATTTTTCTACACCTTACTTCAAAACTGTCTTTGGTACAATGTGATGTGCAAGCACACACATCATATGTCCTTTGTTTTAGTTAATAGTTAAACAACAATAACAGTTAAAGTGTACCTTGACATATTAAACCCTAAAGCGTCCTGGGAATGAACAACATGAAATAATTTATTTAAATAAAAAAACACCAAAAATGAAAGTACCTTACAGTATCCAAGCTCAGCCGGTATATTTCCAGGAATGCATTTTCTTCCAGTCCATCAAAATGTCACAAGCATTCATCCTTTAGCCCCTACTCTTCCTTATCACTGCGACACACCCAGAGATAGTGTTATACATAGACACAACCATGACCCCCCCCCCCCCACCCCCATCACCAAACAGTCATCTCACAGACCATACAGAACCTCATCACCTCAGGAGATCTCCCACCCACAGCTTCCAATCTCATAGTCCGGGAACCCTGCACCGCCCGATTCTACCTCCTTCCCAAGATGCACAAGCCTGACCACCCCGGCTGACCCATTGTCTCAGCCTGCTCCTGTTCTACCAAACTCATTTCCACCTACCTTGACACTGTCCTATCTCCCCTATTCCAGGAACTCCCCACATACGTTCGAGACACCACCCACGCCCTCCACCTCCTCCAAGACTTCCGTTTCCCCGGCCCCCAACGCCTCATCTTCACCATGGATATCCAATCCCTCTACATCTCAATCCGCCATGACCAAGACCTCCAAGCCCTCCGTTTCTTCCTCTCCCGACATCCCCAATAGTAACCTTCCACCGACACTCTCATTCGTTTGGCTGAACTAGTCCTCACTCTCAACAATTTCTCCTTTGAATCCTCTCACTTCCTCCAGACCAAAGGGGTAGCCATGGGCCCCAGCAATTCCCACCTCTTTGTTGGCTACATAGAACAGTCCATCTTCCATAGTTATACCCGCACCACTCCCCACCTCTTCCTTCGCTACATTGATGACTGCATTGGCGCAACCTCGTGCTCCCATGAGGAGGTTGAGCAATTCATCAACTTCACTAACACATTCCACCCCGACCCTAAATTCACCTGGACCATCTCTGACACCTCCCTCCCTTTCCTGGACCTCTCCATCTCCATTAATGATGACCGACTGGACACTGACATTTTTTACAAACCCATCGACTCCCACAGCTACCAAGATTACACCTCTTCCCACCCTACCTCTCAAAAATGCATCCCATATTCCCAATTCCTCTGCCTTTGCCATTTCTGCTCCCAGGAGGACCAGTTCCACCACAGAACACACCAGATGGCCCCTTCTTTAGAGATCACAATTTCCCTTCCCACATGGTTAAAGATGCCCTCCAACGCATCTCGTTCACATGCCACCACTCCGCCCTCAATCCACATCCCTCCAACCGTAACAAGGACAGAACCCCCCGGTGCTCACTTTCCACCCTACCAACCTTCGCATAAACCATATCATCCGACAACATTTCCGTCACCTCCAAAAAGACCCCACCACCAGGGATATATTACCTCCCCACCCATTTCCGCTTTCCGCAAAGATCGTTCCCTCCGTGCCTACCTGGTCAGGTCCACGCCCCCCAACAACCCACTCTCCCTTCCTGGCACCCTCCCCTTCCACCGCAGGAATTGCAAAACCTGTGCCCACACCTCCTCCCTCACCTCCATGCAAAGCCCCAAAGGAACCTTCCACATCCATCAAAGTTATACCTGCACATCCACCTACATCATTTATTGTATCCATTGCTCCCGATGTGGTCTCCTCTACATTGGGGAGACTGGATGCCTCCTAGCAGAGCACTTTAGGGAACATCTCCGGGACACCCGCACCAATCACCTTCATCGCCCAGTGGCGCAACATTTCAACTCCCCCTCCCACTCTGCTGAGGACATGGAGGTCCTGGGCCTCCTCCACTGCCGCTCCCTCATCACCTGACGCCTGGAGGAAAAACGCCTCATCTTCCGCCTCGGAACACTTCAACCCCAGGGCATCAATGTGGATTTCACCAGTTTCCTCATTTCCCCTTCCCCCACCTCACCCCAGCTCCAACCTTCCAGTTCAGCACTGCCCTCATGACCTGTCCTACCTGCCTATCTTTCTTTCCATCTATCCACTCCACCCTCCTCTCTGACCTATCACCTTCATCCCCACCCCCATTCACCCATTGTACTCTTTGCTACCTTCTTCCATCCTCCTCTCTGACCCATCACGTCCATCCCCACCCCCATTCACCTATTGTACTCTATGCTACCTTTTCCCCACCCCCCTCTCATTTATCTCCCCACTCTGCAGGCACCTTGCCTCTATTCCTGATAAAGGGCTTTTGCCCAAAACATCGATTTTCCTGCTTCTCGGATGCTGCCTGACCTGCTGTGCTTTTCCAGCACCACTCTGATCTATCACGTGAATGCTGGTGCCATTCAATTTGACATTCCATGACCTTTTTCAATCTCAAAAGCATCTCAGTGTCCTTGGATTTCCATCAAAACATAAATTAGTCACAGCTTCCGTTAACTCATCCTTGGAAAGACCAAAGTGGTTGATTTTTGCAGATACCGTAAGTTCTGTTTCCTTTTTCATTGACTCCAGTCCCATCCCTCTGACTAATTATTTTTTTCTGAAACAGATTGTGTGCAAAAATTTAGCATTTTTCTTTATCCAGAGTACAGCATTAAACTTCACACCATCAAGACCGCCAATTTCTAACTCTTATCCACATTTTTGTCATCTCCTTTCTGCTTTCATCCTCCATATCTGCTTTCAATCCTTGACTCGTCAAAAAGTCCAACATGTCCAAATCTTAATTGCGAATCTTCTTCCCTACTTTAAGTTCCATTCATGCATTACTCATGTCCTTACTCTGGATTCCCAATTCCTCCAGCACATTACTTTTAAAAATTCTTAACCTTGGCTTCAAGTTCAAAGAGAACTTGACGTCCTGCATTTCTGTGTATTGTGCCCTTATTGCCTCCCACAGTCTCTGGTCCCCATTGGTCTTCTGTGCATTTCCTTTCCATTCACCCCACCACTGGTGGCAAAGTCATCAGCTGCCTCACCTTTATTACCTGGAAGGCACCAACTAAACCTTCTTTATTTCTCCCTTCAGTTTTAAAAACCTTTTTTAAACTCCAGGATTTTGACCAACCTTTCAGTCACATCCCTCCTTATCTCTCCCATCACGGCTTAGCATGATTTTCACTTGTGAAGGGCATTAGGAATGTTTTAATGGCAAAACCTGTATTGATATGCATGTTACTGGTTTTGTGACAAACAAATGATATATTTCCAAAATTACCTGTTGTTAAAAAAGATATCTAAGTGATTATTGATACTTCTATATGGCACTGTAACATCATCCACTGGCCTTTTAACTCTAAAAGGTAAATTCAATTCCAAACCTGACTAATTAGATCAATGTTTGCACAGCTTAAATTTGATATTTTCAATCCAGTTCCTATAATGCAAAATGTCACCAGAGTAAAAATGTTGTTAGAGAGGTTTTAAGGTTGATCTCTAGAAAATGGAAATACAACATTAGGGCAGCTGAGTGACTCAGTGGTTAGCACTACTGCCTCACAGTGCCAGGGACCTGCATTTGATTCCAACCTTGGGCGACTGTCTGTGTGGAGTGTGCACATTCTCCCAGTGTCTGTGTTAGTTTCCTCTGGGTCCCATGGTCCAAAGATGTGCAAGTTAGGTGGATTGGCCATGCTTAATTGCCCATTGTGTCCAGGGATATGCAAGCTAGATGGATTAGCCATGGGACCTGCAGGGTAACAGGGATAGTGTAGGCGGTTGTGTCTGGATGGAAGGATCTTCAGAGGGTCGTGTGGACTCGATGGGACAAATGACCTGCTTCCACACTAGGGATTCTATGATCAACATTAATGTGAAGTGAGATGGAGTGCTCTTTGATGAGATGCAGGCAGATCAGTGGTGCAGAGTACTGAAAACTTACTTTGCAATCTATTTAATAATGTGAGGCACTGGATAACTGCACAACTGTAGTGCTAACATCCCACATTTTTAAGGGCACAGAAATCATTAAAGCGAACATTATTTCATTTACCGCTCACCAATGGTTATGCTGAACACAGAAAATGTTAGCCTGGAACTTAATTTGCAGTATTCGTCTTTGAGTGCTCTCTGCTGCATTACTGGAGGTTCCAATGTATTTCAAATAAACTTGCAAAGCCCTCAATGAAAATAGTGGATAATGTTTTACCACTGCACTGGGAAAAGATATTTCAGATTTTCTTTTCTTTCTCAGGTGGTTGATTTGGAACAAACAAACAGTGCTGAATCAATTTTAAATTGTCTGTCAAAACTAAATGAAAAAATGATTGTGGAACAAAATTCCCAAGAAGGCAGGAGATGTGGGAATGTCTTTAGTTACGTATCATCGGTTGTCAGCTACTGTTTCCACCACAACTTGGCTACAAAACAAAAAACAGACAATTATTTTGGTGTCTCAGTTTCATGCTTTGGAAGGCATCAGAGAGAACTCATGATAGACATATTGTGTTACCGCACGTGGAATGAAGATATTAGCCTCGCAGTATGTATGGCTTCAGAGACAACGAATGCACATCACCAACAAGCTATTCAATTCCACCCTGTCGTGGTTTCTAATGCTTACCAAATGATGAGTAATTCTAGAGCCCAGAGGAGAATGCCTATAGTAAATGGCAAACGACAAAGAGTCACTCCCATACCACCTTGTAGAAAATGCCTGTTCATGTTCCCAGCCATAGAATATAATCAACAACAACAAAACAATAGCACTGTATTTTGGCCATATGGGAATTGTGCTGAGGTGGAATCTTTAAGCAGGCTTCTGAATGCCCATGGGTATATTTGCAAAAGAACACCTGCTCCTCCAACAGAAAGACTCACCTTGGAATTTCTTAAACATAAAAGAAGAGGAAGAATTATACACAACTTAAAACTATTTAATTTTAATTTTGGAAATAATATTTTATTTTACACACCTGATGACCTACAAAATGCAGTTTAATGAAGTTTGTCTTTTTGTGAAAATGTTTTTCTGTAGAGTGTGTCTCACAAACTGTAATGTTACAGTAATAAAATGTTCAGATGCCTTGAGTGTTCAATACTATAATATTGAGATACAGAAACCAAATAGAGATTCATGTTTGAAGTTTAGAATACCATTTACATATATATTGGACTTTGGAATTGTGGAGGTGGGGTCTTTGGATATGTTTAAGGTGGGGGGAACTAAATTGTCATTAGGTAAGGGAATCAACGATTATCAGAGGTGGATGTGAATCTGAAATTCAAAATACAAACAGATCAGCCATCATCTTATTGAACAGCGGAGCAGACTAGAGGGACTGAATGGCGTCTAATGACTACTGCTCCTAATTCACATGTTCAAATGTATGTTAAACCTGGATGGATTTCTGTGTTACAACAATTATCAGCATTGCATTTAGTTACATTTATTTGAAAGTTGCGTTCATGGTCAATAAATTGTTAATTTTAAAAATGTGTATAATTTTGTAAATAAATGCAAAATACATCTTCAACATTAATTACTAAAATTTTGTTAATTTTTTGCTTTAATGATGAGAGAGAACCTATTGTTAATTATCTGGGTTATCCTTGCCCTTTTCCCATTGAATTATTTAATTTCAGCACTATGTGACTTTTAGGGAATGGTATTTTTTTAGAAGTTGCATTGTGAGTGACAGCCACATTCAATCAAGTATGCCTGTAGTAAAACTGGAATTAATGGATATCAGGACACAAACTGTCTGCTGGTTGGAGACATACCTGGCACACAGGAAGGTGGCTATGGTTTTTGGAGGTCAGTTATCTCAGCTTCAGGATATCTCTGCAGGAGTTTGTCAGTCTCAAGTCCTCAGTCCAATCGTCTTTAAAGCTTCAGCAATGACCTTACCTCCATCATAAGGTCAGAAGTGGAGATGTTCATTGATGATTGCATTGTGTTCAGCACCATTTGCATCTCAAATACTGAAGCAGGTCTTGTCCAAATGCAAGATCTGGACAATATCCAGGCTTGGGCTGACAGTTGGAAAGTAACATTCACACCACAGAGATGCCAGGCAGTGACATAAGAGACAATCTAACCTTCGCCCCCTTGACATTTAATGATATTACCATCATTGAATCCCCCACTATTAACATCCTAGGGATTACCATTGACCAGAAATTCATCTGGACTCACCACATAAATGTAGAGGCTAGGGATACTGTGGCAATAATTCACCTCATGACTCCCCAAAGCCTGTCTATAATCTACAAGGCACGCGTCAGCAATGTGATGGAGTACTCCCTACTTGCCTAGATAGGTGCAACAGCACTCAAGAAGCTTGACACCCAGGATAAAAGAGAGCCTCCACTACTGATACTCAGTAGCACCTGTGTTTATTATCTACAATATTCAGTGATTCACCAAAGATCCTTTGACAGCACCTTCCAAACCCATGACCACTTTGATCTAGTAGGACTGGGGCAGTTGACACAGGGGCAACACCATTACCTTCAAGTTCCTCTCCAAGGTACTCGCCATCCTGACTTTGAAATATATTGCCATTCCTTCACTGATGCTGGGTCAAAATCCTGGAATTCCCTTCCTAAAGCATTATGCATCTACGGACAGCACATGGACTTCAACAGAAGGTAGCTCACTATAACGTTCTCATGGCAAGTGATGGGCAATAAATGCTGGCCAGTCAACAACACCTATGTCCCATGAGTTTAGAAAAAGCTTTGATACTTAAAAAATTTATATTCCTCCTCTTTAAATACTTTCAGTGATTTCCCTCTACAACTCTCTGGAGAACTCCAGACATTCAGTACTTTATGACAAAAGAAAATCCTTGACATCTCAATTTTAAATAAGTGTCCCCTTGTTTGAGAATCCTCCAGTAATGGAAACACATTTTGGATATCTAAGTTGTCAAGCCCCCTCAGACTCTGATAGGTTTCAATAAGGTCCCCCCTCATTCTTTAGAAATAAAGGCATAAACTTGTTTCACTGTGCTAGCTTCCTTCTCCTTTTGCTGTTGCTACTCCGCCTCCCAGTCAAGTCACTGAGCCTTGACATAACTGGTGGTATGCCAAATGGTCAGCAGCTTTTTACTCTGTCTGTGTTGTGACAGCCTCTGTCCTTTAGGATGTCTTGGAGTCTATTCTAATAACTTGTCCTATGGCTGCTCTTTGAGTGACGGCCACTGAAGAACTGGGCGAAGAGAACCTGCTGAGGATGGTGGTATTTGGGCATCTGCGTGTAATCACCTGTGCCTCAAAGCAAGGTTTGATGCTTGTCCAGTCAGCAACACCCATGTCCCATAAATGAATATAAACCAAATCATTGCTTCTCATGGAAGGTGCAGGGATGAGTTGATGTATGAATACCATTCGTGGCCCAAAATGGAGACAATCAGTTTTTAACAAGAGTTTCAATTTCTCATTATCATGGGAGTTTAGTTTGCGGTCCTTTTTGTGTGAAGAGTTTTAAAGAAATGATCTTTGCTTCAGCAATATCTATCGTGATAAGGTCACGTCCCCAAACACATGAAGTTCTCAATTTTAATTTCCAGGCAATTACCCTTCGAAAGGCTTTTCAGGGAGTGGTAGACAGTTTTAAGGTGGTCGGCACATGCATGCAACAATCACTATTTTGCAAAGTTATTTAAACATTTCTTTGTAAATTCATGTTGACCTTGTCTGTTTTCAAGTCAGGTGACAATAGTGGCCATCATAAAGTACTGAAACTCATTTTAGCTGTACACTCTTGAACCAAACTCTAGTTGATGTGATTTAAGGATTGACAAGTTTACTCTTAGGATGTTGTTTTGAATGCAAGATCCACCACACCATACTCTGATTTGATAGAACAAAAACAGAGAAGCAAAGGAAAATACCTTATACAATTCTAAAGGATGTGTAAGGGTTTATTCACATTTGTTTTGAAGATAGCAGAACAGGTTGAGAAAGTATTATTATAGTATTAAAGGTCCTAGACTTTTTGAATAGATGGATAATATATAAAAGGAAGTTATGATGAGCCTTTCTAAAACACCAGTTCAGCCTTGAATAGAGCATTGTGTCTAGTTCCAGAACCACTCTTTAGGAACAAAGTGAAGATTTTGGAGAATCATACAGTCATAGTCATAGACACAGAGGGCTCCAGCACAGAAAAAAGGCTCCTTGTCAATCACATCTGTACTGGTCAAAAACATCCATCTCATTCCATTTTGCAGCAATTGGTCTATTGCCTTGCATGCCTTGGTAATCCAGATTCTCATCACTTTCTGGATGAATTTTTTTCTACATGTCTCCTCTAAATCATCTGCCCCTTCCTTCAAATCTATGCCCTTGGTCATTAATCCCTCTATTAAGAGGAGCAGTTTTCTCCTGTCTACCCTATCTATGCCCCCTGTAATCTTAATCTCCTCTGCTCAAAGGAAAACAACCACAGTGTCCAATCTCTCTTCATAACTGAAACTCTCTGGCCCAGGTAACATCTGGTACATCTCCTCTGCACCCTCTCCAAGGCTATCACTTTCTTCCTAATATGTGGATTCCAGAACTGCACATGATACTCTAATGATCAGTATTTTATACACTTCCAGCATAACCTATCTGCTCTCAAACTCTATGCCTTGACTAATAAAGGCAAGTATACAACATGTATTCTTAACTATTTTATTCATCTCACCTAATACTTTAAGGGACTGGTGAACATGCACACCAAAGTCCCTCTGATCCTCAGTGCTTCCTAGAGTCCTACCCCTCAACATGTATTCCCTTGTTAGACCTGCCCAAGTGCATCATTTCATATTTAGCTAGATTGCATTTCATTTCCCACTGATCAGCCCATCCAAATCCTTTAATCTTATACTATCCTCCTCAACATTTACTACTCCACCAATTTTTATATCGTCTGTGAAATTGCTGACCAACCTTCTTAAATTCAAGTCTAAATCATTTATATAGCCCTGTGGGACCACGCTGGACACTAGCCTCCAGCCAAGAAAACGCCACACAACCATCACTCTCTGCTTCCTGTCACTCAGCCAATTATGGATCCAATTTGCCAAATTTCCTTGGATCCCATGGGCTCTAATCTTTGCATCAGTATCCCATGTGGGACCTTACCAAAAGCTTTAATGAAGTCAAGTCAATTACATCAAAGACTTTGCTCTCATCTCCAAACCTGGTCACCTCTTGTAAAAAATTAATCAAGTCAGACACAACCTCCCTTAACAAAACCAGGCTGCCTGTTGTTAATTAATCCCTGCCTCTCAAAATGCAGATTTGTTGTCCCATAGTTCCAATAGTTTCCTCGTCGTTGACGTTAGACTGAGAGCATGCAGGAAAGGCTCACCTGAATGGTTCCAGGAGTCAGGGACTTTGGTCACATTGATAAACTGGAGAAGCTGGCAAGGAGATTTGTCAGGCAAGAGGTTCAATACAATAGATAGAGAGGAATTATTCCCACTGAAGATGGGTTTGGGAACCCGACAGCATAGATTGACAAAGGAATTGATGGTAATAAGAAATGTTTATGCAGCAAGTTATTCAGATATGGAATCTGCCTGACAGTATTGTGGAGTTAGATTCAATCGGGATTTTCAAAAGGGTGTTGATGAGTATCTTAAGAGACAAGGTTTGGGGAAAACATGGGACCAGACGAGAGGCTGTTCCAGCGAGCTAGTATGGACACGAAGGGCCAAATGGTCTGCACTACATTTGTGTTATGAACTTGGCTGGACTTTGCCCTTTGTATTGGTTTAGGAACATGGGTTTACCTGTGGAGCCAGTATTTTTTAGTCATCTGCAAGAAGGTGGTGATGACCTGGAGTTGACGCCTACCCTACAGCACAGGTTCAACTCTCTTTGTGAGACAGGCCCTCGATTAACGTCTGTCTGAGAACCGGAATCAACCACATAGCTCCAATATTTAATTAATATCCCATGATGTACCTCTGACTGCTGGTGTGCAAGGTGATGGCAATGGCACCATCAGTGAACTTGCCAAATTTTAGCCACTGGAAGTGGGGAAGACCCTGTGTTAAAAAAAAAATCTGAACTTGGACTATTGGTGGTTAGTACATTTCAGGGTCACATCATGTGGGACTTTTTAAAAACTAAACCATCATCAATAGTTTTCTTCACGTCCATTGTCTAAACAAAATGACATTAGTTCCTGCCGCACGACTCTGAAATTCTAGTGGTTAGCAACGTTTTCTGAAAAGGCTGTTGATAAACCCAATGGGATAGTGAGTGGTTGCCTCAAAACCATCGTTCCTCTGTCTGGTCTAAGGTTGAAGCCACCGGGTCTGAAACTCTCTCATGTCGGTGAGTCATCACTGTGACTTACTTGTCACAACCTGTCATCGGTGTTCCGTGAACTGTGATTGTGTGCATCTCTTATTTGCACCCGCCCAGTTTAATTTATCAAAACTATTCTCCATCATTGAGAAAAAAATGTTTCCAAACATTTCAATTCCATTCGGCGCCTTCACAGATCCGCTTTGTCCATCAAATACGACTTCCGAGTACAAGCAGGAAGTTCACTAAGTTTCGATTTCTCTTATTTTGCGTTGGATCGCTATGCGATTGATCAGAGTGCTAGCTGCCTCCACTGCACTGGGGCTGAGATTAGGACAATACTGACACTGTTACAGAATCAGGTAAGGATTCTCTACCTCCAGTCTGACTGGTCCCATTTAGCGCAGTTTAACCTTATGTCAACTTTTCAGTCGAGTCCCTGCATAGAATCCTTCAGAATCGATTCTGAAATACTGGACTGTTAGGCCATTGATTATTTCTAAGTGGAAATAATTAGTGATACTGGGCATAAATGGTTACATGGATAAGGAAGTTTTGTTTTTAAATGCTAACACAAGCAATTATGTTTTAAAATATATACAGAGAATGCTGGAGGCCCTCAATGGATCTGGTAGCATTTGGAGAGAAACAAGATTAACATTTGGAGTGTGGTATGATTCTTCAGAATTGATTTGATTTATTTTAGTCACATGTACCTAAGTACAGTGAAAACCTTTGTTTTGCAACCAGTAAAGGCAGATCACAGCAAATAACTGCATACAGACCATAGGGTGCTTAGACAGAATGAGGCACAGCAGATGCACAAAAGCAAGTTCAACATTAGCTAGATCGACCTTATTTGAAGTTAGAAAGGTCCATTCAGCAATCTAATAACAGCAGGCAGCTCTTGAACCTGCTGATGCATGTGTTTAAGCTTCTGATATTTGGCCTGATGGAAGTGCTTGTAGGAGAGCATTATCGTCTGGGAGGGCTCTTTGATGAATTTGGCAGCCTTTCCGTGGCAACAAGAAGTGTGAATGGAGTCTGTGGATGGGAGGTTGGATTCTGTGATGGTCTGCGCTGTGCACACAACTTTCTGTAGTTCCTTACTGTCCTAGGCAGAGCAGTTGCTATACCAGGCCATTATGCACCCAGACAGTTTGCTTTCAGTGGTGCATCTGTAAAAGTTGGTGATGGTCCTTATGGACATTGTTATCCATTGTTATCTTTTATTTGTCTAACTGTTCTTCTCTCTCCTTGGGCTCTATTCCCACCTATCATTTACTCCATACTCCCTCTCCATATCCTATCGTCTTCATATAAACTGACACTTCCCTCGCTACCATCAGTTCTGAGGAAAAGTCACTTGACCCAAAACATTAACTTTGATTTCTCTTCACAGATGCCAATTCACCTTGTACCTCCTCACTGTCCAAGGCTCCAAACCTTCTATGGAAAGTAGCATTTAATTTATATTCTTTCTTACCTGTCTACTGAATTCGCTGCTCACAATGTGGTCTCCTTTACATTGGTGAGAGCAATGCAGACTGACTGACAGTTTTGTGGATCACCCCTGCTCTGTCTGTAGGAATGATCCTGACCCCCCCCCCCCCCCCCCCCCCCGCCCACCCCCCCCCACAGTTGCTTGTCATTTCAATAAATCATGTCACTCTCGTGCTAACATTTCTAGCCCTGGCCTGCTACTGTGCTCCAGTAAAACATCACGTAAACTTGAAAGCACTTTACACCATCAGGATCTCAACTTTGGATTGCACTGTGTCTGTTCTCCATTTTTCGTACATTTCACCCATCTCGTCCGTAGCCTTGTGTTTGGGAGTTGTTTATTTTTGCACGTAGTAAAAGGACTAATTTTTCCCTATCGCATCTTAATTTACACCCTTTTACATGTTTTTTCTGTTCCAAGTCAGTTATTGAAAAGTTTAGAATTGATCCCAAGATAAATATAAATTTCTGGGTAAATATAAATTTCTAATCTATAATAAGTCAATATCTGATGAATAGCTAAAGACTGTCTGCAGACATCTCAGTGGAAAAGATAGTATTCAGCTGGAGGTTTAATTCAAAAGATCTGATTGTGTTTTATTTTGCTTTTTGATGTAAGCTCTAAGTAATTACCTAAGGCAGTTGTTATTTGGAAATCTTTGCTTTACTTAAGTAAGACTACGATGCTTTAAATTGTGGAAATGTGTATCTTCACTCTTTCAGTAAATTTCTGGGTTCTTGAATTTCTCTTCCTATTGTACTGCTCTAGTTAGTAATTTACATGCTATTAAATTTCACAGACATTCCCAGTAATACATGGTTATTGGGATCAGATGAAAATCTGGAATTCCCTGCTTGAAAGGACGTGGAAATAGTTTGGAGGAATGGTGCAAGAGTTTGGGGCAACTTAAAGAGAGACTTGGATAAAAATTCATGAAAGATGAATAAATTGTAGGGCTATGGAGAAAGAGTTGGGAAATGGGACTAATTTGGTAGCTGTTTCAAAGAGCAAGTGCAGCCATAATGATCTCTGTGCCCTGCTGCACTGTATGAGTTTGTGTTTCTTTTCAATATCTTTAATCAAAAAAGTTAACACAAATTATCTATAAAAATTGATTTTTATACAGAGAATTAATCGAAAGGCCTTGCACCTGCACATTTTCAATACCCTGTTTCCTACCTGAGAACTGTTCTCATAGCGGAAGATATAACTAAAACTGAAAAATTGATGTGTTGCCTTGACGTCCCTAGGCTTAAATCTCTCAGCAATGTTACTTGAAGAGCTGTATGTTTCAGCTGAAATCACAAGAGCCTGTGCAACGTGGATGACATGCTTTGCACTGTTTATATCAATTTATTCAATCTTTGATGGAGTTCCATGACTTCCTGCGTCATTTTCTTCAGGATTTGATTGTCAAGAGCTGACTTCTGTAAGAAAGCTCATTTTCCTTATCAACTAAAGTGTGGTTTTATATACATAATGCCCGATGAACCTAGGGCTGAAGCATAATGCAAATATGTCCTGTTGTGTTATTCTAGATTTTATGAAACAGAAGAAAAATCATTCAATCAAACTGCACTGATTACATCATAATCATTGACTAATAATGCAGGTAAGTTCTTCCTCTCTTTTACTCAATTCAAAAGGATCCCCTAATATTTGGGTGATGCTCATCAGTAAGAACCAGAATCCAGTTATGAATGTTTACTTACGGTAGAGTTTGGGAGGTTGTCCTGCTATTGCTGTAAGGTGATCAAGTGATTCCGGAGCTAGGCTCTTGAACATTGTACTGAAAAGATAAAGATTTTTATGAATGGATCACCTCTCTGAATTGTAAGCAAAAGCTCTTAAAAAATTGGAACAAAAATAAGCTGTGTGGCTCCTCAAGCCATTCTGTCATTCAGTAGGATCATGGTTAATCCAACACCCCTCACATCCATTTTCCTGCCCATTCTCCATAACCCTTGATTCCCTTACTGATCACGGATTTATCTGTCTCAGCTTTAAATATACTTAAGTACTCTGTAGCTCACTGTAGCAAGGAATTCCAAAGACTCATAACTCTCTGAGAGAAAATAATTTGCTCCTCATCTCAATCTTAAATTGGTGCCCTTTAATTTCGAGATTCTGGTCTCAGACTCTCCCACGATGGGAAACGTCTTCTCAGCATTTACCCTATCAAACCCCTTAAGAATCCTGAATGTTTCAGAGACAATACCTTTCATCCTTCTAAATTTCAATGAATAGAGTCCCAACCTGTTTAGTCTTTGCTAATAAAAAAAAGTCCATCCATACTGGGATTCTTCCAGAGAACCATCTCTGAACTGCCTCCAGTGAAGTAATATTTTTTTCTTAAATAAGGAGACCAAAACTACTCACAGTATTCCAGATTTGGTCTCACTTGCATCTTGTACCGTTGTAGTAAAACTTCCCTCTTCTTATACTCCAACCCCACCTTGAAATAAGGGCCAATGTTCCAATAGTCTTCCTGATTAACACTATTTGTGTAGATCCAAAAGTATTTTGAGTATTCCCAGCATCAATAATTCTGCAATTTTGCTTAGGAATTGATTTTGGAGGCTTATCATCCTTTATTGTAGAGATGTTTGGTTAGCTCAGTTGGCCAATTCAGATCACACAGCACTACCAACAGTATTGGTTCAATTCCCATACAGGCTGTGTCAAAAAGATCAGTACACTTAACACAGCTTCCTTTTATTGCATGCATGCAATGAGACTCAGAGGGCCCTTGCCTGGAGAATCACACTGTAGGGAGTCTAATCTAACCTAACAGTCTGAAAAGGGTGATTGCAATGACACTTTTATACATAAATCAGCATCCCTCTCATTGACCAATTACATATCAATTTCAAACCTTAGCAACATAGCAGACCACTTGTATCTTAATCTCAAGTTTTAGCAACATAGCAGTTCATGAACATGTCATCTGCCTTAAGCAATTGCAACACAGGTTGAGTGTGGTTTAGAACTTACTGTTGTTGTCGCTTAGCTGGAACTACGTATGTTTTGTATGAATTTGTGTATGTGCTCAGTTGTATACTTTTCTGTCCCTACTCCGAGTATGCTTAGCTGACCCACCTTTCTGGTCTTGCTTCATTTTGATTCCTTTCGCAGCTGATGTTGCCATGAAGGATTCTCCTTCTCAACCTGTCCCCCTGCTTCAAAGGCAGCGACACTCACATGAAAAAAACCATCAGTTGTCTGTCTCCATTCAGAGGTCTGACAGGACTGTTGTGTCTTTATTACAGAAAGAAAACACTTGCATTGATTTACCTTTAGATCCATAAGAACATCCCAAATTCTTTAAAGTCAATGAACAGTCTTTGAAATGATTTAATTTGTTTTGTCAGAAAACTAGCAGCTAATTTACACAGAGCAAAGATTACACAATCAGATGAATGGCTCATGAATCTATATTAATTGATGGATAGATATAGACCAGGTCATCAGCAGATATTCTTTTTTCAAAAAATATCATCTAATCTTTTACACCTATCATCGAGGACAGAACTGTTGTTAACATTTCATCTGGAATGGTACCTCCAGTGAGAAAATAAATGTCAGCCTCCATTAACACTGGAGCGAGAACTAAGCCCACAATCTTCTGATGCCAAAACAAATATGCTATCTTTATATGATTAGATTATTTACAGTGTAGAAACAGGCTCTTCAGCCCAACAAGTCCACACTGACCCGCCGAAGCGCAACCCACCAGACCAATTCCCCTACACCTAACACTACGGGCAATTTAGCATGGCCAATTCACCTGACCTGCACATTTTTGGACTGCGGGAAGAAACCGGAGCACCCGAAGGAAACCCACACAGACACAGGGAGAATGTACAAACTCCACACAGTCGCCTGAGGCGGGAATTGAACCTGGGCCTTTGGCACTGTGAGGCAGCAGTGCTAACCACTGTGCCACTGTGCCACTCACATTAAATTAAGCCTGATACCAGAAGACGCTTGTGGTATCTGTGCTAAATTTATTTTTCATTAACTTAGATATTCAACCTAGTTCATAGACGGGTGTGGGACAACAAGCCAGGAGCAGTAATGGGACTGAAAGGGAGAGGAGCCTCAGCTAATATCAATGACCGGGGAGACCAGCAGGTCACTATCAAAGACATGATTCAGATATTAGTGACCAGCTTCAGCCATGAGTGCTGAATGGATGATCCATCTTAGCTTTCTACAGAGACCCTCCGCATCAGAGATGTCAATTAATTCACTCAATATGACATCAAGAAATGATTGAAGGTACTGGATGCAGCAAGGGCTATTTGCCTGAATAATGTTTATTTTTATATCCATTCACAGGATTGGGCATAACTGGTTGGCCCAGCATTTATTAGATATCCCTAAAAAAAGTGCCTTCTGGTTGTTAATCAGCAAAAGACACTCAAGCCATTTCCCCTTGGGGTTTGAAGGCTTTGTCATAACTGAATTTCCAACCATCAACATCCTGTTGAATACCATGGATTAGAAACCTAACTTCACCAAATATCCAAGTACTGTGGGTGGTTACAAGAGCATGTCGGAAGCTTGGAATTTTCCTTTGAGCAACACTATTCTAACTGCTTGTCGTATGTCCACCATGTTGAAGGCACAAGTCATGTGTGTGACGGAATATTGGAAGAGTGCAGCTCCAACAGGATTCAAGAAGAATCTGGACACCATCCTGGATAAAGCTACCTGCTTGATTGGCACACAGCCACCACTTTCAGTATTCACTCTTTCCATCAGTATTCAGTGATAGCAATGTGTATCATCTACATGGTGCACTGCACTAGCCCATTAAGCTTTGTTCAGCAGCACTTTTCAAACATTTGACCCCTACCACCTGTGAGTAGTTTTGGTCTCCTTATTTAAGAAAAAGCTAACAGATGCATAGGAACATTGTGACCTGCAGGTACTCCTCACAGCCACACAGTATCCCTTGAAACCCATCATTGCTCCTTAATTGTTGTTGGGTCAAAATCCTGGAACTCCTTTCCTAAAAGCACCATGGGTGTACCTAAACAATTTAGATAACAGCATTTCACAAAGACATTGCATTTTCTCAAAGGCAATTAAAGATGATCAACAATTGTTGGCTTTACTGGTGATGTTATAAAAATTACATTTTGTCTTATTAATGTTATTGTAATGCAATTTTCAAGACTGATCTATTCATTTAATGTACATTATTTACCTAGTTATTGTTCCCATTCACCAAGGTTCTCTAAGCTGAACTTTTCAAACTTCTCCTGGTAAGGCAGTTCTCTTGCATTTTGAATTCTACTTGTTGCCCTTCTCAGTCTGAGGTGCACTCAATAAATATCTCTTTTATTCTATGCTGATGAGAACTGTGCCTGTGGCAGATGAAATCTAATATGAGCGAAATAAAAATGTTATAGTATAAGGAACTGTAGCATGAATTGCATAGAAAAAATTATTTGTAATTGGTCGCTCTGGAAGGTACTGAAAATATAAGTTTTCCTCTAACATTATGTAACCAATAAAGTAAATCAATTCTTAAGAAAAGCAAATTGGCACATTTATTGCAAAAATGTGCAGTGCCAGCCGACTGAGATTTAGCATTCGAAAGGGATAAATATTTTGCAAGAAGGAGGTTTGTGTGACATGGAATTTATTTGCAGTAGCGAGAAATATAGCTTGTAATTGACAGAAAATTAGGAATGTAAATAGTCAGGTTTAAACTCTCGAATGTAGCTGGCAATTCTTTGCTTATTCCGATTGTCACTAATTCTGTTTTTAATGCAGGGCTACAGGCCGGAAAACATTGACTGTTTCTATTTTCAGTATACTCACTGTGCCAAAGTAAGTCTGATTTTAGTTGTTGCCATGTGGTTTATCTTGGTACATGAAAGTTTGTAGTTTATACACAGAAGTTGCAAGTAAATAGTACCTTAAATATCGTAAAACACCCCAAATCCCTGCATATGGGTGATATCAAACAAAATTTATATGAGACACATAAGGCAATATTGGGACAGATGACCATGACTAATTCAGAGAGGTAGGTTTTAAAGAGGAGAATAGTTCACAGAGGAAATTGCAAAGTTCAGCAGTGACACAACTGGAGGCACGGCTGCTGAGGTTGGAGAAATTAGAATTGGGCATGTGTGAGATGACAGAATCGAATGAGCTTTGAGGTATTTGGGAGGGTGCTAGAATTGGAGGAGTTGACAGGGAGGTGAAGCCATTGAGGAATGTGAAAGTGAGGAGGGGAATTTTAAATTGAAGTACTGCTGGTACAGGACCCAAAGTTTGTCTCTGAACACAGGACTTTGGGTAAATGAGACATTATATATGGGTTATAGTTTTTTGTAAGCTCAAATTTATGTTTTATGCAATGTAGGAGACTGACTGAGCAAGTAATAGAAAAGCTGAGTCTAAACATATCGACAGCACGGATGTGGATTTCAGCACCAAATGGAGATAGGCAACATGCTAAGTGTGGCAGTGAGCAGTCATGCTGCTAGAGCAGGTACGGAGGTGGGGGGAGGGGGGTTGGTTGAAGTGGTGGGGGAGGGGGGAGAAGATCATCTTTGTGTCAGATTGAAACCACGATTGTGAATGGGCATGCTTCAACATTAGATTGTGGCTGCGGAGGGGGAGTTCATGGTTAGGGATCTCAGCGGAATGTGGACCAAAAACAGCTGGTTTCATTCTCCCTTATATTTCACGGTAGGAAATTTGTGTTCACCCAGCACTGGACAGCCTAATTTTGGTATTTTGAGATGATGTCGCTGAGGGGCCCGTTGGACATGGGAACTCGAAGGATAAGGATTGAATTTGAGGAACTTTAGAGATGATGATATGAGAAGGAACAGAAATCCAATATAGATGATTCCCTGACCAGTACTGGACAGGGAGAAATAGAACCAGGCGATACTAGACACCAGTCACTGGATGACAAAGAGGCTTTGGAGGAGACTGATTTAGTCACTGCATCAAAAACTATAGGTCTAGCAGGAGGGATGACTTTCTAGTCCTGTTGGCTTCCAGACCTCAGCATCCACTTGTCAAGCTGAATAGAAAACAAATTTCATAAGGGTATAGTTTTCTTTAACTAACGCTCCACATGTTTATTTTCTGAGTGCAACACAGAACACAATTGAGTGTATGAACTTTAAGCCTACAAGAGAAACCACCCAAATTTTCTGCTGTGAATATTTCTTGGAAATTCATATCAACATACAGTTTATATATCTCATATTCCACAGGTACAATGTAATTTTCAACATCGACAGAGCTGCAAGGATTCATCAGAGATTTGTCTGAACTGGTTTCGTCACAGGAAATGCAGAAACAGAGTGTGTCCCAGGAAGCATTTAAACCATGAGGTCATTTAACAAAAAACATTTTATCTTTCTCCTTCTTGTTGGATTTCCCCCACCTTTCAGGAGTGGAAGTTATTGTTAATTCTCTTGCATCCTAAACCTCTATACACTTGCTTCAACCTTGTCACTGTCTGGTCTAATTCAGAGGAACAATGGTATTTGAAAGGAAAATTAGAGTCATAGAGATGAACAGCACAGAAACAGACCCTTCGGGGTCTAACTCGTCCATGCCGACCAGATATCGCAACCTAATCTAGTCCCATTTGCCAGCACCTGGCCCATATCCCTCAAAACCCTTCCTGTTCATATACCCATCCAGATGCCTTTAATGCTGTAATTGTACCAGCCTCCACCACTTCCTCTGGCAGCTCATTCCATTCACGCACCACCGTCTGCATGAAATAGTTGCCCCTTAGGTCCCTTTTAAATTTTTCACCTCTCACCCTAAACCTATGCCCTCTAATTCTGGACTCCCCCACCTCAGGGAAAAGACCTTGTCTATTTATCCTATCCATGCCGCTCATGATTTTATAAACCTCTATAAAGTCACCCCGCAGTCTCCGATGCTCCAGGGAAAACAGCCCCAGCTCCTCCCTATAGCTCAAATCCTCCAACCCTGGCAACGTCCTTGTCAATCTTTTCTGAACCCTTTCAAGTTTCATTAGGATGGAGACCAGAATTGCACGCAATATTCCAAAAATGGCTGAACCAATGTCCTGTACAATTGCAACATGATCTCCCAATTCATATATTCGATGGTCTGACCAATAAAGGAAAGCATACCAAACACCTTCTTCACTATCCTATCTACCTGCAACTCTACTTTCAAGGAGCTATGAACCTGTACTCCAAGGTTACTTTGTTCAGCAACACTCTCCAGGACCTTCCCATGAAGTGTATAAGTCCTGCTCTGATTTGCCTTTCGAAAATGCAGCACCTCACATTTATCTAAATTAAACTCCATCTGCCACTCCTCAGCCCATTGGCCCATCTGATCAAGATCCCATTGTAGTCTGAGGTAGTTATCAACCAGAAGGATTAGAAAATTGACACATCTGAAAGCTTTAACCCAGCATCAGGGAACAGAAATTTGGCCTCTCACTGAATTAGGTTCCCTCACCCTTCGAGGGGGTCAGGACATTTCACCCCGTAGATGGTGATTCCTCTGGCAGGTCTAAAGGCATGTTGTATCTCTGGGAGGATTTTCACAGTCACTAGAAGTGGCACGGTGGCTCAGTAGTTAGCACTGCTGCCTTAGAGCACCAGGGTCCTGGGTTCGATTCCTGCCTGTCTGTGTGGAGTTTGCACATTCTCCCAGTGTCTGCGTGGATTTCCTCCAGGTGCTCTGCTTTCCTCCCACAATCTAAAGATGTGCAGGTCAGGTGAATTGGCCATGCTAAATTGCCCACAGTGTTAGTCAGGTGTAAATATAGGGTAGGGGAATGGGTTTGGGTGGTTTTCTCTTTGGAGGGGCAGTGTGAACTTGTTGGGCCGAAGGGCCTGTTTCCACACTGTAGAGAGTCTAATCTGGACAATGACTGTCAGTACGTTCCTTGCTATGGACAACAGTGAATCAGTGAGATTTCCAAGTGCCAATAATTTCCATGGCATGATTTATCACCAATCTTGAAAACAGTTCACAGTTGTTCCATTACTGAAATTAGGGGCCAGTTCTTGTTCCTTCAAAATCCATACGATGAGTACATGGAGTCTTATGATAAACCAACATTGAAGGCCTCAGCTGGAAAACCACTTGTCCCACAATTTTTGTTATTTTTGATTTGTTTCACTGCTTATAGCAATTTTTTCATCGTCAATATCTCTGTAAAACTATTAAGAAATGCGTCTTATGTTTTGTTTCAGATTTCACATCATGTTAAATGTATTGATTTTACTACCCCTTATCCCCTGAACACCAGAAACTGCAGCCAGTTGATGAGATTATTTTAATGAGAAAACATGAAAATCGTGAAGAGTCACTTGTAGTTCTTCATCAGGGGTGATCAAGGCGGTCATCTTATCTCTAGAATGTGGAATTTGTTTACAGTGCAACTTCGATCATCCATTTTCAGATCATCTGCTATTAAACTTGAGGGCGGCACGGTGGCACAGTGGTTAGCACTGCTGCCTCACAGCGCCAGAGACCCGGGTTCAATTCCCGCCTCAGGCGACTGACTGTGTGGAGTTTGCACATTCTCCCCGTGTCTGCGTGGGTTTCCTCCGGGTGCTCCGGTTTCCTCCCACAGTCCAAAGATATGCAGGTCAGGTGAATTGGCCATGCTAAATTGCCCGTAGTGTTAGGTAAGGGGTAAATGTAAGGGTATGGGTGGGTTGCGCTTCGGCGGGGCGGTGTGGACTTGTTGGGCCGGAGGGCCTGTTTCCACACTGTAAGTAATCTAAAATCTAAACTTGTTTTAATAAATTTTGAGACACTTAACCACGCCCATAAAACAGTAATATTTTCTATTCATGAAGTGATCTCTTTCAAATTGAATATGTGACTGTCAGATCTATGAACCTCTTTTAACCGAGCATCAATGCTGCTTCAGAGCTGATACTGTATACCTGGTCTACCATGTTCTGATTGAAATAGTTGTACATATATTAAAGATCTAATGAGGTGCACCAGATATATTTTAAGAGTGGCCCAGAAACACTTATAAATGTGTCTTTTGCATAAGTAACAAGTCTACTCAGAATAAATGTCCATTTCCTTTTCCATTGCTCTGGTGTATAGAAGAATTCATTTAACCACTTTCAACTGGAGGAAGTAGTTCTTAATTATAATTCATTTGAACACACAAGAAGAAAAACTTGGATTGCATTAATGCATTATTTATTTTTAAATAAACTGAATAGAAAAGGGTAAATGGGGCAGGATTTCATTTCCATCTATGCTTATATATTCTCTTTTACTGCTTACATTGTTTGCGATGACAAACCCAAACCAGATTGACTCCTACAGGCCAGTTGCAGGAAATAAGAAATGTGCTCATTTTTATCAATTCTTATGTTTGCAGTTGAAATGGATGTTTGGTTTTGTAAATGATTATAAACTCTGTAATGTTAGAGCTGCTAATTTTTTTTCTAGGTAATGGTGGCATACTTTCTGTGCCCAGCAGAGAAAAATACAAATCACTGTTTACAACTAACTTGCCCCATGTATCATGAGAAAGCCCGGCAGTTCATTGAACATGGTATAATTCCACCAAACCCAGGTATGTTTGTAGATGCACAATCCTTAATTTTAGACCAGATTCCCTGAATGGTGCTAACATATCTCACACAGAGTAATTCTATCTCTGAACTAGGTTACCTGTTTCATAATCATATATAATGCAAGAACATAATGAATTGAAATCAGAGACTAAACTACCAATGAGGCGACATTTAAAAACAAAATAAATATATTGTATTTGGTAATTTCATATAGAATATAAATAATTAATAAGCGCAGGAGAACAACATTCCTCTATTTGTTTTAAATGAGATATCAAGCAGATTAATTTAAATGAATTGATGTATAATGAACACTGATAATGATATTTTTATTTTGGTCAGTTTTTAGTCAGTCTTTTATTTGTAAATCCTGTGCAGTGCTCAGAAATTGCTTAATGTGCAATTGCAATTTGTTTTTTTTTCCCTAGTTCCGACTCTGTCTCAAGTCAGAAGGTAGGACACCTTTAGTATTTGGTGTTATGTGTGTTGTGTTCACTTGTTGACCACACTGACAGAATTTTGATATAATGAGACTATGAAGTCTTTATTTCCCATCAGTAAGCACCTAAAATATGAATGCTTGATGCTGGCTAAGTTCTAAGTAGTTTTCTGTCAGGAACTAAAGTGACTGATGTTGGTGCAAAACCTGTATTTCTTTGGAAGAGTATGATTTCTGATAAAAAGTAGAGTTGATCATATCATCCCTGAACTATCAGCTTCTCAAAATATTCTATAAAAATCCAATTGATCTCATAACCCTAATGGGAAGAATGTACTGTAACTTGACCCCCACAATTCCAATAATCGACATTAATGAATAATGGAACAATTTTATTTCTGGGTTGATTAATTCACCTGACTTCGATCACCATCGAAAATAAAAGAAACTGCAATGTCAGGACACTGGATATAGGAGCAGATTGACATTTTTACAAATTTCATAATGGGTGAAAGGTTAATGGGAAGAGGGCAGGAAAGTGGCGTTGAGGCTGAGATGAGAGTATCCATAATCATATTGAGTTGTGGAGCAGGACTGGGGTTTGAATTATCTACTTCTGTTCAGAATTCTGCAGAGATATCATGGCTGGTAAACATAGGCGAAGAGGAACAAATTATGTGGATAAAGAATCCGAAGCACAAGGGTGGAATGAGATGACTGTCTCACAGTTCTTTCGCATTGTGATGATCATTGTTGTCGACTGCAGTTATTCTCAATTCTTCAAAGCTACACTTAAATGAATCCCTTAAGATGTAAAAGAGAAGGGAATTCTCTCTGGAGTGAGTTCTGTCAAGGAGTGCTTTGGGGATTAATGGGATTGATTTTTTACCATATGTTTAAAAAGCTTTAATTATGTGTTACCTGTAATTAATTTGGTTTATTCTGTTTTATCTTCTTTTGTGTAGCATATATTTTAATGTTAAAACTGAATCTGCAGCATTGTGTATTTGTGTTTCAGTGAATTACCATCTCATTGAAATCAGAAAAAACAAGATAGGATTTATCAAGCAATGATTTCAGAACTTGATCTGGATTATCCAGAAGTAACATCACCCGCGATCATAACAATACTTAGTCCTGACACTGTCTTCACTAGAAAGATGATACTTTGAGGTAGAAGATAGAATTTAAGGATATCAGTGACATCTTTCACTATTTATCAGCTGATTAGTGCAGGAAGAGTGTTTTTTCCAATCCTAAAATGCCATTTCTCCAATTCGAAAGTATAATTTTCTCCAGACACACAGGAGAAAGTAATAAGAGAAGCCTTTAGGAAGCACAGAGAGCTGTAGGCAAATTTTCACAAAGCTTTAGGTCCCACAGGTACAAAGTAAATGAGGGGTGTGAGAGCATTATGGTTTTGTCACTGGATTAGCAATCCGGAGGCCTGAACTAATGTCCTGGAAACATGAGTTCCCACCATGGCAACTTATATTAAATATATAAATTTATATTAAATATATAAATTCAAAACATAACATAAAACCTATAGAACAGCTTCCTTTCCCCGGCGTCATGTGACTTCAGACACACAATAAAATGGCTCATTCTTAACTGTTTTCTGTTGTAATGAAGGAACAGGAAATAAATGTAGGTCTTACCAGCCAAACATGAACTTTAGAAGAGCATTGATGTACTTAGGAATACTGCTGTTACTGTACGTACAGCTCAATTATTAATAGCAACTGGGTTTGAGGTCATGTTTTGAATACTTGCCGTGATAAATTGCATGAAAGTCTACATCTCGCCCACCTTCCTTCATTTACATAGAGTCATAGAGATGTACAGCATGGAAACAGACCCTTCGGTCCAACCCGTCCATGCCGACCAGATATCCCAATCCAAACTAGTCCCGCCTGCCAGCGGCCAGCCCATATCCTTCCAAACCCTTCCTATTCATATACCCATCCAAATGCCTCTTAAATGTTGCAATTGTACCAGCCTCCACCATATCCTCTGGCAGCTCGTTCCATACATGTACCACCTTCTGCGTGAAAATGTTGGCCCTTAGGTCTCTTTTATATCTTTCCCCTCTTACCCTAAACCTATGCCCTCTAGTTCTGGACTCCCCGACCCCAGGGAAAAGACTTTGATTATTTATCCTATCCATGCCCCTCATAATTTTGTAAACCTCTATAAGGTCACCCCTTAGCCTCCGACGCTCCAGGGAATACAGCCCCAGCCTGTTCAGCCTCTTCCTGTAGCTCAGATCCTCCAACCCTGGCAACATCCTTGTAAATCTTTTCTGAACCCTTTCAAGTTTCCAACATCTTTCCAATAGGAAGGAGATGAGAATTGCATGCAATATTCCATCAGTGGCCTAACCAATGTCCTGTACAGCCGCAACACGACCTCCCGCCTCCTGTACTCAATATTCTGACCAATAAAGGAAAGCATACCAAACACCTTCTTCGCTATCCTGTCTAGCTGCGACTCCACTTTCAAGGAGCTATGAACCTGCACTCCAAGGTCTCTTTGTTCAGCAACACTCCCTTGGACCTTACCATTAAGTGTATAAGTCCCGCTAAGATTTGCTTTCCCAAAATGCAGCACCTTGCATTTATCTGAATTAAACTCCATCTGCCACTTCTCAGCCCATTGGCCCATCTGGTCAAGATCCTGTTGTAATCTGAGGTAACCCTCTTCGCTGTCCACTACACCTCCAATTTTGGTGTCATCTGCAAACTTATTAACTGTACCTCTTATGCTCGCACCCAAATCATTTATGTAAATGACAAAAAGTAGAGGGCCCAGCACCGATCCTCATGGAACTCCACTGGTCACAGGCCTCCAGTCTGAAAAACAACCCTCCACTACCACCCTCTGTCTTCTACCTTTGAGCCAGTTCTGTATCCAAATGGCTAGTTTTTTTTTAGATTAGATTACTTACAGTGTGGAAACAGGCCCTTCGGCCCAACAAGTCCACACCGCCCCGCCGAAGCGTAACCCACCCATACCCCTACATCTACATTTACCCCTTACCTAACACTATGGGCAATTTAGCATGGCCAATTCACCTGGCCTGCACATCTTTGGACTGTGGGAGGAAACCGGAGCACCCGGAGGAAACCCACGCAGACACGGGGAGAACGTGCAAACTCCACACAGTCAGTCGCCTGAGGCGGGAATTGAACCCAGGTCTCAGGCGCTGTGAGGCAGCAGTGCTAACCACTGTGCCACCGTGCCGCCCTGTATTCCATGAGATCCAAACTTGCTAATCAGTCTCCCATGGGGAACCTTGTCGAAAGCCTTACTGAAGTCCATATAGATCACATCTACCGCTCTGCCCTCATCAATCTTCTTTGTTACTGTTTCAAAAAACTCAATCAAGTTTGTGAGACATGATTTCCCATGCACAAGGCCATGTTGACTATCCCGAATCAGTCCTTGCCTTTCCAAATACATATACATCCTGTCCCTCAGGATTCCCTCCAACAACTTGCCCACCACCAAGCTCAGGCTCACCGGTCTATAGTTCCCTGGCTTGTCTATACCGCCCTTCTTAAACAGTGGCACCACATTTGCCAACCTCCAGTCTTCAGGCATCTCACCTGTGACTATCGATGATACAAATATCTCAGCAAGAGGCCCAGCAATCACTTCTCTAGCTTCCCACAGCGTTCTCAGTTCCACCTGATCAGGTCCTGGGGTTTTATCCAATTTTAACCATTTCAAGACATCCAGCACTTCCTCCTCTGTAATCTGAAAATTTTTCCAAGATGTCACCATCTATTTCCCTACAGTCGAAATCTTCCATATCCTGATCCACAGTAAATACTGATGCAAAATATTCATTTTGTATCTTCCCCATTTTCTGTGGCTCCACACAAAGGCCACCTTGCTGATCTTTGAGGGGCCCTATTCTCTCCCTAGTTACCCTTTTGTCCTTAATATATTTGTAAAAACCCTTTTGGATTCTCCTTAATTCTATTTGCCAAAACTATCTCATGTCCCCGTTTTGCCCTCCTGATTTCCCTCTTAAGTATACTCCTACTTTCTTTGTACTCTTCTAAGGATTCACTCGATCTATCCTGTCTATACCTGACATATGCTTCCTTCTTTTTCTTAACCAAACCCTCAATTTCTTTAGTCATCCAGCATTCCCTATACCTACCAGCCTTCCCTTTCACCCTGACAGGAATATACTTTCTCTGGATTCTTGTTATCTCATTTCTGAAGGCTTCCCATTTTCCAGCCGTTCCTTTACCTGCGAACATCTGCCTCCAATCAGCTTTTGAAATTTCTTGCCTAATACCGTCAAAATTGGCCTTTCTCCAATTTAGAACTTCAACTTTTAGATCTGGTCTATCCTTTTCCATCACTATTTTAAAGCGAATAGAATTATGGTCGCTGGCCCCAAAGCGCTCCCCCACTGACATCTCAGTCACATGCCCTGCCTTATTTCCCAAGAGTAAGCCAAGTTTTGCACCTTCTCTAGTAGGTACATCCACATACTGAATCAGAAAATTGTCTTGTGCACACTTAAGAAATTCCCCTCCATCTAAACCTTTAACACTATGGCAGTCCCACTCGATGTTTGGAAAGTTAAAAATCCCCTACCATAACCACCCTATTATTCTTACAGATAGCTGAGATCTCCTTACAAGTTTGTTTCTCAATTTCGCTCTGACTATTGGGGGGGTCTATAATACAATCTCAATAAGGTGATCATCCCTTTCTTATTTCTCAGTTCCACCCAAATAACTTTCCTGGATGTATTTCTGGGAATATCCTCCCTTAGCACAGCTGTAATGCTATCCCTTATCAAAAATGCCACTCCCCCTCCTCCCTTGCCTCCCTTTCTATCCTTCCTATAGCATTTGTATCCTGGAACATTAAGCTGCCAGTCCTGCCCATCCCTGAGCCATGTTTCCCTAATTGCTATGATATCCTAGTCCCATGTTCCTAACCATGCCCTGAG
The DNA here is from genome assembly GCF_047496795.1 of Chiloscyllium punctatum. Lineage (NCBI taxonomy): Eukaryota > Metazoa > Chordata > Chondrichthyes > Orectolobiformes > Hemiscylliidae > Chiloscyllium > Chiloscyllium punctatum. Next base: position 48,066,604 of record NC_092777.1, on the reverse strand, counting down.
TTCATCTGCCTTCCCTGTTCGGCCCCTTGCATTGAAATAAATGCAGTTTAATTTATTAGTCCTACCTTGTCCCTGCCTGCCCTGACTGTTTCACTCACTTCTGTTCTCAGCTGTACCCGTCTCAGATCGATCTCTTTCTTCACTATCTCCCTGGGTCCCACCCCTGACCCACCTTACTAGTTTAAATCCTCCCAAGCGGTTCTAGCAAATTTCCCTGCCAGTATATTAGTCCCCTTCCAATTTAGGTGCAATCCGTCCTTCTTGTACAGGTCACTTCTACCACAAAGGAGATTCCAATGATCCAAAAATGTGAATCCTTCTCCCATATACCAGCTCCTGAGCCATGCATTCATCTGCTCTATCCTCCTATTCCTGCCCTCACTAGCTCTTAGCACTGGGAGTAATCCAGATATTACTACCCTTCAGGACCTCCTTTTTAAATTTCTACCTAACTCTCTGTAATCTCCCTTCAGAGTCTCAACCTTTTCCCTTCCAATGTCATTGGTTCCAATGTGGACAATGACCTCCTGCTGGCCACTCTCCCCTGTGAGAACATTCTGCACCCTCTCTGAGACATCCTTGATCCTGGCACCAGGGAAACAACACACCATTCTGCTTTTTCTCTGCTGGCCACAGAAACGTCTGTCTGTACATCTGACTACAGCATCCCCTAACACAATTGATCTCTTGGAAGCCGACGTACCCCTCGTTGCATTAGAGCCAGTCTCAATACCAGAAACTTGGCTGTACATGCTACGTTCCCCAGAGAATCCATCACCCCCTACATTTTCCAAAACAGCATACCTGTTTGAAATGGGTATATCCACAAAACACTTCTGCCCTAGGTGCCAACCTATCTCACCTTTCCTGGAGTTAACCCATCTATGTGACTGTATCTGAGACTTTTCCCCCTTCCTATAACTGCCATCCATCACATACTGTTGCTGTTGCAAATTCCTCATCGCTTCTATCTGTCTCTCCAACCGATCCACTCGATCTGATAAGATTCGCATCCAACAGCATTTATGGCAGATATAATCTGCAGTAACCCTTAAACTCTCTTTAAACTCCCACATCTGACAAGAAGTACATATCACTGCAAGGCCATTTTTGCTTCTTCACAATCTACAGACCCAGAAAATAACACCGTCATATTCCTCTACAAACACTGCCGCAGGTTGAATTAATAGCTATGGCTTATATTTTAAGTTTAATCAAGAGACTTATCTCCAAAAAACATATAATCAAGAAAGAATCCACTATACTCACTTCTACAGCCTTTCTCTTGGACAGACTTTAAACAACAATTAACTTATCTGATTCTGTGCTGTGAACTTCACTCAACAGTTCCTCCAAGATTAGTTGTGAATTTCACTGTTTGTTAATTTTCCCAGATGCACTCCGATGTCCAGCGATACACGAATTCAAACAGCAAAGGCAGTAACTGTGCAGGTTTTCTCTCTCTCTCCTGCACTGTCCTCACTATGTGCTTCCTTTGTCTGCTCTTCTCCCTTTTAAATTGCTGTTGTTTTGACTTTTTTTTCCCAAAACAAGGCAACAGCGTATAAAACAGTAATTGCTGCTCCTGGAATTCGAGGAAATCACCTCCAACACCTTAAATACTTCAAAAAAAGGAGCAGCTCTTACAGCCAGAAATTTTTCCTGTCCTCCATCTTCATGTCGTGGGACAAACTCTGAATGGGTCACAATAGGGGGATGGATTCACACAAACATTTTCAGGATGGTTTTGCGATGATGTTGACTTTATTTTATCATTTTTAGTCAACCCAAAATGGGCAAAATACAGTCAGAAGTAAAACAAATGGGAAGAGCGTCACAATATATTTTTAGAAAGTAGCCATTTTTGTGCAATAAGTGACTTGTTTTAACTTTTTATCTGTGCTAGAAAGAAAATGGTGCACTTTGTATACCTTGAAAACCCTCAGGTGCAAAACATGGTCAAAAGTGGAAATCAGCTATTGAACAAGGTTCGTTCATTCATTGCAAATTCAGTGCGGGAGGGAAAGCTTACCCAAGATAGAGGAAGATCCTACTACAAAGAGGTACTGCTTTAGCTTGTTCATAAAACTCATCAGCTCAGAAATTGGATGATCCTACTTTCCTTCTGACTAATAAACATCCTGCTAAATTGATTATTGGCTTTTATTAATTTAGAAAGACTTTAATTGAGGTTTTTTTTGGCACTCAGTGAATGCGCAGCTAGGGCAGGGATCCATTGTGCTAGATTCCCCACTCCATATGAACCATGATATGCACCACACTGTCTTTCACATCTACTGTATTACACTCCCATCTGGCTAAGAAGAATAATAACATCAGCGCAAACCTGCTGCTTGCCACTTCTCCATCTTCAACTCCTTCAATGGCTTCATCCCTTATTATCTGAAAGCTCCCCTAAAAGGGCGGCTCAGTGGCTAGCACTGGTGCCTCACAGCGCCACGGACCTGGGTTTGGTTCCAGCCTCAGACAACTGCCTGTGTGGGGTTTGGACATTCTTCCTGTGTCTGCCTCAGGGTTTTGTCTGGGTTCACCAGTTTCCTCCCACAGTCCAAAGATGTGCAGGTTAAGTGAATTGGCCATGCTAAAATTGTCCATAGTGTTCAGGGATGTGTAAGTTAGGTGCATTAGTCAAGGGAAATATAGAGTAATAGGGTAGGGGAATGGGTTTGGATGGGATACTCTTCAGAGGGTCGGTGTGGACCTTTTCGGCCGAATGGCCTGTTTCCATACTGTAGGAATTCTATGATTCTTTCCTTTCGTAGGGATCAGAGGAATGTGAGATAGATTTAATGACCAACACTATATTTAAGGAGCAACAACATAGAACATTATTTTGGAAACACAACTAAAGGTTTGAATCTAAAGAAACTCTGCCTAATCTGTCTGAAAGTGAAGATGCAATGAAGCATTTACAAAAGTGCTTCTGCTCAGATTCTTCGAGATGAGGGAGGGGATGTTAATGTAGAAGAACACAGTTACAAGAAGGGCAACAGCATCAGTCATTTCTGAGTCTACCATAAGTTGCCAATTTCTCTTTGCTGTAACAGGTTACCTTCTTGCTGCAGAAGGTAAGAATTATCTGTTTCTTCCACATTCGGTGCTTGAAAACCCATGTCAGCAGGCAGCCCATACTAGGAGCATTAGAGGTCCACACATACATACCAATCAGTTGGATGTTTGTGTGAGGAAAGCAGAGTATTTACATCTTAAGACTGAGTGAGAAAAAGTAGATTCAGGTTAAGACTGTGGATGTGAAAGATCATATGACCCATTAGACACAATATGCTATTGAAGTATTTTAATATTGTGTGACAATTCACAGTCTTGGCTAAAATACTTAGTACATTATTAGAAGGCATGACTCATAACTATTACCTAACCTGGAGAAATCTCTTTCAGGCAGTGAGTTGATCTGAGTGAAAGTTAGAATTGGCACAAATTTCACTGGCCATCTCCTGCCAATGCACCTTCTCGATTCTGCCTGATGACATGGCGAATCATTTACCCAGCTTTGCCACTTAACTCTCTTAACCCTCCTGTTGACTTCACAAACACTGTTTAGTAACGTATTTTCAGTTGTGTATCCGGAACAGCTTCCATTGTAATGATGCCTTAAAAATCTTCAGGGCTTATAATCTACGAACGAATCGCTGTTAACCAACTCCAAATGGTGGGATCTAATTACTACACTTTTCCATCATGAATAATGGCAACTTGGGCATGATATCAGAGTGGGGATGAGTGCAGGAAAAAGAAAAATACTGGTATTACTCACTAATGATGAGCAAAGTAATGTTCAATGTGTTTTTTTTTCTCAAAATTCTTAAATGAGGTCAGACTTATTTCCCATCCTTAGCTTTCTTGAAAAGTTCAATATTCATTTTCTCCTTGATCCACTGAAGTCCTTGCGATGCTCCTATAGTTGTGGAGGATTTCCAGCATATTCATCCATTGGCAGTGAAGAACATTATTGCTTTTGTCTTTCTTGGTGATAAGTTTCTAAAGGGAGAGAGGTGCTGTTGAAATATATTTGCTGAGTTGCTGCAATCCACTGTTATTGCTGAGGTGGTACTTGAGGCCAATAGCATGAGCAATGATTAGGCAAACTGCCCTTCACCGTATAGTGATTTGTTTTGTGTCGCTCCAGCTGAACTCAGACAGGAGTGCGGTGAGTGTTCAGTCACACTTCTGACCTGCGCATTTAAATGTTGGGAAGGTTCCGAGGGCACAAGGTGATCCACAGTGTCCTCATCAATGTTGAAATATCTGGATCATTGATGACTCTCAAAACATTGTGAATATGAAGCATAATGGTTGTGGTGATCCCTGATTCACCAACACATGTCCACTATATACAAGGCACAAATCAGGAAGGTGATGGGATATTCCACACTTGCCTGGATGAATACAACCCTAAAATGCCCAAAAGCATTTGACACTATCTGGAGAAAAACAATTCACTGAATTGACTCAAGTCATCACCTTAAACATACATTCTGACATACATTGGCAGCACTGTGTACCGTCTACAAGATGCACCTCAGCATCTTACCAAGGCTCCTAGAACAGCAACTCCCAATCCCTATTATCTTGACGAACATGGACAACACACGCTTGCTAGCATCTCTACTTGCAAGTTCCTCTTCATGTTTTGTAACATCCCAACTTGGAAATATATCGCCGTTCCTTCAGTGTCTCTGGGACAAAATCTGAAACTGTCTCCCTAACAGCATTATCCTGGTACTTGCATCACAAAGATTTCAGTGATCCAAGAAGGCAGCCCTCCACCACCTTCTCAAAAGCATTTAGGGATTGAAGATAAATGCTGGTTTTGCCAGTGATGTCAACATGCCAGGAACAGATTATAAAAACTCATGGAATTGCAGCTCATCCTCCTTGTATGGTAACTCAAGGATGTGTTTCAATTCATACTCATGAGTGGAGGGCAGGGTATCTTATTAAGGATGAGATCTCTAGCATTCTACCATTTCCTCTTGGTCTATCGTCTAATTTCTGCTTTCTTTCCAATGACAAGATGCCCCCTTCATATTATTCACATTTTTAAAGATAAATGTAGACATCTCTCACTCAAGAACTTCTCATTGAATACCTATTTTTGAATACACTTGTGTATTTTGATGATGAAAATGTTTCTTCCTTTTACAGATTTTGCACACAATATTATTTTATGGGAACATTAGTGATCCTGTCATTGAACCCAACTCATTTTTTGAAAAAGAAGAATTTGATCTGTTATCTAACAAGTATCCAGATGTCTTTCGGAATTACAACACCCACCTTCCAAGACGTCCTCCTTTCACAGTACTACTTGATGCAGTAAGTTCAATCACTTCATCCTGAGAAGTGTAATGTTTTACAGGACATAAAAGTAGGCCTCTTAGTTAATTAAGTCCAAACTATTAGTCTAATCCCTGCTCAGTTCTCACTTCTTTTAATATTCCTATGCAAGCAAACAACAGAACAGATTCTCAGTAATGGGGTTATTGCTGGAAGGGCACAAGAATTTTCTTGCAGCATCCAACATTATAGTCTAGAGCAAAACGAAACAGTTTTACTTGGGTTAACTCTATTAAAAATTAATATTTTAATGACCTTGATATTGAACCATAGTTGAATCTGGGTGAGCAAAGACAAGCAAGTTTTTTATGAGACACAATGCATTATCTGTGCTTAATGCTTCCACAGGGAATAGAGCTCCCAACATTAAAGACTCCTCAGCTGAGGTGCATAGTCTCTAATCCAGCCAAGCAAGATGTAGTGTCTTGAGGAAAAGGTCAATAGTTGGGATGATGATTGTCATCTAGAAGATGTCTGACTACCATGAGCATCACAACCTGTAACTGCCCCTCCTCCCAGCCCTCGAAGAGTCAGAATAACTACCTCTCCAGGGTTTTCCAAATTATCTGGAGGCAGACACATTTTGTAGTAGATAACAATTCTGAGCAAATCTTTCCGTTTTAGCCACCTTTTCCTCAGTAAGTATTCAGTCAAACTTCTGAACTGAGCATATAAATGTTGGAGATGACATCAGTGATGAACATCAGTTCCTACTTCCCAGCTACCCACAGGGTGTACGACAATAGAATTCATACTTCCTTCCCACTGAATATGCTGACTATGTAACAAGTACGCAGAGGACCTCACTCAGTACTAATACTTTCTGATTAATGTGAAAATGACCCATAACCAGAGACAAAGAAATATCACTTCAATTCCTCCAAGGTTCCTACCAATATATATGACAACTCCCTCAGAATCTGCTATCAGTTGGAGATTTAGAAGGGCAAATTGGTGGGGCACATGTTTTGGATATCCAGGGATGACAGTCATCTAAAATGGTAGGAACATTCTTGATTTAGAAAAAGTTCTGGGATTAACATATTAAAGTACAGAAACCAGCAAACCCATTCTAAAAGATGAAAGAACTAATCTAGGTTTGTTCAATGTATCATTTCAGTTGCGTGAGACTGTAATCTTTTGCGATAAATTCTGTGTCTTATGGTCCTGCTTCACAATCACCTGATGGAGGAGTGGCGCTCTGAAAGCTAGTGCTTCCACATTAACCTGATGGACTATAACCTTGAATGTGTGATTTTTAACGAGGAAAATTGTTAAATTTGCTTGCAGTGAGATACTTTTGTCACTGATGGAATATCAGGAATGGTCCAGAGGGAGATGGGAGAATGTCTTGTCAAAGGAGTTCCAAAATCACTTCCAAAATGATAATCTTGTTAGTTACAAAGGAGAACTCTGTGAGAGTCATTGTAGCTCTGAATGTTCTTGTCTGTTACCCAGTAAAACTTGGAAGTGACGGATCTTGCTCCAAGACGGATCTTGAGTTGTGTACCTAAAAATGGAACTCCAGTTCAGACCCGTACCCTCACTTTCATCTTTTGCTGTTTCTTTACCCAGGAATTTCTGAGCAGTGTTAAAGGATTGATGACACATCTCGTTCTGAGATTCTGAAGTGAAATACTAACTCAGCTGACTTGTTTTTTAACATGGAGTCTTTTAACTTCTACAGACTTATATTCTGTAGCTTGCTTTAGCTGATATTAAACTACTCAGGACTTCTTTCCTTTCACTGATCTGAAGAAAGTGAGGACTGCAGATGCTGGAGATCAGAGTTGAAAAATGTGGTGCTGGAAAAACACAGCAGGTCAGGCAGCATCCGAGGAGCACGAGAATCAACGTTTTGGGCTAATGAAGGGCTTATGCCCAAAACGTCAGTTCTCCTGCTCCTTGGATGCTGCCTGACCTGCTGTGCTTCTCCAGCCCCACACTCCCAACTCTGACTGCTCTGAGATGGCTAACCTGTACTGCGGCTCTGACAAGCTGTTATTTTTCATAAGTAACCTGCTTTACTCACTGACTTTTTAGATAGTTCTGATTTCTAAAAGAAATGGTTTAAGCTCAATTTTATCCCCCCTTTCTTCTACACTTGTTCCTAAGGCACTGAATTATCACCAATAGAACCTTTTCCCCCCCAATACTCATTTAAACAAAACTTCAGACACTCCAGCATAATTCACAGAAAGCAATACTGAAAGTAAAACCTTACCTCATGGTATAGCAAAGCAAACTTAAAACTATATGTGGTTCTGTCCATTTTAGAACCCAAGTTTGCACATAATAATAATGTACTATGAACTTTGTCACACTGAACGTACCAGTCAAGATCTGAACAAAAAGCCAGGCTATTATCATGCATGGAAGCTCCTTGTTAGTTTGTGTTTGTTCAATCGTAGCACTGCCACCTTAGAAGCAGTTTATGGATTCAACTTGTACCCCAGCATTTGAACAAATAATCCAGGCTTGCACTTCAATTCCTATATTGACAGAAGTGTAGTGTTTCAGATTAGACAATAAACCATCTGTGTGAAGTTCAAGTAGATGTAAAAGATTTCATGCTGCTATTTATTGAACATAAGATGCTATTCTCCAGATATCATGATTAACCTAAATGAAACAGATGTACTGTTTACTCTTGATTGAGATTTAGTGTATTAAAAGTATTATCCGAGGAGCAGGAGAATCGACATTTCGGGCATAAGACCTTCATTAGGATTCCTGATGAAGGGCTTATGCCCGAAATGCCGATTCTCCTGCTCCTCGGATACTGCCTGACCTGCTGTGCTTTTCCAGCACCACGCTCTCGACTCTGATCTCCAATATCTGATGTCCTCACTATCTCCTCCATGTTGAAAGTATCTTCAATGTTTTCCTGCAGATTACTTCAAAAATATCCATTGACCATGACCAAGCCTTGGGTTGAAAAGTTCTACCGAAATAGTACCAGTTCTGAGGAAGGGTCACTGGATCTGAAACATTAACTCTGATTTCTCTCCACAGATGCTGCCAGACCTGCTAAGCTTTTCCAGCAACTTCTGTTTTTGTTTCTACTTAAATAGAAGCTGTTTCTTTCCAATTAGCATTGATTTGTTTTTGCAGGTTATTGAAATCTTGGGAACAAGAAATCATAACGAAGTTTTCAAGTGCCTGTTGCATCTGACTGAAGAAATGGTTCTGGAACTTTCTGATGCCAGAAGTAACAAATGTGGAAATATCTTTGTATCAACTGTCATCAGCTGCTGCTATTTTGTGAATCATCACATCACAAATGAGAAAACAGACAATTATTTTGGTGCTTCAGTGTCATGTAGAGGAAGACAACAGAAAGAAATTATGATCGATATATTGTGCTGTGAAACATGGCACCAGGTTGTTAGCCTGGCAGTATGTATTGGTAACTGGTATAAAAACCAATGTCTTTTGTTCCCTGAAACCATGTACTCCATAGCTTACAATGTAACCTTCAGTGAAGAAAGCCTTCCTGAAACAGGCACTACATCAAACAATCAACACGGGCACACTGGGGTTGGATCAGAAGATGTCCAGAATACTGATGCTCTGGAAAATAACTCAATTCTTAAGCGACATGCACACTTAAAACTCAGAGCACCTTGTGAGAGATGCCTCAAAATGTTCCCGAATATAGTTTACCATCCAAGGCCAGAATACCATAATCATCCATATTGGGAATATGGGAACTGTGCTGAGTGTGAATCCTTAAGTCAACTTCTGTATGCAAACCCGCAAATTGTCATGAGGCTTGGGTATTTTGTCCAGAGAACAATCCTGTACTCTCCAGTTGAACAAGTTCATCTGCCAAATGATCTGATTTTTAGAAAACACCGAAGACTTGTAGAAAATCTCAGATCCCTAGGGTTTGATGTGGGTGAGCATTTATCATTTTATGATCCATCTGGCACTGACAGTACTGCACTAGAAGTATTTCAACCTTGATAGCATATTTTCAAGAAGGCATGTTTCTGTAGTTCAATGAATTTCTGTATCATAGATTGTAGAAGAGAAATTGACCTTTTAATTTTTAAATATAGTGGGCAACAAAACTGAGTGCTGAGGTATTCCTTGCACTCATCATTGCTAGGATGCAAATGGTAGAACGTGTTGAATAATGCATCATTTGCATTGCATCATGAAATGCCAGCATCCAAATATATCCAAATAGCAGCAAAAAGAATAAGGACCAGAAAGAGTGATCACAATATTGTAGAATTCACAGTATGTTTGTGGAGATGTGGTTGCAGTGCAACACTGCCTTGAAAGTTTTCATCCTCGTGTGCAAATCACTTAACAGCTCACTCTTCGTTATCTCTGTCGTCTATGCCAATCCTGTAATCCACTTAGAAAATTAGTTTCATATCAATACATTTGTCCATTCACTACGCCATTTGCAGCGGTGCCTTTTGAGATCTAAGTGCTCGATTCTGGATTCTCTTGTGAAACTGCCTTTCCACCTTTAACTCCTCTTTTAAGACCAATCTCAAAATCCAGCTCTAATCAAACTTCAGTCACGCCTCATAATTCTTTGCCTAAGAATCAGTTTGGTCTGATGAAGCACCTTTCAATGATGTAGAATGTATCAGGTACTGTCAGACCAGAAGTGATAGCTCTTAAATGTAAGCAATGAAATAACTTTTGTATGTTCATGAAGAGAAATTAGGTGTTGCTCTGAATCCAAGAAAAATTGCTAGGCTGTTACCACCACAGAATACCCCTTTTTTGCAGAACTCACCCTCATTCCATCTGATTACCAGCTTTGTTGGGGGTTTTTTGGCAAAATGCCTTTGTGTTGCCTGATATTGTGCTCGCCTGAACTCAGCAGCTTGCCATTGGACACCCATTTGAGGTGGGCATTTTGCTGGCGCCATTTTCACAAGACTTAGAGTCATAGAGTTGTACAGCACAGAGACAGATCCTTCAGTCCAACTCATCCATGCCAAACAGATATTCTAAACTAATCTAATTGGCCTATATTCCTCTAAACCCTTCCTATTCATATACCCATCCAGATGCCTTTAAAATATTGTAACTGTACCAACCTCCACCACGTCCTCTGGCAGCTCATTCCATACACACACCACTTTCTGTGTGAAAAAGTTGCCCCTTATGTCCCTTTAAATTTCCCCCTCTCACCTTAAGACTATGATCTCAAATTCTGGACTCTTGCATCCCAGGGAAAAGACCTTGTGTATTTATCTTATCCATGCTCCTCGTGGTTGTATAAGTATCTACAAGGTGACCCCTCAGCCTCTGATGCTCCAGGGAAAACAGCCCCAGTCTATTTAGCCTCTCCATATTGTCAAACCCTCCAACCCTGGCAACATCCTTGTAAATCTTTTTTGAACCTTTCCAAGTTTCACAACATTCTTCCAATAGGAAGGAGACCAGAATTGCACGCAATATTTCACAAGTGGCCTAATCATGACCTCCCACCATTAAAATGGCCAATCACCCATCTCTTCGCCAACTGCTCGATGATCCACTCTTGAAATTGTCCATTCAGCCATCAGGGAGTTCAAACTCCTTCTCATGACAAAAAAATAGTGAAACTCTGAAGTAAATAAAGAAAATAGACTGATGAAATGCCAGAAATTGCCAGGAACTACAGCAGATAATACATTAAAAATATTGCCACTAATCGCTTTAAAATCACTATAACATGTCTCCATTTAATATGTGTCAGCCTGCAACTGGAGTATTGTGAGCAGTTTTCTTTCCCTTGCCTAAGGTGACTATAGTTGCTTCATTTCAGAGTTCAGTGGAGGTGCACCAGACGAATTCCTGTGATGACAGGACTAACATTTGAGGAGAGATTCAGGACACTAGACCTGTGTTCTCTAGAGTTTAGAAGAATTAGAGGAGATTGCAAAGATAATTAGAAGGCTGAACAAGGTGTATACAGGAAGCTTCGAGGAGAAAGTGAGGACTGCAGATGCTGTAGATCAGAGCTGATATACAGGAAGCTTGTTTATCTTGGCTGGTTGGGAGGTGCGAGCAGGAAGGTTCTGGAACCAGGGCATACAGAATCAGAGGCAAGCCATTTAGGAATAAGGTTAGGAGAAGCATTTTTTAATGCAGAGGCTATTGAACATTGGGATATTTTTAACTTGTGATTCTCATCCACTCTCAAGGGAAGGGGAAGTAGGTCCCAGGATCGTACCAGAATAGAAATCAAACCCACATTGCTGGTATTATTCTAAACCATGCCCCAGCCAACTTAGCTAACTAAACCCCCCACCATCCAATAGTTTTAAATGTGAGCAATCTTTGATGTATCTGTCAATAATTTTCACTTTAATTCCTCTCATTAATTAACCTGGAGATATGACTTTGAGTTATATATAATGTGAACCTCACTAAGTGCCATTAGGAAATGACATAGTCATTTGTATGCAAAAATGGTATTATGTTCACACTAAATGTACACACATTTGAAATAAAAACACTTGAAATGGAATTCCCTTTGCATGCAATTTATTTACATTGAGTTTGATGAACTCGTGTCTCACTAACTTGACTGAGTATTTTTGAAGAAGTAACCAAGAGGATTGATGAAGCCAGAGTGGTGGATGTGATCTATATGGATTTCAATGAGGCATTTGAAAAGGTTCCCCGTCCTCTATCATGGAGGTCTTAGACGACAGAACACGGGAGAGGCTGGACCAGCCGCTATCTCTGGACGAGCTGACTAAGGCCCTCAAGTCCTTCGAAAAGAATAAAACTCCTGGAAGCGATGGCTTACCGGTCGAGCTCTATTCTGCTCTGTGGGACTTGATTGGCCAGGACCTGCTGGAGGTATATGTCAGTATGCTTCGGGCAGGTACCATGAGTGATTCCCCCCATGACTATCACCTGATGAAGGAGTGTCTCTCCAAAAGCTAGTGTGCTTCCAATTAAATCTGTTGGACTATAACCTGGTGTTGTGTGATTTTTAACTCCATGAGGAAAGGCATCATCACCCTCATCTACAAGCGGAAGGGGGAGAGGGAGGAACTCAGAAATTGGAGACCAATCTCACTGTTGAATGCGGATTACAAAATTCTGTCAAAGGTTATCGCCAACCGGGTCAGGTCTGCTCTGGGGTCGGTGATTCACCCTGACCAAACCTGTGCTGTACCGGGCAGGAAGATCGCTGAGAGTCTCGCACTGCTCAGGGATACGATCACCTACATGCAGGACAGAGGGTTGGACACCTGCCTGATCAGCCTAGACCAGGAGAAAGCCTTTGACAGGATATCACACAGGTATATGAGAGATGTTCTCTCCAAAATGGGCTTTGGGGAGGGAATCTGCAATTGGATCAGACTGCTCTACACCAACATTGTCAGTGCAGTCTCAATCAATGGGTGGGAATCATTGCTTCCCAGCCAGATCTGGAGTCAGGCAGGGCTTCCCTCTCCTGCCTTGTTTGTGTGCTACATAGAGCCATTTGCGAGTCCATCAGGAAGGATGCGAGTCTGAGAGGGGTGACTACTCCTGGCAGTGGGGGCCTGCAGGTCAAGGCCTCCTTGTTCATGGATGACATCGCCAATTTTTTTGCTCGGATCCACTGTCCGGGCACAGATTCATGTGCATATGTGACCAGCTCGAACGGGCCTCAGGGGCAAGGTAAACCGAGGCAAGAGCGAAGCCATGCTCTTCGGGAACTGGGCCAACCAATCCTCTATCCCCTTCACCGTCAGGACTGACCACCTGAAGGTGCTGTGTATTTGGTTCGGGGGGGCTGGGGCATGTGCCAAGTCTTGGGAGGAGTGTATCAGCAAAGTGAGGCAGAAACTGGGCAGATGGAAACTACAGTCGCTCTTCATCACGGGAAAAAACCTGGTCATCAGGTGTGAGGCACTGTCATTGCTGTTATACGTGGCACAGGTCTGGCCTATTCCCAGAACCTGTGCCGCTGCAGTCACCCAGGCCATCTTCCAATTTATGTGGAGGTCAAAGATGTACCAGGTCTGAAGGGATTCGATGATCTGGGCAACAGGGGAAAAAATACACCCAATACCACCCTCAGCCTGATGGCCACCTTTGTGTGTGGCTGCATCAAGCTGTGCGTGGATCCCCGGTACGCAAACACCAAGTGTCACTATGTACTGAGGTTCTACCTGTCCCCGGTGTTGCGAAGGATGGGCCTGGCCTCGCTGCCGTGGAACGCTCCGAGTAGTTGGACCGTTCCGTATCACCTGTCCTTCGTGGAGAAGTTTATGAAGAAAAACACCTTTGACCACAAGTCCATCAGGAAGTGGTCAGCACGTAGTGTCCTTGAGACCCTTGGGGAAAAGGGGAGGGTGGATCCTATTGAGCGGTTCCCTGAGCAGACTGTCAAAGTCATTTGGCAGAATGCCTCATCGCCAGAACTTTCCAACAAGCACCAGGACATGGCTTGGCTGGTGGTGAGAAGGGCTCTGCCTGTGAGATCTTTTATGCACGCCCAGACTCTCAACCGCACCGCATGCTGCCCTCGAAGCGGCTGCGGGGGGACGAGACTGTCACACACCTCCTTCTGGAATGTGCCTATGCAGAAGAAGTCTGGAGAGGAATGCAATGGTGGTTGTCGAGGTTCGTCCTGAGCAGCGCCGTTCCACAAGACTCCATGCTCTACGGTCTGTTCCCCGGGACGCACACTAAGACGAACATCAACTGGAGGATCATCAACTCGGTGAAAGACGCTCTCTGGGTGGCCCGAAACCTGTTGATTTTCTAGCTGAAGGAGTTGACCCCAATTGAGTGTTGCAGACTGGCACATTCCAAGGTCCAGGACTACGTGTTGAGGGACGCACTGAAGTTTGGGGCAGCTGCCGCCAAGGCGCGGTGGGGAAAGACCACCGTGTAACATCTGCCTGCTTAAGAAGAACAGGGGGCCCATCCAGTCATTTGTACTCCGCTGACGCCTCAGCAGATGAGCTGGATAGTAAATGTACAGACTTGTATATAGGAAAAATAAATTTTGATGTCTGTATGTAAAGTAATGTAATGTGTGCAAAGGATGGCATGATCAATTGTAAAGAGACCCAAATAATTTTATGAATAAAGTTCATTTTTGAAATTTAAAACATCATTTTACACATGGAATCCAGGGAGAACTAGCCATTTGGATGCAGAACTGGCTCAAAGGTAGAAGACAGAGGGTGATGGTGGTGGAGGGTTGCTTTTCAGACTGGAGGCCTGTGACCAGTGGTGTGCTGGGTCCACTGCTTTTTGTCATTTATATAAATTAGTTGGATGTGAACATAGGAGGTACAGTTAATACGTTTGCAGATAACATCAGATTGTTGGTGCAATTGATAGCGAAGAAGGTTACCTCAGAGTAGAAAACTACCTTGTTCAGTTGAGCCAATGGGTGGGGAGTCGCCAATGGAGTTTAATTTAGATAAATGTGAGGTGCTGCATTTTGATAAGACAAATCAGGGCAGGACTTAATACACTTAATGGGAATGTCCTGGTGACATTCAAATGAAGAGACCTTGGTGTGCAGGATCATAGTTCCCTGAAAGCAGAGTTGCAGGTAGACAGGATAGTGATAAAGGTGTTTGGTAGGCTTGCCTTTAGTGGTAAGTGCCTTGAGTACAGGACTTTGGAGATCATATTGCTGCTCCACAAGACATTGATTTGGCCACTTTTGGAATACTGCATTCAATTGCAGTCTCGCTGTGAGAGGTAGGATGTTGTGAAACTTGAAAAGGTTCAGAAAAGGTTTACAAAGATGTTGCTATGTTTACAGGATTTGAGCTATAGGAAGAGATGGAATAGGCTGGGGCTGTTTTCCCTGGAGCATTGGAGGCTGAGGGGCGACTATATAAGTTTATAAAATCATGAGGGGCAGGCATAGGGTAACTAGTCAAGGTCATTTTCCCAGAATAGGAGTACAAAGATAGAGACATAGGTTTAAGGTGAGGGGGGGGAAAAGATTTAAAAGGGACCGAAGGGGCAACTTTTTCAAGCAGAGGGTAGTGTGTGTATTGAATGAGCTGCCAGAGGAAGTGGTGGAGGCTGGTACCATTACAGCATTTAAAAGGCATCTGGATGGGTACACGAATAGGAATGGTTCAGAGGGATATGGGCCAAATGCTGGCAAACGAGTCAAGAATTATTTAGGAAATCTAGTCGGCAAGGACAAGTTGGACCAAAAGGTCTGTTTCCATGCTGTATATCTCTATGATTGTACAACAAAAGTCAAAAAATCACACGACACCACATTTAGTCCAACAGGTTTATTTTTCAAATAAGGTGAAAGTGAGGACTGCAGAGGCTGGAGATCAGGGTCGAGAGTGTGGAAGCACAGCAGGTCAGGCAGCATCCCAGGAGCAGGAGAATCAATGTTTCGGGCAAAAGCCCTTCATCAGGAATGACCTATTGGACCATAACATGGTGTTGTATGATTTTTGACTTTTTCCACCCCACTCCAACACCAGCACCTCCACATCTATAGCTAAAAGAACATTAAATTTTGGAAGATGGTTTCTGATGGGTCTTGAACATTTTTATTTACAAATATCCATTGTTTCCACCAGCCAGTGTAATCAATATCTTCAAACATTTTATGGTTCTGATCATTTGAGAAACCAGATTCTTGTTGTAACCAAACACTCAATACTGAGGGGAAAAAATTATCTTGAAACTTCTCATCCAACAAATACTTCTGCAAACTGGAAATGTTTCGATAGTTGTAAAATGCAAATAGTGTGGGTTAAACTCTTTGCTGAGTGGAAATGAATTGAATAATGCCAGAGAAACATCAGAATATAAAGCTGAAATGATTTAATTTCACAAAGTTTCACAAATCAGTGTGAAAGAAAAACATAAAATAGATCTTAAAGCTGTGTTACATCCTGAAATCTGAACAAATTGTTTTATACCAGTTATTGTTCCATGCATTTTTAAAGGAGCCAACATTCAAAATTTATACATTTCACTTAAAAGATAAAAATAGATGTTTTGTATGCCACATCACAATCTCAGGCTAGAAGTGTATTGACAGTTTTAAAAACAAAATTAAATCTGTGCTCAACAAAATTATGAGGGGCATGGATAGGGTAAATAGGCAAAGTCCGTTTCTTGGGGTCAGGGAGTCCAGAACTAGAGGGCATAGGTTTAGGGTAAGCAGGGAAAGATATAAAGTAGACCTACAAGGCAACGTTTTCACACAGAGTGTGGTACGTGTATGGAATGGGCTGCCAGAGGAAGTGGTGGAGGCTGGTACAATTGCAACATTTAAGAGGCATTTGGATGGGTATATGAATAGGAAGGGTTTGGAGGGATATGGGCCAGGTGCTGGCAGGTGGGACTAGATTGGGTTGGGATATCCGGTCGGTGTGGACGGGCTGGACTGAAGGGTCTGTTTCCATGCTGTACATCTCTATGACTAATTACTAAATTGCCTGCCTGCTGGATGTGCAGTGCATATCTGGGCAGACATCCTTTGATACATTTGGCAATAGAGAAGCAAACAATTTGTGCTGCCAAACAGGGGACTCAGACTCCTCTTTAAAGTCCCTCATTAATTTTCTATCCAATACACTGTATCTTACAGATGAAAGTGTAAAACTCCACAGATATAGATCAGCTTTATTACTCATAAACCTATTAATGACAAACTAATTGGTATAATTTGCTTTCAGTATTGGAATCTCTCTAGCAATCGCTATTCATTTGGATCATAAAATTGCAAATGCTGTCCAACATTAAATTCTAATAATTTGAGATTGTTTTTAAGTCGTTTGTAATTAGTCAGCTTTGTGGAATTCATTAAAATGCTTGTGTCTAAGAATTCTAATTTCTCAGCAATTTGCCGGTTCGCATATAGAAGCTGGCTGAGAGATTCACACTTAGCACTGATGTCAAATTCAAAGTATGGATTATTGATATATATATCAAAGCATAACTTATAAGGTGAACTTTCAAATGAGTTGCATACCTGAACCCCAGATGGGAGATCATACTGACTGCTATGTATTGTATCTACAACTTCAATTTGAAGTTCAGGTGAAAACCTTAATGATATTTTATTAAACTTTTTGGAGATACATACTGCTGAGCTGATGTACAGGTGCCATGTTTGACAGCACAATATATCAAACATAATTTCTTTCTGTTGCCTTCCTCTAACTGACACTACAGCACCAAAATAATTGTCTGTTTTTTCTCTGGTAGTAACATCCCAAAGATAGCAGCAGCTGATAACTTCTGGTATAAAGATGTTTCCCAATTTGTTGCAATTGTTGCCAGTAAATTCCACAAGCATGTCACGATTTAGATCTGTTAGACATTTCAAAACTTCATTAATGTCAGTTCCTATGATTTCAACAACCTGAAAAACAAATGTATACCAATCATTAAAGAAGTGTATAGTATCATTCATGTCATTAGGACAATCTAAAGCCCTTCAAGATCAACAGATTACTTCTGAAATACAGTCACCTGTAGACAAACACAATAGGTTGTACAGAGCAGGAATATGTTATGATAATACTGGACAAGTCTTTACCAGTGTGAAATCTGGTTTGATGGACCATGAATTTTATGTTTTCTTGATTGGTTATTGTGGTGGTCAGTCATATTCACGCAAAGCTGCTAATACAATTTTTAACAAAAGAACATCAAAGCTCTTTATGCACAAAACAAACTATTTAACACAATATAAGAATGATTTGAAATGGTCTTATTACAGATATAAACATCAACAACAGCCTCGCGGACACACAAAACTCAGTTAGGGTCACTCTGTTTCTACTTTTAAAAGTTCCTTGTTCTGTTTGCAAGGCTGTAATTGGTTTCTTTTCAGCAATCTTTTGCATTTACTTGATGCTAATTCTTGAGCAGATACCTCTTCACGAAACCGTTAAACAGTTTTGTGAAGAGATATCAGCTAAAGAATGAGCATCAAGTAAATACAAACGATTGCTGAAAAGGAACCAATAAGTAACAGTTCACTTATTTCTGACATATTCCTTAAGCTTGTATAATCATCTGCCTTGTAGGATCCTCTCTGACACATTAGTCTCTTCTGTTTCTGCAATTATCATTAACTTCTAATAACTCAGGGATTATTTTCTTTGGCCCGGACCTGTTCTGAAAACTTCTAAAGTGTAGGCTAAAGTGACATTCTAATTGGTCCCCTATGGTTAATTCTGCTCTGCAGAGATGACTACGATTAACTTGTAATGTCTATTAGGAAGCTAAGTGGTCTGAGATTCACCCTCTTCCTAATACATGAGATGGATGCCTGGCCCTGCACACAGCACTATTGCAATTAAGGTATTGATGAGCTCCAAAGGGCAGTACTGAAGTTCTGAACTGTATTCTAAATGAATCTGATCTATGCATAATGATGTGGTGGGGCTGGTGCTTTGCTGCTCCCAATCGCTGCAGATGAAGTGTGCAGTTGGTTGTTGCCCATGAGCAGGTACTGAGATATTGTGAATTGCTGGCCTAGATTCCCACAGAAGATAGAGGCAGCTACCAGACTCTGGCATTTATGCAGGAAATAGCACCATCTATTTTCTCTCTGCTGCCTGGGAAAATACTAACCTGCACAGAACGGAGGTTGAGATTCGGCAGTAATTCAAATCATTCTTATATTGTGTTAAATAGTTTGTTTTGTTTCTCGTTTTGTGCGTAAAGAGCTTTGATGTTCTTTTGTTAAAAATTGTATTAGTGTATGCAAATGCAGCATATTCTTCTCAACTGCAAGAATCTGTTTGTTCCATTCTCACCTTTGTATTTCAAAACTGGCAACAATTCCACCCAAGTTTCCTAATATTAGTAATGTATGCCATAGACCTTCACATAAGCAAGGTACAGAAATGTTGGAATTTTAACGACTCCTCCCAGCCACAATTGGCAGGAGATTGTCATGTAGGAGGGGGGCAATGGTTAAGTTACTGCAGCCCAACAGTATTTCTGGTTTCTGAGTTATGACAAACAGTCAGATCTCTACCGGCCTTGAAACATTAACTCAGTTTCTCTCTCTGCAGATGCAGTCAGACCTGCTGAGTTTCTCCAGCATTGTCTGTGTTCTTTTCCTCTTTCTGGTTTGTCTGCAAAGGGTTGGTCAGTGACTGAGTAACACACTTTAGGGGTGAGGTAGCTTCAAGCTGATGATGTTATAATAAGGCTGCATTCCTCAGATTGTAGTAGTCATTTAAATTTAACAACTGGCTACTGGATTTTGCCCAAGCTGATGGGTGCACAGCCTGTCCCATAGCACAACCTATCCCTCCCAACACCATCTTGGCCATTTAAATAGCTCAGGACAAGAAGTACTGATGATCTAGCATCAGATTGTAGCCCCAGTTCCCATAGACCTCCCAGACCATAGGGCTGCTTTCTCATTAGGGAGAGATGACTGGTGGTGGTTTAACCTCAGGGCTCTCAAACCTCAGGTGAGGGGAGTGGCCGGAAAGGAGAATCCTTCGTGGCAACTCAGATAGTGCAGGAATTGAACCCATGCTTTGTTGGCATCACTCTGCATCATAAACCGGCCAACCAGCCACCCAGACAACTGAGCTAACTGACCCCCTAACCAAGTAAAACTAGGACTTGTTCTCTGTACTATATCATTGGCTGCTGAAATAAAATTCTGGTGCACTTCCAGCTGTAAACCCACCAAATGAGGCAGGTCTGGCCTGCTGTAAGGTTGCATACAAGGGATAGGAAAGGCAAAATTCGTGAACCGTGGATAACAGGAGAAATTGTGTGTCTAGCCCAGAGGAAAAGGGAAGCATGCATAAGGTCCAGGCAGCTAAGAACAGAATGGATCTTCGAGGAATATTGGGAGAGTAGGACCATTCTTAAATGAGGAATTAAGCAGGCTAAAAAGGGGTCATGAAATAGCTTTGGCAAGCAAAATTACGGAACATCCAAGGCCTTTTGTTCTTATATAAGAAGCAAGAGGGTAACCAGAGAAAGGGTTGGTCCACTAAAGGATAAGGAAGGAAGGCTGTGTGTCGAACCTGAGAAAATAGGTGAGATTCTCAGTGATTACTTTATATCAGTGTTCACTGAGGAACTGGAGGTGATGAATGTTGAGATTAGAGATATAAATTTGTTTACTCTGGATCACGTTGACATAAGGAGGGAAGATGTGTTAGGTAATCTAAAGAATATTAAGATGGACAAATCCCCAGGACCGAATGGGATCTATCCCGGGTTGCTGAGGGAGGCAAGAGAGGAAATACCTGGGGCCCTGACAGATATCTTTGTAGCATCCTTAAACACAGGTGAGGTGCCCGATGACCGGAGGGTTGCTCATGTTGTCCCCCTGTACAAGAAGGGTTGTAGGGATATTCCAGGTAACTACAGACCAGTGAGCCTGACGTCAGTGGTGGGAAAGTTGCTGGAGAAGGTACTTCAGGATAAAATCTATTTATATTTGGAAAAGAATGGGCAACATGGTTTTATGCGAGGTAGATCATTCCTTACCAACTTAATAGAGGTGCTAATTATGAAGAAAGGTTGAGTAGGTTAGGATTGTTTTCATTAGAAAAAAGGAGATTGAGGGGGGACGTGATTGAGGTGTACAAAATCATGAAGGGTATAGACAGGGTAGATAGAGATAAGCTTTTTCCCAGGGTGAGGGATTAAATAATGAGAGGTCATTCATTCAAGGTGAGAGGTGAAAAGTTTAAGAGGGAACATACATGGCAAGTACTTTACACAGAGGGTGGTAGGTGCCTAGAACGCATTGCCAGCAGAAGTAGTAGAGGCAGGTACGGTAGATTCATTTAAGGTGCATCTGGACAGATGCATGAGTAGGTGAGGAGCAGAGGGATACAGATGCTCAGGAATTGGGCAATAGGTTTAGACATTGGATTTGGATTGGCTTCAGCTTGGAGGGCGGAAGGGCCTGTTCATGGGCTGTAAAGTTTCTTGTTCTTTATAAGAATATTCAGGGTGTGAGGTAGGCAAGGGTTAAATAAGTACCTCCAACTTAATTGACTATAGCTAGTTTCTATTCTCTAACTGCTTTCTTGAATGAAGTACTTGAACTTACTGCACCAAGTAGCACTGCATAAGGAGGACGTTTTGGGAGATGGGAGCTGTATTTCTGAAAGGCATCTGGATACGTTTCAGACAATAACTGAAATTCATGATGTTCCATCATTTCTTCTGGATTAATTAGGGGAATATTAATGCGCCCACAAAATAATATTGCATGCATTGCCTGCAAAATATAAAAATAGACATTTTAGTATACAACATTTAGGCGTCAAGAATGATATACAGTGCTTATGACACAAAGATATTAAAATCAAATTGAATTGAAGTGCAGTAAAAGCAGAAAGTATGAGAAATCTGCAGCTGATATCGCAATATCTGAACAAAGTAGACAAGTTAGAATATTTGAATACTGTCTTTAATCAGATGTAAGTGAAATCGAGGGTATTAGGGGACAGGTGCAACTTGGGTGGAATATGAAGAACAGGGTACTGCTGACTGGAGGGTGAAGAGATGCTCACTGTGGCTAAAGAGTCTGGGGATTCAGCTTTTGTCATGTTCATGTTTTAAGAAAAGGGAGGTGTGCCATAATTGATAGTTTGAGAAACATTATGGTGTGAAAGTGAGAGGGGCTCTGGTGTAATGGGTCCCTAGCCCTATCTGCTGGCTCAAATACTGCCACGCTATCAGGCAGCTGGTTGCAGAAAGCCAACCTGTCCACCAATACAAAATGTTTGAGAAGAGGCAAGTTCACAATCTACATTTTATGTATCTTTCATGAACAAGTGAAAACAATACCTCTTTAAAGTAGGTTCTTCCTTTTATTTGAGTCAGCTTTCCCTCTCGCACAGAGTTTGCAATGAATGATCGGGTAATCTTCAAAAACTGATTTCCACTTTTTACAAAGTTTTGTACCTCCGCTACTTCATGGCGTACCAAGTCCACCACTTTTTTCCGAGCTCCAGAAGTAAATTAAACAGATCATTTAAAAGATTAATCAGGACAAACTCATTTTGTTGAACATTATTGCCTACCTTTTTCCTTCATTTTACTGTCAGCATGTGGTTATTGTTGGGAAACTGAAGCCAACAGAATTACAGCGAATTGCGGTGAAAAATCTATTCTCTTTAGACACTACCAGTCCACAGTACGATTCTCTCACACCTGCCTGACTACATGTAAAATGAAACTAGGGAGATAAAACCTAGTACTCCAGTCAATTTACCCTAATTACCACCTCAAACCTGACCTGGAAACACGGTCACGACATACATAGGTACAGCATCGTCCCTGAGGAGTGAAGCCTTCTCCTCCTGTGTTATGAAGAGTGAGGAAGAAATTGAAACAAGTTAGATTGGATGCAATGAAAGGGAGGTAATACAAATGGTGTTTGTTTATGTTCTGTAGATGATAGTGTCACAAGGGTTAGTAGCAGAAGAGGTATTTTGTTTCCATTCCTCTGCTTGGTAATAGCTCAGAAAGCTGTCCTACCTTTAGCCTATAATGAGTGGTTTTGCTCCCTGCTCTAAAATATATCACATCTCGGTTTTTCACTATAGACCTGTGAAAATGTAATATCACCCATAAAACCTGCCTTAATCAATAATCCCTTTAAAGCTGAGATTTTGGTGTAGGTCTAACACGTAAAAATTTAAATTTTTTTGTACAGCATTTTCAGACCTGTTAGAGATTTAATGAGCCTTTTAAAAAAATATACATTTATTGAAACATATTTTACTCTTTTACAAAAAGAAATTATAATAATACAAAAACAGAAAGAATAGAAATAATACCACATTATTTTATTACAGTAATGTTAACAATAAACTACCTACTGCTCTGAGAAATACAATTGTCTTACATTTACTTAGCTCAAGTTAAAATAAAATCAAATTAAATTACCAAATTAAGTTAAATTACATTACATTACTTGCTGTACCTCCACTGAAGCTCCCATCTGCAGAACAACAGTTATTATTTACTAGGCCTCCCCCTTCCCCGGCCCACCCAGACCACCATATACAGCGCTCATGACGATATAAAGGCCCTAATCAGGATTGCCGATAGGTCAGTGTTTATGTAATTTAGAAAGGACTGCCACATCTTATAAAATGACTCTGTTCCATGGTGCACCATACTTGTCAGATAATCTTGAGGGACATATTCCATCACAAGTCTGCACCATTCTGCAAGACCTGGAGGTTTTTCTGATATCTAGTTCATTAGAATGTTCTTCCTTGCAGAGTGTGTAAATTAACCTCTTCCCATGCTTACCCAGACAGGGCAGATTCGGCAGTCCCAAAAGAAGAAATACAGGATCCGCCTTAACTTCAATACCCAGGATCTTATCCAGCTCATTCACTATGGCACCCCAGTATCGACAAATCTTGTAGCAGGCCCTATAGCAATGTGTAAGGGGGCCTGTGCTGATTTTACATTTGGGACATCTTGGAGACCTTCCTTTCTTAAACCTTGCTAACCTCTCTGGTGTCATATGGGCCCTGTGAATGATTTTCAACTGCATTGCTTGTGCTTTATTGCATATTGAGATTTTCTTTACATTCTCCCATTTATCCTCCTATGTTTCCGACGAAATTTCTTCCCCTAGCTCCTGATTCCAGATCCCATGGAGTCTCTTGTGCGGGTTGGAGTAGAAGGTAAAATCCCTCCCATTAGGGTGGAGACACCTCCACTAACCACAAATCCTTACACAAGTCCACTAGTTGTCTTGATTGCAGAAGTGTACCTGACAGACCCCTTGGCATCCTGTCTATCCCAGGGTCCATGAAACGATTAAAGTCTCCTCCTATAATCATACAGCATGCCTCAACAGCCATTAATTTAGAAACAGCATCAACTAAAAATTTGAGAGCATGCACTGGGGGACGGTAAACATTCAGGATGCTCTTCTCAGTGTACCAGAGCCTAAAGAATAATGAATCATCCATGCTCACCCTTGATTTGATCTGTCACCTGAAATGGGAGATTCCTTCATACCAGTATGGCCACTCCTCTGCTTTTGGAGTTAAAGGAGGAGATAAATACCCTATCCTGCTCTAACATCAGATGTTCCCTATCAGTTAAATGTGTCTCTTGCAGCAGAGTCAACTCTTTCCTTCTTAAGGTTTGAGAGCACTTTTTTTCCTTTTAATGGGGGAATGCTTCCCCTTTATATTCCAGGTGCACCATCTGGACAGATCACTAGCCATGACCACCCACTGCAGCCCGCAGTCCCCCGAGAGGAAGTAGCCCAATCAATGTGTGGTGAGTGGAAAAAACACAGACTTAAATGAAATCTAAAAGCTAGCCCTAAAAACTACTAAAACTCAAAAAAAAACTATCCACTACTCCTAACTTAAACAAATAAATACAAACCAAAAATCACGAGAGATCTTCCTCCTCGCCCATAGGGGGTATTCACTTCCCAACTTTACAACCAGACTGACAACTTTCAGTTAAGGTCACGCCCCAAACACAGGCAATGGGGAAAAACATTTTATTTACACTCCTGCAAGTTAACAATGGACGCCCTCCTCTCCCCCTCCATACCTCAACACACCAAAGTAACCACTCCTCACTAGAAAAAAAGAACAGTGAGGTAACAGATAATTACCAAATGGATATAATATTAAACAAAAAAAATTTACACCAAAGCAATACCAAGCCTATAAGACCAGAAACCACGAGGGGGAAAAGAACAAATAAAGAGGAAAAAAAAACTATGCCATTGTCTTCAAACATCTTTTCCTCTTGCCCCTGGGTCCAAGTCAATTATTTCAGAGAATTCACAAATTTGTTTGCTTTTTCCGCCGAGTCAAAGTTAGAGACAGATTCCCCCATAATTAAAACGCAGTGCTGCCGTGTACCTTAGAGTATACAGGACATCCGAGGGGTAGATCCAAACCTTGGAAGGCCAGGTCCAAGCCCTGCTCGAACAGGATGACGACCTCGAAAATTGAGGTTGGAGAAAATATTTACGTAAAGTGAGTCTTCCAGAGTGTGAAAGTGGTGAGAATCTGGTCAAGTTCATGGAAAAGTGGCTCCCGGAGTTGCTAGCGTCAGGCTAGATGAATGTGGCATGGGCCCATCGGATCACAATGCGCATGTCCAGGTGAGACCAACACCCCCACCCAGTCCTAGTGTAACTCCAGTACTATAAAGAAAAGCAGTTAATAATAGAAACATCCAGAAGATTGGGAGGAGAGCCGCAGGCTCTGGTATATAAAGGCTGGATAATAAAGTTTCTTCAAGACTTTTCTGGGGCTATAATCAAGAAGACGAAGTCTTTTGATGATAAGAAAAAATTAATCGACTTAAATATTCAATATTCTCTAAGGTACCCGGCAGTACTGGGGGATTTGTCTATACTTTTGACTCGGTGGATAAAGCAGAAGTTCTCCATCGCAGTCTCCAATGTTGTAGTCCTTTGCTCAACTACTTCCAAGCGTGGCTCCAATAACTGAATCTGCTGCTCAGGCTTTTTCAGAATGGCAGAAATTGGCTCCAGCTCTGTATCAATTTTTTTCACGGAGTTCTGCAAACTCTGAGTAGGTGCTGCTGCTCCACCGAACTCAAAGGCGCCACCACAGGAGTTGACGCAGCAGCTGTGGGTGTGCCCGACACAGGGGAGTGCCCTGCCTGCTATGATTCCTTCGCTCCATTTCCCTAATTTGTCTTCATTTTGACTCCAGAGCTTTCAGGTCGAATTTTAAAAGATTCTTGGTCTTCTACCTGCTTTGTGTAAATGACTTTTCTTAGAGGTGGCTAATTAGGGAGGGGGTGGGGGGCGCAGAAATCCACCTTGCCTGGGGTGTGGCACAGAGTCCAACACAGCAGACTTTTCAGACCGCCATCTTAGATCTCCCTCAATAAGCCTTTATTGAGCTTTATCAACCAACTGTCAACCTAAATTTGGTTTACATTTTGAAATAAAATCAATTCATGATTTATCTTTTGATTTTATGATCTTGTCACTTGATTTGAGACAATCTGGAACTGGCACACCGGGTATAGTCAATGCTGAGATCAATAGGTTTTCAGACTATAAGTTACTTACAGAATATAGAAAGCAGACAGGAAAGCTGAAGTAAAGTTGATGTCAACTGGGAATTAATAGTAGGAAAATCATGGTTCCTCCATATGCACTGAACCAACTGATCACGGCCCAATCCATGGAAAGAAAAACCCATCTCATTCAAGATATATAATAATGTCTTGTTCAACAATTGATGCATTATTCTCTACCTGGTGGTTGACGTCACCCACTAGGAGAGGAGAATTAAAACGCTGTTGATTTTTTTGCATCTCGGTATTACATAAAACCACAGCATTAGCCAACTATACCAATGTACAAATTACTGCCTGTTAGTGTAATCTGAAAATAAAAGGTTTAGCTTTACTGAACTATAAATACAACCCCTATGAGAACAAACGTTTTAAAGCTTAATATCTGCACTTCTTTAGCCTAAGTAAAAATATAAATTTCCTATTCCCACCAACGAGACTCCTGCCTTGATCATCAATACAATTCAACACATTTTAACCTATCAATGTGGCAGTATTACAAACTGCAATTTACTTGCTGATCATTGTAACCATTTTACTAGCCAACGTTACTACATAGCTGAAAGTGTGTTGCTGGAAGAGCACAGCAGTTCAGGCAGCATCCGAGTGCTCTTCCAGCACCACTAATCCAAAATCTGGTTTCCAGCGTCTGCAGTCATTGTTTTTTTACCAACGTTACTACATATGTTCATTTTGCAGATGACCAAATACCTGATATCTCTCCGATGTGTCGGTCTCCCATTCTGCATTGCTCAATTCAAAGGACAGCGAGTCGATGACCAGACTGAAGAGTGTGTGGTGGCTGCTGGACTTTACTGAAGGGGGAGCTTCTGTTTAACTGGAATTGGGAACTTCTTGTTCCACAACCCCGGAAGAGAGAAGCAGCATATCTAATCCCAGGACCTGGAAACCAGCTGATCATCGGACGCAACGATAAAGAAACGAAACTTTATTCTTCAGCGACTTCCTGTTTACTGATCGGAACCGGTGTCCAATTGGTCAATGCAGAGTTATGATAGAAAGGGGATAGGTCGATTTTAGAAAGAGCAGCAGAACTTGCCTGGTATTGGGAGACCTGTTGGACACTTTGGGGTCGATACAGACACGACAACAGAGACGAACGATCCGCAGAACGTTGGCGACCGATTGCAACGCATCACTGCGTGTTACAAAGTTAAAAATCACCACATCACTAGGTTATAGTCTAGGTGCTTCCAAATAAACGTGTTGTCGTGTCTGTATCGACCCCAAAGTGTCCAACAGGTCTCCCAATACCAGGCAATTTCTGCGGCTAATTCTAAAATCGACTTTTATACGATCCAAGGTAAAAACAATGACTGCAGATGCTGAAAACCAAATACTGGATTAGTGGTGCTGGAAGAGCATAGCAGTTCAGGCAGCATCCAACGAGCAGCGAAATCGACGTTTCGGGCAAAAGCCCTTCATCAGGAATAAAGGCAGTGAGCCTGAAGCGTGGAGAGATAAGCTAGAGGAGGGTGGGGGTGGGGAGAGAGTAGCATAGAGTACAATGGGTGAGTGGGGGAGGAGATGAAGGTGATAGGTCAAGGAGGAGAGGGTGGAGTGGATAGGTGGAAAAGAAGATAGGCAGGTAGGACAAGTCAAGGAGACAGTAACTGAGCTGGAAGTTTGAAACTAGGATGAGGTGGGGGAAGGGGAAATGAGGAAGCTGTTGAAGTCCACATTGATGCCCTGGGGTTGAAGTGTTCCGAGGCGGAAGATGAGGCGTTCTTCCTCCAGGCATCTGGTGGTGAGGGAGCGGCGGTGAAGGAGGCCCAGGACCTTCATGTCCTCGGCAGAGTGGGAGGTGGAGTTGAAATGTTGGGCCACGGGCGGTTTGGTTGATTGGTGCGGGTGTCTTGGAGATGTTCGCTAAAGCGCTCTGCTAGGAGGCGCCCAGTCTCCCCAATGTAGAGGAGACCACATCGGGAGCAACGGACACAATAAATGATATTGGTGGATGTGCAGGTGAAACTTTGATGGATGTGGAAGGCTCCTTTAGGGCCTTGGATAGAGGTGAGGGAGGAGGTGTGGGCACAGGTTTTACAGTTCCTGCGGTGGCAGGGGAAAGTGCCAGAATGGGAGGGTGGGTCGTAGGGGGGTGTGGACCTGACCAGGTAGTCACGGAGGGAACGGTCTTTGCGGAAGGCGGAAAGGGGTGGGGAGGGAAATATATCCCTGGTGGTGGGGTCTTTTTGGAGGTGGCAGAAATGTCGGTGGATGATTTGGTTGATGCGAAGGTTTGTAGGGTGGAAGGTGAGCACCAGGGGCGTTCTGTCCTTGTTACGGTTGGAGGGGTGGGGTCTGAGGGCGGAGGTGCGGGATGTGGACGAGATGCGTTGGAGAGCATCTTTAACCACGTGGGAAGGGAAATTGCGGTCTCTAAAGAAGGAGGCCATCTGGTGTGTCCCAACGCATTTCGTCCACATCCCGCACCTCCGCCACCACCAGACGCCTGGAGGAAGAACGCCTCATCTTCCGCCTCGGAACACTTCAACCCCAGGGCATCAATGTAGACTTCAACAGCTTCCTCATTTCCCCTTCCCCCACCTCATCCTAGTTTCAAACTTCCAGCTCAGTTACTGTCTCCTTGACTTGTCCGACCTGCCTATCTTCTTTTCCACCTATCCACTCCACCCTCTCCTCCTTGACCTATCACCTTCATCTCCTCCCCCACTCACCCATTGTACTCTATGCTACTCTCTCCCCACCCCCACCCTCCTCTAGCTTATCTCTCCATGCTTCAGGCTCACTGCCTTTATTCCTGATGAAGGGCTTTTGCCCGAAACGTTGATTTCGCTGCTCGTTGGATGCTGCCTGAACTGCTGTGCTCTTCCAGCGCCACTAATCCAGTATTTTGTACGCCCCAGTCCAACACTGGCACCTCCACATCATGACTGCGTGTTACAGATAGCAATGGTGCAGAGTTGATTCCTGACTGAGGAAGGGTGAATTTGGCTGAGACGCTCTTTCAGAACCAGAATCCACCCCTCCCTCCCCTTATCTTCACTGTAGGCATAAACTAAGTTGCCAATTTGAAGACCTAAAGTTCGATTTGTGTATGTGAATGGAAAGATAAAGACTTATCAGTTTTGTTTCAGCACGTGGATGATTGAGTATCGCTTAAAAATATGATGTGGAAGCTTTACGTTTGGCATTCATGGGGCCAACGTTCTGCGGATTGTTCGTGTGTTTGTGTGTGTTGTGTCTGCATCTACCACAAAGTGTCCAAGAGATCTCCAATACCGGGCAATTAACCTTGAAAAGAGCAATAGCATTAATACGGTATGAGAGGACATTTGTTGGCAAATGGATGTTTAACTATGAGAAAGTGAGGACTGCAGTTGCTGGAGTGCCTGGGTTGAAAAATGTAGTGCTGGAAAAACCCAGCAGGCCAGGCAGCATCCGAGGAGCAGGAGAGAAGGGCTTATGCCCGAAACGTCGATTCTCCTGCTCCTCGGATGCTGCCTGGCCTGCTGGGTTTTTCCAGCACTACATTTTTCAACAAACGGATGTTTAAGCAAATTATTGATGATGGGTCAGATGTTAAAGGAACAACAAGATGGCACCTTCCCGACCCCATTTGGCAGCCGCAATCACACTGGAACAGTCTCAAGTTCAGTTTAACAGGATTTTCCAGTGGTTTTAGAAAACTTACTAACTGAGTTACACTTGATGTTGCTGAAGAAGACCTGAAGAAGGGTTGCACCAGAAACGTTGACTTCTCCATCTCCTGTTGCTGCCTGGCTTGCTGGGTTCTCCCAGCCTCCTGCTTGTCTACCTTGGATTCTACCATCTGCAGTTTTTTTTTTGGTCTCTGATGTTGCTAGTAACTGTCCAACACTAACAACAGTAGGGGTCAGCGGCACCCAGTTGGATAAAGAAATAGATTTGGCAAACTATTTGCTTGTGCCTGGTTTCGCACAAGGCATATTTATGGCCTCTCTCACCAAGAGTGCCCACTTAAATTTACGTTAATTTACGCATGTGATTGAGCTCTGGCCAGGTCAACATTTATTGCCTAAAGAACTGACTGGGTTGCTCAGCTATTTCACAGTGTCAACTACATTGCTGTGGGTCAAAATTAGAGTGGTGCTGGAAAAGCACAGCAGGTCAGGCAGCATCCAAGGAGCAGGAAAATCAACGTTTCGGGCAAAAGCCCTTCACCAGGAATGAGGTCGTCTGATGCCACATATAGGTCAGACTGGTGAAGATGTCAGACTTCATTCCCTAATAGACATGAATTAATCAGGTGGGTTTCAGCAAAATTCTGGTGTTGCACAGTCACTATCACTAATTCAGAATTTGTTTTAATTCCAGATCTGTTGAATTGAATTTAAAACTTCCAACTGTCATTCATGGGATTTGAACTCACATCCTTGAGTTATAGCCTAAACATTAAAAAAAACCCATATGATTTTACTAAATGGAATCGATGGATCATATTTCACTTTTTAAAACAATTACTGGAGCTGTCAAACAAAAAACAACATCGAATGAACATTAATAGACACAGAAGGTGGTTCACATGCAAAGGTAAAGTTCAATTTGAATGGTCAACACCCAAAGAAACAGATAGAAAAAAAAGGCAAGCATTTCCCCCCTCAACAAATTTGACGTCATATACAGTATGAAACTTAGCTACTCTGTCCCAACACGTCTCGCTGTATTTCTCAGGTGGAGATTCAGTTCCATTACTTAATAAGGAATTTGGCCCAAAGTAATTTCGATAGTAGTCTTACCACACCCAGATTCCTTGGGCCTTCAAAATATAATGCTACTATATTCTCAAAGTGCAAGTATGTTTTTAGTCTGAGTCTGACTTCATTGGATACTGAATATAAACAACTTGTGAAATATAACTTCCTACATTGTTTTTTTTAGTAGAGTTAATTGACTTTAATTTTGAACTCTTGTGATAATTCATTCATGCTCTTTGTTTCGGTGTGAGTGATTTGCAGAATAGGTTGTCTTATATGTTCCTGTGAATTTCAGCCTTGCCATGCCCCCCCTCCCCCCTTCCTGCTGAGCCCCTTTCCCTACTGGTTCCAGAGTTTATATAATCCCAATGTATATGCCACAATTATGGACATGACAATTCAATGTGCGGTGGCAGTTCCTTAAGAGCAAATGCAGTTAGGGTAGTAGCAGAAAATTTTAACAGAGTGTTTGACTTGTTATGGACCCTCAACTGAGGTACAATTTGGTCAGAGTTCTAACTTCATGTCTAAGGTTTTCCAAGAAAATAATAGCAGTTTCGAAATAAAACAATTAAACTCAACTCCGTATCATCCAAAAACACAGGGAGTGTTGCCATCAGACTCTTAAAACAATGAGTAAGACATTGACAAGAATATCCACAGAAATGGGACAAAGTATTAACTTTCCTATTATTTGCTACCAGTTATGCCTCTAACAGACTTAGCCCTTTTGAATTGGCCAGTGGTCATAACATTAGAGGTCCGTTAAAATCAATTAGAGAGAAGTTCCTTATAGAGGAGGGTGAGTACTCAATGTTGGATTATGTATCCATATTTCTGGAAAAACAGGAGCGTGTAGGGTAGCACAGGAATTTTAAAAATTCTCCCAGGTGAAGGTGAAAGAATGAGCAGATGAATAGTTAACAACGACAATGTTACAAGTAGGAGATAAATATTGACACCTTTATAAGGTGAACATTGAAAAGCAAAATTCAGCAGTCCATTTGAAGTAGTTACATAAGTTAGTAAAGTGACTTATCTGATAAATACTCCTGATCATAGGAAAACGTATGGGTTATATCACATAAACATGTTGAATAGGTATTATTGTGGGGAAGAAGATAAGAAAGAGCTACTGTGTTAATTGGTAACAGTACTGGAAGATAACACATGGAGATAATGAGAGTGAGGTGGAAGGAGACATGAACACTTCTCAGAGTTAACCTTCAATAGGTCAACTAGCCAACACACAGAAATACTTGGACAGTTAGACATTGTGTTCTCATATTTAAAAATCACACATCACCAGATTATAGTCCAACAGGTTTATTTGGAAGTACTAGCTGTTGGAGTGCTGCTTCTTCATCAGGTAGTTAGTGGGGCAGGATCATAAGACACAGAATTTATAGCCAAAGATCACAGTGTCATGCAACTGATATGGTATCTTGAACAAACCTAGATTGCTGATAAGTCTTTTATCTCTTAGAATGGGTTGCAGATTTCAATTCATTAATATGTAACCCCCAAAATTTCTTTCAAGTCACATTCGCAAGATAACTTAAGGTTTTATAAAAAAAACACACCTTAGCTCAGACAATACATTAAAAGGTGTGAGGTTAGAGTCTGTCTGTATTCCAATCTTGAGTCAGACTGGTTTTATTTCCAAAGTAGGAATTTATAAAATGTCACATGGATTGACTGCCTGCAGATTGTGTGCTTTTTGAGCAAAATATCTACAGGCCCCTAAACAGTAGTCTGGATGTAGGGTGTAAGTTAAATAAGGAGCTGAAATTGGCCTGTCACAAAGATATTGCTATAGTTGTTATGGGGGATTTCAACATGCAGGTAGACTGGGAGAATCAGGATGGTACTGGACCCCAAGAAAGGGAGTTTGTGGGGTGCCTCCGAGATGGATTCTTAAAACAACTGGTGCTGGAGCCTACCAGGGAGAAGGCAATTCTGGATCTGGTATTGTGCAATGAACCGGATTTGAACAGGGACCTCGAAGTGAAGGAGCCATTAGGAGGTAGTGACCATAATACAATGAGCTTTAATCTGCAGTTTGAAAGGGAGAGGGTAGAATTGGAAGTGACAATATTTCAGTTGGATAAGGGGAACTATGGAGCTATGAGGGACGAGCTGGCCAAAGTTCAATGGTGCAATACCTTAGCAGGGATGGCAGTGGAGCAACAATGGCAGGTATTTCTGGGTATAACGCAGAAGATGCAGGATCAGTTCATTCCAAAAAGGAAGAAAGATCCTAACAGGAGGCAGGGGTGGCCGTGGTTAATGAGGGAAGTTAAGAAACATATAAAGTTAAAAGAGAAAAAGTATAACATAGCAAAGTGGGAAAACGGAGAACTGGGAAGCTTTTGAAGAACAACAGAGCATTACTAAGAAGGAAATACGCAGAGAAAAAAATGAGGTACGAAGATAAACTGGCCAAAAATATAAAGGAGAATAGTAAAAGCTTTTTTAGGTATGTGAAAGGCAAAAAAATGGTTAAGACTAAAATTGGGCCCTTGAAGACAGAAACGGGTAAATATATTACGGGGAACAAAGAAATGGCAGAAGAGCTGAATTGGTACTTCAGATCTGTGTTCACTGGGGAAGACACAAGCAATCTCCCAGAGGTAATAGTGGCTGAAGGAACTGAGGTGAAGGGAATTTATATTTGCTCAATGGTGAAATGGTGTTGGAGAGACTGTTAGGTCTGAAGGCTGATAAGTCCCCGGGACCTGACCTGATGGTCTACATCCCAGGGTACTGAAGGAGGTGGCTCTAGAAATCAAGGATGAATTGGTGATCATTTTTCAATGTTCTATAGATTCAGGATCAGTTCCTGCGGATTGGAGGGTGGCTAATGTTGTACCACTTTTTAAGAAAGGAGGGAGAGAGAAAGCAGGAAATTATAGACCAGTTAGTCTGACCTCAGTGGTGGGAAAGATTCTGGAGTCAATTATAAAGGATGAAATTACGACACATCTGGATAGCAGTAACAGGATAGGTCAGAGTCAACATGGATTTATGAAGGGGAAATCATGCTTGACTAATCTTCTGGAATTTTTTGAGGATGGAACTCTGAAGATGGACAAGGGAGATCTAGTGGATGTCATGTACCTGGACCTTCAGAAAGCCTCAAAGTCCCACACAGGAGGTTAGTGAGCAAAATTAGGGCACATGGTATTGGGGGCAAAATACTGACTTGGATTGAAAATTGGTTGGCTGACAGGAAACAAAGAGTAGTGATAAACAGCTCCCTTTCGGAATGGCAGGCGGTGACCAATGGGGAACCGCAGGGATCAGTGCTAGGACCACAGCTTTTTACAATATACATTAATGATATAGATGATGGTATTAAAAGTAATATTAGCAAATTTGCTGATGATACAAAGCTGGGTGGTAGGGTGAAATGTGAGGAGGATGTTAGGAGAATACAGGGTGACCTGGACAGGCTAGGTGAGTGGACGGATGCATGGCAGATGCAGTTTAATGTGGATAAATGTGTGGTTATCCATTTTGGTGGCAAGAACAGGAAGCCAGATTACTACCTAAATGGAGTCAAGTTAGGTAAAGGGGCAGTACAATGAAATCTAGGTGTTCTTTTACATCAGTCAATGAAAGCAAGCATGCAGGTACAGCAGGTAGTGAAGAAAACTAATAGCGTGCTGGCCTTCATAACAAGAGGAATTGAGTATAGGAGCAAAGAGTTTCTTCTGCAGCTGTACAGGGCCCTGCTGAGACCACACCTGGAATATTGTGTGCAGTTTTGGTTTCCAAATTTGAGGAAAGACATTCTGGCTATTGAGGGAGTGCAGTGTAGGTTCACTAGGTCAATTCCCGGAATGGCGGGACTATCTTACGTTGAAAGATTGGAGCGATTGGACTTGTATACCCTTGAGTTTAGAAGGCTGAGAGGGGATCTGATTGAGACGTATAAGGTTATTAAAGGATTGGACACTCTGGAGGCAGGAAGCATGTTTCCGCTGATGGGTGAGTTCCGAACCAAGGGACACAGTTTAAAAATAAGGGGTAGGCCATTTAGAACAGAGTTGAGGAGAAACTTCTTCACCCAGAGGGTGTGTGGAATGCTCTGCCCCAGAAGGCTGTGGAGGCCAAGTCTCTGGATACTTTCAAGAAAGAGTTGGATAGAGCTCCTAAGGATAGTGGAATCAAGGGTTATGGGGATAAGGTGGGAACAGGATACTGATTGAGGATAATCAGCCATGATCATAATAAATGGTGGTGCTAGCTCGAAGGGCAGAATGGCCTACTCCGGCACTTATTGTCTAAAATAGAATGCATCTACACATAAGGCTTGGTGCGTTTATGTGGAAAGAGAGGTTTAGGGAAGACGAGAAGGCAGTGAACTCAGAGGAGGGGGATCTTGAGTTGAGACAGAGCTTGATTTCTCAGAAGATGAGAAAGTATTTGGTGCAGAGGCAGATGGAGAAAAGCAGTGAAGGTATCTTTTTGAGAAAATTATAATGTACTTGCATTGATAGCCACCATATTCATATTCACATCTGAAAGCTCTTTCACGTTTGAGTCGGAAAGTTGCCTCATCCAGGACTTAACCATAATGATCTGGTGCTGTCTCATAGATTACATGTTAAACTGAAATCTTATTCTCAGATGGTGTAAAAGATCCCCTACATTATCTTGAAGAGGAGTCGTGAGGTTATCCAAGGTAAACATGACAATATTTCGTCCTGAATCAAAAACAATTGGCATGTTTATTAAGGACCAAGACTTGGGGGTCAAAATTTAGATATGGGATAAAACTTGGAACTGAAGAGGATGATGATTAACTTCAAGAGGACACAAAGTACAGATGGGTTGGTTGAATGGGTGGATGGAGAGACATTATGAAGGGATGCACTTAGTAGGAAGAACAAGAAGACACAATATGAAGTACAAAATACATTTTATTAGTGGAGAACAGAGAGATCTAAAATCGTGTCGTATTCCAAAAAGCCATTTAGTGAAGGATGCTACTGGAGCCAATCTTTATTCTAGGTTTCAACATCTTTATTCTAGGCGCTGTAATATAGCGATGTACACACTTTTCACTTTTCTTCTGTAAAGATTGCATGTGACAATAAATTGCTATTCGATTGTTTTGCGTCTGCATATAATTAAATAGAATTACAATACCATTATTAAGTAAATTTGCACAATGGCTGAATGGTTAGCACTGCTGTCTCATAGCACCAAGGACCTGGGTTTGATTGAAGCTTTAGGTGACTGTCTGTGTGGAGTTTGTACATTCTCCCCATGTCTGCGTGGGATTCCTCCAGGTGCTCCGGTTTCCTTCCACAGTCCAAAGATGTGCATGTTAAGTTGATTGGCCATGATACACCATCCAGGGTAGAAGGGGTGTGAGTAAGCTAAGTGGATTAGCCACGGTAAATATAGGATTACAGGGTAGAGTCAGGGGCTGGGACAGGGTCAGATGCCCCTCAGAGGTTTGATGCAGGCTTAATGGGCTGAATGGTCTCTTCCCACACCACAAGGATTCTACAATCATTGCTGGTGGCAGGACATGTTGAGAAAATGATGACAAAGGCATACAGGATGCTGATTTTTAAAATCAAAGACATCGGGCAGAATTCACTGTCTTCCCCAATGGCAAATTTGAAGGAACATTTAATCAGACAGAAGGTGGCTTTGGGATCCAATGATTTTCATCCCTCAGTCCTATAGTGGGGAAGGTTTGTACTTGGTCTTCCCCTTGCCATCAATTAAAGTGTTCAAGAGTCAGTTAATGACTTAAGTGCCTCGTCCCAGTATTGCTGATATTAACCTAGTTGTGAGTTGGGCCTCACTTCGCAGGATGCACAATCCATGCAGTGTTACATTAGCACTCCTGGGATCAAGGGGGTATCCTTCAGTCAAAGATCAAACAACCTGGCTTCAGGAAGGAGAGGGGATGGGAGGCTGCTGGGAGATGATTGCCCTGCCCCCAACCCATTGCACACCTCCTGCTTTCACTCACTTCAGCCCAGGACTAAGCAAACCTTCCCTTAAAGAGGCTCCAGGGAGCTCCCAACAACAGGTCTCAATTGCCCCAGACCCCCACCGCCAAACCCCCACTCCTTCAACTCATGTTCATTGTGTACAATGGTAATGAAGTGAAGAATCTTCATGACTGGTTTGGTGTCAACTGGACTAATGTGTCCATGCAAATCACACTTAGGATGGATATTTGAATGTTACGAGGGGGTGCAGGGAGATTAATGAGAGTGCTTACATTGATAAGGGGCTTCAATTATTTAGATAAATTAGAGAAAGCAAGTTTGCCCTCTGCAGAGAAGCTTGAAAGGAAATTTAAGAAGTGGGGTCCGGACAGAGCTGATTAACTAAATCTCTTTCATTTAGAAGAAGGTTGTAAACCAAAGGGAACCAACTTCAGGTGAATGTCAAATTCAATCACGAGCAAAATTGATTTTATGCAGTGATTTAGGATTTGAAAGGTGTTGTCTCAGTATTGCTGGGGGCAGATTTATTTGAGTCATTTTCTGCTTTGTATTGGATAAATATTGAAGAAAAAAAATTGCAGAGCTAAGGGAAAGACCAGAGAAGACCATCTGAGCCTCTGTTATAGAGAGACAGCATGGATATTGCAAGCTGAACTAAATACATTGTAGACAAACAGGAGGCTAGAAAGACACAGCAAGTCAGGCAGCATCAGGAGGTGAGAAGCTTCTCTCCACCTTCACTATCTCCCCAACCTCATTCCAGCTACCACCCTTATTCATCCCTCCCAGCAACCAACCAAGCCCCAACATAGAACTCTCCAGCTTCACTGTCTCTCCAACCTCATTCTCCAACAGACCCATCTAATGCACCCCCACCAACACCCTCTTCCACCTCGCCAAATTAGTCCTCACCCTCAATAACCATTTTTAGAGTCAGAGTTATAGAGATGTACAGCACGGAAACAGACCCTTCGGTCCATCTGGTCCATGCCGACCAGATATCCCAACCCAATTTGGTCCCACCTGCCAGCACCCAGCCCATATCCCTCCAAACCCTTCCTATTCATATACCCATCCAAATGCCTCTTAAATGTTGCAATTGTACTAGCCTCCATCACTTTCTCTGGCAGCTCATTCCATACACATACCACCCTCTGTGTGAAAAAGTTGCCCTGTAGGTCTCTTTTATATCTTTCCCCTCTCACCCTAAACCTATGCCCTCTAGTTCTGGATTCCCCGACCCCAGGGAAATGACTTTGCCTATTTACCCTATCCATGTCCCTCAATTTTGTTTACCTCTATAAGATCACCCCTCAGCCTCCGATGCTCCAGGGAAAACAGCCCCAGCCTGTTCAGCCTCTCCCTATAGCTCAAATCCTCCAACCCTGGCAACATTCTTGTAAATCTTTTCTGAACCCTTTCAAGTTTCACAACATCTTTCCAATTGGAAGGAGGGCAGAATTACATGCAATATTCCAACTGTGGCCTAACCAATGTCCTGTACAGCCACAACATGACCTCCCAACTCCTGTACTCAGTACCCTGACCAATAAAGGAAAGCATACCAAACACCTTCTTCACTAACCTATCTACCGCGACTCCACTTTCAAGGATCTATGAACCTGCACTCCAAGGTCTCTTTGTTCAGCAACACTCCCTAGGATCTTACCATTAAGTGTATAAGTCCTGCTAAGATTTGCTTTCCCAAAATGCAGCACCTCGCATTTATCTGAATTAAACTCCATCTGCCACTTCTCAGCCCATTGGCCCATCTGGTCCAGATCCTGTTGTAATCTGAGGTAACCCTCTTCGCTGTCCACTACACCTCCAATTTTGGTGTCATCTGTAAACTTACTAACTGTACCTCTTATGCTCACATCCAAATCATTTATGTATATCTATAGATGGGATAGATCAAGTAAATCCTTAAAAGAGTATAAAGGAAATAGGAGTATACTTGAGGGAAATCAGGAGGGCAAAAAGGGGACATGAGATAGCTTTGGCAAATAGAATTAAGGAGAATCTAAAGAGCTTTTACAAATACATTAAGGACAAAAGCATAACTAGGGAGAGAATAGGGCCCCTCAAAATCAGCAAGGCAGCCTTTGTGTGGAGCCGCAGAAAATGGGGAGATACTAAATGAGTATTTTGCATCAGTATTTAATGTGGAAAAGGATATGTAAGATATAGTCTCTTGGGAAATAGGTGACAACTGGCAAAATGTCCATATTACAGAGGAGGAAGTGCTGGATGTCTTGAAACGGGTAAAGGTGGATAAATCCCCAGGACCTGATCAGGTGTACCCTAGAACTCTGTGGGAAGCTAGAGAAGTGATTGCTGGGCCTCTTGCTGAGATAATTGTATCATTAATAGGCACAGGTGAGGTACCAAAAGACTGGAGGTTGGCTAATGTTGTGCCACTGTTTCAGAAGGGTGGTAAGGACAAGCCAGGGAACTGTAGAAAATTAGCCAGGGACAACTCTGACTGTTTAGCATTTTGTGATATCCTGAGGTCATGTCTAAATGAACACAAGTTATTCTTTTCATCATTTTAATCAAATGAAAACGCTGAACATTGGAATTGCCTCTGCATAATACCATGTATTTATTTTCATTGACTATGAAAAAATTACAGCATATAGTATTCAAAAAGCTTTGGGAGAATTCAATTGATATTCTTTCTCCAACAGCATTCAGTGTAGCTGATGTCTACAAATTATTCATGGCTTCAACACTCAGATAATTATTTCTTTATTGTATTCCAACAAATCAACACAGGCAAAAAAAGATTAGCTACACAAATCAGCCTTGCCCAACAAATTCTTCAGAAGACTTTCGATAGTTCTTAAAAGCAAACAGTTCAACACTTTTTGCAAGCTTTTTGCAGAATGCAACATATTTAATTGGAATATAAGATTGAAACGATTTTAATCTAATGATAACGTTTATCAGGCAAACATGAAAAAGATCTTTATGCTGGAATAGGTCTAACATACATTATTATGAAGTTTACTGTAAAGCTATCGTTTTCTCTCGCATTTCCGCAGCATGGGAACAGGCCATTTAGCCCAAGTCCACAGCAACCCTCCAAAGAGCATCCTACCAAGACCTCTCCCCCTCCCCTATCCCTGCATTTCCCACTGTGTAATTTAGCATGGCCAATCTACCTGACCTGCACATCTCTGGACTGTGGGAGGAAACCGGAGCACCTGGAGGAAAACCACACAGACATGAGGAGAATATGCAAACTCCACACAGACAGTCGCCCAAGGCTAGAATCAAACTCAGATGCCCTGGTACCGTGAGGTAGCAGTACTAATCGTGCCACCCTATCTCATTGTAATTTTTGTTCTTATGATATAATTAAAGGTGAGCAACTTTAATGTAAAAATGTATTTTACTTAAAAGAAGAAACATACTCTCTCCAGACATAGATGCTGTCTGGTACACCGTGTGACAGTCTAGGCTGGAAATTCTTTGCAAGTTTGTCATGATAAAGGTAAATAAGGACCAACTATTTTCAAACTCCATCATCTGATTTTAATGACAGAGACCTTTCATTGTGTAAAACATTTTTAAAAAGCGACAGGCACTAACCTATAATGGCTGTGGCAACCACCTGACCACAGATTGAGAAAGGTTCAGGAAACCAATGTAGTATAAACAAAATGGCCAGTACTGAATTTGCCATCTTACTGATATTGGATTCAGTCACTGAGTCAGGTGTCAAGGAACTGGCATCTCCTGTTCCAACATGCATATAAAGGGTACATATTGGACATGAAAGGTTGGTGACATCAAACGGGCAAGAAAACGCGTGAATACACAAATAAACTGTATTTCAATAACATTGAGTAAAGAAAGAAATCTGGATAGGTAGCAAGGTTTTCTCTCCAGATTTCTCTATTGTTGAGGAGACACATCAAATATTAAACAACTGTGTCTGAGGTTAAAATCTAACTCTTTTGAGTGCATATTTGATGTCATGCTGTATTAGTTTTCTCAGAGTCAGCAAGGAATAAAATTCCTCTTTCTTTTATTCAAGCTAATATCTGTTCTGATGAAAGGTCAGTGGCCTCAAGTATTAACTCTGTTTTTTCTCCACAGAAGCTGCCAGACCTGCTTAGTTTCTCCTGCAATTTATGTTTTTGGTTAAAAGTTATCAGGTTCCAGACAAACCCTTTAACCTTTAAATATAACTTCATTGACTATAAGCGTGTTGTTTTCCATGAACTACCGACATATTGGTTATCCTTCACTTGTAGTTAACTGTCTTTCACAAGTCTCTCCTAATTAATAAAAGTACAGGAACTAGAAACAGTTGTTGTATTAATCTTCCCCAATGTTTCAGCAGTCTCTAAGACGGATGATGATATTTTTGGTGGATTAACGTGAAAATGATAGCCGATGTATTTTTGTGAGGTCGACCAGCAATCTATAACAGTGATATTGTAAAATAACGTTATAACAGTGAATATTTGAAAAGTAAGCCAAATCTAAATTAAGTTTGCAATTTGAAAATTTAACCAATGCAGTTGTTTTTCTAGATTTAAACTTGTGTTTGCACAGTTTTTCTGCTTTGCATTGTTCTTAATAAAGGAGTACAGCTCTAATTCTAAGAGGAAGATGATTTCAGTGTATATTTGTCTCAGATTCAGTGGGACATTATTTACATACATTTTTAATTCCCATCCTATTGTTTAGCATCTTAGTTTTTAGTGATCAGAATGAGCCATGGAATTCTAGAAAATGGGGTAGAGTATCATCTGGCAGATCAATATAAAATATTTTAAATGGGAGTATACCATCCCCCACTTTATTTGCCAATGTTCAGGATATATGGTAAAATTGAAGACTAGCATGTTATAATATTAGGCAAATTATTCCTATCACCATCAGTGGGATATTTGATTCTGAAATGACCAATTTCTGTACTAAAATAAACTTAATACCAGTTGATTGAATTACAAGAATGAACCAATTTGGAAAAAGTGACATGATTAATTTTCAAATTTCTGCAGAAGTTCCACCTGGTCACTGAAAACAGCACCATTACACGGCAGGAGGAGTTCCTCTGTCCTTCCCTACCCTCCAGGTGGAATTTATAACTAGTGCTGACCTTGAAAAGAGCCCCAGTAATAAACGATTGGAAGCTCCAGTTTAGTGATAACCCATCACCATTGTGGCTTGGAGAAAGTCAGGTGTTTTCAATCCTTAGAAGTGCAAATATTGTGTTTGATGTACTGCATGGGGATAACCTTCCAGATAAAAAATTAAACAGAGGAAATGCAAATTTGAAAACTGGTAATACGTAACCTAGAATCTCAGTCCATTGAATTGAATTCATTGTAAAAAGCCATAGTAAAACTCCACAGCTGTATACAAGCAGTATACTTATTAGTAGGTTGATCAGGAACATGACATACTGTGTATTCTAATGTGCTTTCAATTTAGGAATCTTTCCAGGCAGATCTCTTTATAATTGATTATCTTCAAATGGAACTACATCCCTGAAGCTAAACTCTAACAGTTGGAGGTTTCGTTTAAGTTGTCTATTTTTTGCATTCATTAATTCATCACGTCCAATTTGAAATGGGTTACGACGCAGCCTTGTGACAATTTGCTCATTAGACTTCAGAAGCTGGCTGAGTGATTCACACTCTGCACAGTTTCCATATTCCCAATGAGCAGGTTCATGAGCTTGTGGAAATGGATAAAACTGAATGTTTGGAAACATTTCAAAGCATCTTTCACAAGGTGCTCTGGGAACTAAGGATCCAAATTTCCTGACATCTCTGGCAATTTGAAGAAACCTCGGCACTTGCTGATCCCCGAATCTAGCCAGAAGATTTTCAACACGTTGGTTTGCCTGAGTGCTTTGTCTATTAGTGAATATGTTAAATGCCATTGAGTGGACACAAGGAGGAAATTTAAAGGCATTTTGATTGTACTGATTTGCAACACATACTGCCCAGCTAATATCACTGTGCCATGTGTAGCAGCACAATATATCGATCATTATTTTTCTCTGTCTAGCTCCTCTACATGACACTGAAGCACCAAAATAATTGAGTGTTTTACCTCCCATATGCTCATCAGAAAAATAGCACAAGTTAATAACTGTTGATACAAAAATATTCCGGCATAGTGTGTCACCGTTAGGAACTTCCATATCATTTATCGTCGATAACAGACGTGGCAAAACATTATCTTCATGTCTTGTTCCGACAATGTCAACAATCTGTAAAACAAATATGTACAATACAAAAAAAAGAAATAACTTAACAACTTACATTTCTTTAACTCCTTTAAACTTAAAGCATTTGACAAATTAGTTTTCACATTCATTTGTAGCTAAACAGACAATTAGGGAAGATCATTACCATAGAGCAAAATCCCACAAAGCCGGGAATATTAGAAAATAGGGTGAGTGGAAGGTTGATCACTCACAAGAAGTAAGAGAGAGTCAGGGATTAAGATAAACTTTTAGGGCAACCATCATGAACAGATCTAATTCAGGTTTGACGACAGCAGATTGGTGTGACTGAGGATTCCCCACCTGGAGAGGCAGGATGTAATTACAATATTTAAATGCAATTGTCAAATCATGGCAACCACTTAATTTTAGCAGCATTGGACAAGTTTCCCAGGGCTCAGGAAACCTGTCAGTTAATGCAGGAATCAGTGAATGAGTGTTTCTCCAGCAATGGTTTGAGAACCAGAAAGAGCAGGAATGTGTCCCTTTAACTTACCAAGCACATGTTCTGCCATTCTTCAGAACCCATTGGGAATAGTCTACCTTAACCACATTCTTTCCTTCAGTTATAATTGTAAATTCCCTCTCAATCTTACCACCAACTTACCCCAGCATTCTCTACGTTCCTGCTCCCATTTTTAAAATCCTTTCTCTCAATGCTCCAAATCATTCCACAAATAGTCCTTCAATGACAAATGTAGGATATTGTGAACAACTATCCAACAATGTAAAGCTATTAGGGAGTGGTTTAGCTCAGTTGGCTGAATATTTGGTCTGTAAAGCAGTGTGATGCTAATAGCATAAATTCAATTGCTATCCCTAGCTGAGGTTATCATGAACAACTCTCCTTCTCAACCTCTTCCTTCACCTGAGGTACAGTGGCCCTCTTTATTCAATGACACTCCCCGCGGCCCTACCATTAACTGTATAAGTCCTGCCCTGATTTGCCTGACCAAAACACAACACCCCGCATTTATCAAAATTAATCTCCATCTGCCATTTCTCAGCCCATTGGCCCGCTGATCAAGGTTCCATTGTGCTCTGCAACTGTCCACTATCCCACCAATTTTGGTGTCATCTGCAAACTTACCGCATCAAGTAGCACTGTGAAAGGGGGACGTTTTGGAATGTGGGTGCGGCACATTTCAAAGACATCTGGATACCTTGCAGATAATTGACGGTTACTTTCC
Organism: Chiloscyllium punctatum; assembly: GCF_047496795.1. Classification (NCBI taxonomy): domain Eukaryota; kingdom Metazoa; phylum Chordata; class Chondrichthyes; order Orectolobiformes; family Hemiscylliidae; genus Chiloscyllium; species Chiloscyllium punctatum. The sequence goes on along the minus strand of NC_092777.1, from coordinate 48,022,053 downwards.
TGCAATATTTCTTCTGGATCAACCTTAGGACGATTAATCTGGCCATAAAATAATATTATGTGCAATATCTGTGAAATAAAAACCAAACATTTCAAAAGTAACTTTTCTGTCACAAAGATCTAAACATAGAATCTCACAATTGTTACATACAGAAGGAGGTGATTCTGCCCATCATGTCTGTGCTGGCTGTCCAAGTGAACATTATGAATTAAAGCCATTCCCCTGCTTTCTCCCTTTAATTCTGTACATTGGCCTGGATTTTAAAATGGCCAAATAGTCATTTCTGCAACATAGATGAGAGCTACTCATCAGGTTGAAAAGTTGAACCATTTCTATTTTAATACCAGGAGGATGAGAAACAAGTTCATGGAAACAGAAACATTTATACTGAAGAAAAATGCAATAAGCATGGAATAATGGGGCCCTGGTTAAACCAGTATATCTCTAGATAGATTAAGCTACTAGGGGAAACTTCCCACAGAATGAACAGACCTGGCAAAGCAGATGAAGCAACACTAAAATTATTGAAGAAAGATGTTGCCTTATAGAACTATATGTTCTGTCAGCAGGTCAGGATAGCATGGAGGTGCAGATACAAAACATCCTTTAACAGTTTCTTCTGCATGTGTGGGGCAGTGTTTCACATCAATGCATCACTCTCAAGCTCTGCAGCCCTGTCATTTCCAGTCAAGAATGATGCTGAAGAATGAATGAATTAACAGGACAGGGCCCTGTAAGCCTGCTCATCCTCCAACATTCTGAGTTGTCCAATGCAAAAGAATGGATGAGGTTGAAATCTCTGGAAGTGTCTTCAGCCAAGAGTGGTGAATTGATAATCCGATTTCTCTACCCACGATTCCCACCATCATAGAAATCAATGTCCAGCAATTACTTCCCTCCATATCATATGAAGAAGGTATGACATTGAAAAGGATAGGGGGCTCTGAAAACATCTTGACTGTGGCCTTTACCATGTATGCACCAGAGCTTTCCCACCTAAACTATTTCATTATTCATTCTAAACAACAGATCAGATGTCGTCATTTATCACATCATTGTGTATGGGATCTTGCTGTGCATATATTTGATTGCCATAATTGTCCATCATGTACCCATCCCCACCCTTGGAAAGTCCTTATTCTTTTAAATGCAAGGCCTTTTTTTCTTTTCAGGACTCTAGAACTGACACAACAATATTGTTTAAAATTGTTTCATGTATCTCATCTCCATGACACTGGACTCCTCTGGCGATAAATTCTGTGACCATGATCTTATTCTCCACAACCACCTGATGAAGGAGCAGCGCTCTGAAAGCTAGTGCTTCCAAATAACCTATAGGACAATAACCTGGTGTTGTGTGATTTTTAACAATATAGAAGATTGTCTCCTTGTGACCTAGCCACAACAATCCAGATCAATCTCACTTGCTAATGAAAGCCTTTTCAAGCACCTCACAAACATCATGAAAAAGTATGAAGAAAGTTTTTAAAGGTATTATCTGGAATCATCTACCTCTATAAGAACCCAGCTAGTGTCCTGTTCAAACTATTGATTTAACTTGATCGCTCTGATCTTACTCTGTGTTTATAATCTTATTAATTCCCTTACCATTGTGATAGGCTCTTTAAAATTCCTAATTTCATAGCTCCTAATTTGACACAAATACAGACAGAAAAGGAAGATACTCACTGATGAATCATTCAACCCTTTTTTTCTTCTCTGATTTTCCTTGGTAACCTCCTCTGGGTCACACTGTGACCCTCTCTCTCACTGATGCTTTTATTCCCATTGTACGCTCACCCCCTCCCATTGGGCTCACCATGACTTACTCTCTCTAATGCTCCTTGCATTTCCCACTGTGCTCTCAACCCTTCCCACTGATCTCACAGTGACTCTCTCAATCTCTCCACCACTCCTTTTATTCCCCTTGTTATCTCACCTGTCCTGCTGGCCTAGCAGTGAATGGCCAGGTATAGATCATGTGGAAGATAAAGAGGAAGATGTTGCTGACTGGAGGGTGGAGCAATGTTATCCTTGCCTGAAGACGCTGAGGAACCAGCTCTTGTAGTGCTGCATTTATTAAAAAGACAACTCTGACAGTTTGTTATATTGGGTGTTTTATATGGTGTAAACTTACATGGGAAACCCTCCCTGTCTATTAATGCCACAAAGCTGGGTGGATGGTGGCAGACACTCCAATGGTATGTCAATCAAAAACTTTCAAAATGTAAATGGCAGTTATCAATTAAACAATATGTTTGTTAGGGGGGACACTGTATCAAACACTTTGCACATTTGATGATTATTTAATCTATAAATTTAAAAAGAATACCTCTTTGAAGTAATCTCTTGCCCTTTCTTGTTGAATCTTGTTCTCTCGTACGGCAGTTGCAAGGAAACTCCGAACCTTATCCAAAAACTGATGTCCACTCTTGATAAAGATTTGAATACTAGGATTTTCATATCGTATAACCTCCGGCATTCTCCTTTCAGATCTGGAAATAAGTTAAATAGTTGACTGAAGATGGAATATTCCTATTTTATACTAATTGAAAGGGCTATATTTTCTACCCATTTTGTTGCCTCTTTTTGTTCAGTGTACATGTACAAAGAATGTGCTGATACGTTCGACCACTGCAGTACTATTGCAAACAAGTTTCACCAAATCTATCCACCTTAAAATCTGCCATTCCGTAAAATCATCCACTCAGAATTTGCCCCACCATATGGATGTAGCCAAGGTCTTTAATCAATTATTACGATTACTGCCCAACATTCAATCTCTGAAAACACTTTCTCGCTACACCATAGACAATCCAGTATTATCCCTGAGGTACCCTTTGCAGTTATGATGTCTGCATCTCGACAATGACCTTGCCTCACCCTGATGCTTAAAATGAAAGAATAGATTGTTGAAGTCCACAGTGATGAATTACAAAAGAGGTTTGTTCTCACCAAATAGTTGGCCACTTCACAAGAAAATGTTGCTGTGAATTCTCATGATCAATTTGGACAGGCAGCATCTCAACATTGTACAAATAAAGTCATGGTTGCTCTCTTAATATCAGCCTACTCCACTGGACCTGTGAAACAAAGGACCCGACCAATTCTCCAGATCAGCATGATGCCGAGAAATATGTGTGCCACTAAAAGCCTTCCATAAAAATTTCCTTAATTCCATTACCAAGGACGATTTTCAATAATGGACACTCAAATATAGTCTACCACTTTATCCTGCACTTTAATGTAAATTAGAAAGTTGCAATAATGTTTAATGTGCAGCATTGGTAAAAGAAATTGTAATAGAGACAATAATAGAACTTAGGATCAATGAATATCCAAACTTGATGGTTCCCATTCTTGAGACTAAGGTGCATAAATAATGCGGCATTAGGAAGGAGCATTCGTTTGAATCTTCAAAGTTCTCCTGATTTCAGAATTGTCCAATTAACTGCAAAACTGCTAATGTTATTCCTTTATGAATAAAGCTCCAAGCGAAAGAAATCTGTCTTTGGTCGAAAGTTAGGAGACAAAGAGGAGGATGCGTGCTCAGATTGAGAGGTGGGACACGTGATGTCTCTCAGGAATCTGATCTAGGAACTTCAGGTTTCCACAATGACTTGGATGAATTCATAGAGTTATGCTTATAGGTGATAGTAAGTAGTACATATGAAAGGTATAAGCTATCAAGGGAGAGAAAGAGAGCAATGGATATGAGTATGGGCAAATAAAATTTAAAATTGACAAGTGAGAGAACGTTCACTGTTGTCCTTTGAAATAAAAATCTAACCTCTCCCTAAACAGTGAAAAAATAAAACCTGCAGAGAAAACACGGATATAGAAATCCAAGGCCCATTTGCCCATCCCTCCTGTGCGCACTGAGCCAATATTGTCTGCCAACAGTAGAGCTTTCATATAAAAATTCACATGCATCTGTAATATTTCTTAATAACATCCCTAACTCTGTAACCTCTTCCAGCCCTTTGAAATCTCATGATCTTTGTGCTTCTACAATTGTGGCACTTTGGCATTCTGGATTTTCATCGTTTCACAATAAATGGATGTGCCTTCAGCTACCTAGCTACTGATTGTGGAGTTAAACTTTTCTGTCTTTATATCTTTTATACCTTCTCCCTCTCTTCTAAATCTACTCTTTGGAACATGTTTTTGTTTCATATTTCTCCTTATATAGTTCAGTGTCAAAATTTGATGATGCGCCTAAGGTACCTTGGGATATTTTATTATATTTAAGGGACAATGTGAGTGCAAGATGCTGTTATTTCATGTATTATATGCGTGAAATCTAAATGGAAAATGCTGGAAATACTCAGGGAGTTGGACAGCATCCGTGGAGAGAGAAACAGAGTTAACATTTAAGAACAAAGATCTCTTTTCAGAAGTTCTGAGCATTCTGAGCAAGGGGAAATGTTGGTATTCAAAGGGACTTTGCTGTCCCCAATCTTAAATCACAGATAGTTAGCATGCAGATACAGCAACCAGTTAAGAAACAAATGAATGTGTTAGACCATTTTACAGAGAGTTCTGAGGCAAAACAACATGCAGAGATTGTAAAGGATCTTAGGGAGACCACACCTGGAGTACTATGGCCTGTTTTAGTCAGCTTATCCACAGAAAGACATCACCAGCCTATGCACTTGTCCTCCCTTTTCACCAAACAAGTGTCTGCACTTAAAGGGTCTCCTGTTTCCACCAGCTCCTGCAGAATGTCACAGCCAAACACATCTTTTCCTCCCTTTTCATGTCAGCATTAAACAGGGACTGCTTCGTCTGTTACACCCTGGTCCATCTCACTCTCACTCGCAACACCTCCTCGCTCATCTATGACACTTTTGCATAAAATTGCAGGAGTAAGACTTGCTCTTTTATCTTCTCACTGTCAGAATTTCCAAACACACCTTCTGGGTGATGCAGTGATTTAACTATACTCCAATCTATTTTGTCTAGGATAATTGCAACTCAAAATGGTGTCCCTTCTCCATTGGCAAGACCAAACATAGACTGTGGGCAGATGCTGGAAACCAGATTCTGGATTAGTGGTGCTGGAAGAACACTGCCATTCAGGCAGCATCCGAGGTCCTCGGATGCTGCCTGAACTGCTGTGCTCTTCCAGCACCATTAATCCCCAAACATAGACTGGGTTACAATGTTGTTGAACTGCTCCACTCTGTCGGCAAGAATGGCCTGAATTTCTGATTTTTGCTATTTCAACAGACAGTTTTAAACTGAAACTTCAATTGTCATTGAGGGAGGGGAATTGATATAAAATAAAGCTATGACTGGCACATCATAATCACCAATGAAATACAGCAGTCTTAAAATTAAGCAGAGACAAATGAGTCTGAAACCAAAAAAAGGTTATAATGTTATAATGTTGTCTTCCTCCGTATTAAACTGATTTGAAATTGAATAAGGTTGGCTTTCATGTAGGGATAAAAAGATTAGTTAGAAGCTGACAGTAGGGCAGTCATTGCCTGTAAGAAAACAGGAGTTAATATTTCATTTCATAATCTCTGAAGGATCCTTAACCCTTAAAAGAAATCATGTTAAATTTCTAAAATGCAAATCAAATCCAGAACAGTCTCGGATCTCAAACTTCAGGCAACAAAACACAACATTCAATCACCAACAAGCAAATATGCAACCAAACTGAATCTGAAAGGGCTAAACTCTCTGCAAGCTGCAGGGAACAATCCAGCGCTGATTTGTTTTTTCACATACACACGCGCACATTCCATTAGGGTGGTTTACCCTTATAAATCTTGGTTGTGGCACATAGCTGCTTAACCAAGTGTCTGAGAATCTAAATACCTCTCAGCTGTTCCACTTGCAATTCTAACAATATTTTCAAGGCAAGTTTTTCATACCTCTGCATTCACTCACAACCCAGGGGAAATACGATGGTGTCTTTAATAGTTGCCCAATGTGTCCTGTATGCCAAATTCATTAAAGTCTGGTCATCCTGAAGCAAGCAACTGTAATTACAGCAGATTTGTACTAGCCAATTAAAACTAATGTTGGCCACTCGAATGGTTCGGGGCGTCTTGAAGCATGACGTGGACATCAGGGTGGGTCCAGGGCTTATCAAATGGGGTTTCACCTGTCATAACCCTGGGGCAAGCAGATTCTCTATTACTAATTTTGTAAATCTTAAGATGCTTTGTGGGCGGCACGGTGGCACAGTGGTTAGCACTGTTGCATCACAGTGCCAGAGACCCGGGTTCAATTCCCGCCTCAGGTGACTGACTGTGTGGAGTTTGCATATTCTCCCCATGTCTGCGTGGGTTTCCTCCGGGTGCTCGGTTTCCTCCCACAGTCCAAAAAATGTGCAGGTTAGGCGAATTGGCCATGCTAAATTGCCCGTAGTGTTAGGTGAAGGGGTAAATGTAGGGGGGTTGGTTGTGGGTCGGTGTGGACTTGCTGGGCCGAAGGGCCTGTTTCCACACTGTAAGTAATCTAATCTAATGCTTTCATCAGACCTGTCTGTCCAGACACTAGGACCCTGTTGAGTACTCACACTAGTATCTTGTGGCCGAGTAGCAAGAATTGTATCAACATTTCTGACAGCACTTTTGTTCCTGACCAGCACTCCTTACTTTTCACACGACAAAGGCAGTAGACACCCTCCATATTTCATCAACAAAGATCAAACAGCGAAACAAACAGAAAAAAAAGCAGCAAAGCAAGACAAGCCAAGCTGAACAGATATGACAGAAATAACCTTGATGTAAAACTTCCACTAATCAACAGCCTGACAACGAACAACAAGACTAATGAGTGGCCAACGATTGAAAGTTTGACTACCAGTCACCGGTGACTTTTCCTTTTGCTTTTAAAAATGCCAAAAGTTTCCATAGACTGTCAGATTTCTCCGGAAACTTCTCACACATATCAGATTACCCATCTTAAACAACCTTCCTTTTATAGTCCTGACTCAAAACATTTACTACTTAAGAGCCAGTCAGCACACAACAATCTACCGTCCTCCACAACTTCCACAGACCCTTCTCGACTTTCCTTAACCCTCAATAATCCTGTTATAACATATCGCGATACTTCCTTATCTCACAGAAGTATTTAAGTACCAATTTAAACAATGCCAATCTGACAGAATTTTATTGCTATCTTTTCTCTCATAGGACCCTGCCAGATCACATTTATCTCTTTTTCTCATAGGACCCTGCCCGATCCTATTTATCTCTTTTTCTTATAGGACCCCACCAAATCCTAAATATCTCTATATCCCTGTTTCTCTTATCTTACTGAGACCGATCCTTTAGGGGTTGGACTGAGATGATAGACAGTGAGGGGTCAGGTCAACCACTATTTGAATGAGATGAAAACCAGATGGATATGAAAAACTCACGTCTTGGTGGCCGATTCCTCAACACTCAATAGTGGAGGACTGAAGGCTCTTCCACTGCTGTTCACAATCCGTCCATGCCGTATCTGAGTCACGGCACCATATGTAAATCTGGGCTCCCAAGAGGGGCCTCTCGGTTCCGCGATCGGTCAAATAAACACTGGCAGCTCAGTCTCTTTTAGCAAGTTTTAACAATTTATTATGATGCCGGGCATAGGTTATCTACCAATGCAGGGGTTAAGAACCTCTGTGTACTTTGGCAAAGCTGTGCGCAGTCTTAAAACACAGACAACATTTATAGGTCTCTTAACAAACGAAACAGCCTTAATTGCAAAATTGATCTAATAAAATGAAATGATATGACAAATATACATAAAATTAAGCCAATGATATTTCCTGGAAACTGACTTGTTTTGCGCTTCTTTATCTCTGGGACACCTGGTTTCCAAGTTACAATACTTTAATAATGTCATATCTTACTTAGTTAATTCATACTTTGAACAGCATTAAGAAGCCATTTTATAGTTAGTAAAAGCATGCATTAAATAGTTGCTCCTGACAACAGCCTAAAACCAGATTTTAGATCCTCACAGGTAGGGGAGTCTGCCATTGTTCTCGTCTTCTTTAGTGAACTTTATTCAAATGAGGATGTTATTGATGTGGAGGTGAGTTTCTTCCAGTTGTGATAAAGGTATCATCAACATACTGGATCCAGAGTCTGAGTTGGATGGTAGAGAGGGCTGTCCATTCCAAATGTTGCATTAGTGCGTCTGCTATCAGTCCTGATATCAGGGATCCCACTGGTGGACAGTTGATTGATTGTATACTTGTCCGTTGAATGTAAAGTGAGTTGTGCGGCATAGTTCCAGTAATTTTATCATGCTGTCCTTGTTGTTGCTGCTGGTGTTGTCAGGTGTTCTGGTAACCGCTTCATACAATAGTGTGGCAATGGTATTCTTGGCGAGGTTGATGTTTATAGATGTAAAGGATGGATAGTGCAATGGTGCTCCCCTGGCTACGGAGTCTAGCACTAGAATCATAGAGTCATAGAGACGTACAGCATGGAAACAAACCGTTGGTCCAACTTGCCCATGCCAACTAGATATCCTAACCGAACCTAGTCCCATTTGTCAGCACTTGGCCCATACCCCTCTAAACCCTTCCTATTCATATACTCATCCAGATGCCTTTTAAATGCTCTAAATGCTATAAATACCAGCCGCCACCACTTCCTCTAGCAGCTCATTCCATACCCCTACCATTCGCTGCGCGAAGAAGCTGCCTCTTAGATCCCTTTTAAATTTTTACCCTCTCACCCTAAACCTATGCCCTCTAGTTCTGGTCTCCCGCACTCCAGGGAAAAGTGTTTGTCTATTTAACTATCCAAACCCCTCATGATTTTATAAACCTCTACAATGTCACCCCTCAGCTTCTGACACTCCAGGGAATACAGCCCCAGCCTATTCAGCCTCTCCCTATAACTCAAACTCTTCAACCCTCGCAATATCCTTTTAAATCATTTCTGAACCCTGTCAAGTTTCACAACATCCTTCCAATAGGAGGAAGACCAGAATTGCGGGCAATATTCCAAAAGTGGCCTTGCCAATGTTCTGTACAGCCACAACATGACCTCCAGACTCCTATACTAGATGCTCTGACCAATAAAGGAAAGCATATCAAATACCTTCTTCTAAGTTTGATGTCATCTATAACCTTACTAACTATACCTCCTATGTCCACATCCAAATCACTTATGTAAATACAAAATGCACTGGACCCAGCACTGATCCTTGTGGCACACTATTGGTCACAGGCCTTCAGTATGAAACGCAACCCTCCACCACCACCCTCTGTCTTCTACCTTTGAGCCAGTTCTGTATCCAAATTACTAGTTTGTCCTGTATTCCATGAGATCTAACCTTGCTAACTAGTCTATCATGAGGAGCTTTGTCGAACACCTTTTTGAAGACAATTTGGATCAAGTCTACCACTCTGCCCTCATCAATCCTCTGTTACTTCTTCAAAAAACTCAATGATTTCCCACACACAAAGCCATGTTGACTATTCCTAATCAGTCCTTGCTTTTCCAAATACATGTAAATCCTGACCCTCAGGATTCTCTCCAACAACTTGTTCACCACCAATGTCAGGTTCACTGTTCTGTAGTTCCCTGGCATTTCCTTACCACCTTTCTTAAATAATGACACCACATTAGCCAATCTTCAGTCTTCCAGCACCTCACCTGTTACTATCAGTGATCCAAATATCTTAGCAAGGGGCCTAGCAATCACTTCCTTAGCTTCCCGCAGAGTTCTCAGGTACACCTGATCAGGTCCTGGGGATTTATCCACCTTTATGGATTTCACGATATCCAGGACCTCCTCCTCTGTAATATTGACATTTTTCAAGATGTCACCAACTACTTCCCTACAGTCTATATCTTCCATACCCTTTACCACACTAAACACTGATGTAAAATTCTCATTTAGTATCTCCCCCAACTCCAGCAGTTCCACACAGAGACTACCTTGCTGTTCTTTGAGGGATCCTATTCTCTCCCTAGTTACCCTTTTGTCCTTAATGTATTTATAAAATCCATTTGAAATCTCCTTATTTGCCAAAGCTATCTCACAACCCCCTTTTTGCCCTCTTGATTTCCCTCTTGATTATGCTCCTAATGCCTTTATACTCTTCTCAGGATCCCCTCAATCTCTGCTGTCTGTACCTAACATATGCTTCCTTCTTTTCTTAACCAAAATCTCAATTTCTCTAGTCATCCATCATTCGCTACACCTATCAACCTTGCTTTTCACCCTGAGAGGAATACACTGTTTCTGGATTCTCGTTATCTCATTTTTGAAAGCTTCCCATTTTCCAGTCGTCCCTTTACCTTTGAGCATCCACTCCCAATCAGCGTTTGAAAGTTCATGCATAATACTGTCAAAATTGGCCTTCCTCCAATTTAGGACTTCAACTTTTAGATCAAGTCGATGCTTTTCCATCACTATTTTAAAACTAATAGAATTATGGTCGCTGATCCCAAAGTTCTACCCCACTGACACCTCAGTCACCTGCCCTGCTTTATTTCCCAAGAGTAGGTCAAGTTTTACAGCATCTGTCGTAGGTACAAAAACGTACTGAATCAGAAAATATTCTTGTACACACTAAACATATTCCTCTCCATCTAAACCCTTAACACTATGGCAGTCCCAGTCTATGTTTGGAAAGTGAAAATCCCCGACCATAACCACCCTATTATTCTTACAGATAACTGAGATCTCCTTACAAGTTTGTTTCTTAATTTCCCGCTGACTATTCCTTTCTTATTTCTCAGTTCCACCCAAATAACCTCCCTGGATGTATTCCCAGGAATATCCTCCTTAAGGACAGTCCAAATGCAATCCTTAACAAAAATGCCAATCCCTCTCCTCTCTTGCCCTCTTTTCAATACTTCCAACATTTGTATCCTGGAACATTAAGCTGCCATTCCTGTCCATCCCTGAACCACGTTTCTATAATTGCTATGATATCCCAGTCCCATCTTCCTAACCATGCCCTGAGTTCATCTGCCTTCCCTGTTAGGCCTTTGGCATTGAAATAAATGCAGTTCAATTTATCAGTCCTATCTCATTCTCTGCTTTGTTCCTGCCTGCCCTGACTGTTTGACTTGCTCCTTTTTCCAACTGTATCGGTCTCAGATTGATCTCCTTCCTGACTATCTCTCTAGGATCCAAACCACAAGTCTAACACCCCCACCCCCACCTTACTAGTTGAAACCTTCCCAAGCAGCTCTGGCAAATTTCCCTGCCGTCTATTAGTTCCCTTCCAATTCAGGTGCAATCCGGTCCTTCTTGTACAGATCACTTCTACCCCAGAAGACAGTCCAATGATCCAAAAGTGTGAACCCTCCTCCGCTGCAGCAGCTCCTCAGCCATGCATTGATCTGCTCTATCCTCCTATTCTGTAAAGGTAGTATAGTCAAGAGAATAAAGGGTCAACTTGTTAAGATTGAGATCAGAAGAACTGTCTTCATTCAGAGAATTGTGAATCTTTCGATTTATCAAGGGATGAGGTATTATCAAATCTTTGGTGTTCTTAAAAAAGGGAATTAAGGGATATGGAAGCAAAGTGGATAAATGTAACTAAGATTGGAGAGGCTATGTTTTAATTGAAATTTGGAACAGGATTGAGGGACTGAATAGCATCCACCATTCATATGATGCATTCATTATGTAGAAATCTATCACGGAGTTACACTTGCAGTTCTGGATTTGGAGAGGGATTCGGAATTCTTGTGGAGAGACGTACCAGAGGCAATGTAGACAAGAGATGTGTGGCTGATCCCTCATGTATAAAGGCTATTTATTTGGAATCGACATGAGAGAATTAACAAAATTGATTTAAATTTTCCATGAAAGCTACAGATAGAAATTGTTAATCGAGCATTCAGTCAGCTTGGAATAACTTTCACCTTGCTGGCAGGGAGATAAAAGAGTTGGTTCTGCGTATTGAATTCCATGCCTGATTATGCAGTGATGTCAGCATCTCTCAGAGCTGATGCCTGGCCCATGCAATATGAGGGTGGAATCCACCAGATACATTAATTATTAACCATGGCCAAATCCATAAAACTGTCAGTCAACTAATACATGATGTTTAACATCACCATATTCAACAACTCCCTGTCCCACAGATAGCTGGAAAACACAGCTTTCATCAACCAGTAAAATAGAACCACAACTCGAATGTATAATGGTTTCTGTATCTGGGTAAAATCCCGAAAATAACCAATCACATCAAACAATGGAGTTACTTTGCCAGTTAGCTGCCTGAATCCAACATAATGATATATTGACCTGTACATTTGAAAATGATAAAATCTCTAATTCTATTCAATTATGAAAACTAATCCAATTCATACTGCACCTCAGCAGCACAAGAAAGGTGCAAGTATTTCACTCCCTCACACAGTTAAAAATCACATAACAGCAGGTTATAGTCCAACAGGTTGTTTGGAAGCACTAGCTTTTGGAGCGTAGCACGGTCCCCATGACCTGTCCTACCTGTCAATCTCCCTTCCCACCTATCCACTCCACCCTCCCCTCTGACCTATCACCTCCATCCCCACCCCCATTCACCTATTGTACTCTTTGCTACCTTCTCCCCAGCCTCCCCCCGTTTATCTCTCCACCCTGGAGATTTCCTGCCTCTGTTCCTGATGAAGGGCTTTTGCCCGAAACGTCAATTTTCCTGTTCCTCGGATGCTGCCTGACCAGCTGTGCTTTTCCAGCACCACTCTGATCTGAACTCCGGTTTTTAACTTTGTACACCCCAGTCCAACACTGGTATCTCCAAATCATGAATCCTTCACACAACTTCCTTCACATTGACCCGCAATAAAATTCAACACGAAATTATGTTGAATTTTTCCCAACATTTTCCTAATTATTTTTACAATTTGCCTTCTTGTCGATGTTACTAAACAGCTCTCTCGTTCTATTGACTTCAGATCAGAGGCTCAACATCAGTCCAGTAATTTAGTGTGGACACTGCAGGATTCTGAATGAAGGGCAGTGTGTCAGATACCAGGGTGTAGAGCACTGTCAGACTGTGCTGAATGGGGCTGCGGGGGACGGGCTGGTTACACTGGAGATAGAGAACCCTCACCTGAAACTGCACCAATGTCCGTGTCCCAAAAGGTGCAGAGGTAGCTTGAGATGAGCAGTGATCCTACGCCCCAAAAATGAGAAAACGAAAGTTATTATTGACTTCCTTCTTACTTACCTGGTGCACTTGATTGGTCAAAGCAAGGTCTTAGAAAGGCAGAAAAACCTCCACTTAAAATCACCCAAACGTTGACCGAGAAAAAAAAACCTAGTGAATATTTTTCTACCCTCAACATCGGAGAACATTTTCGATACATTTAAACGCGGTACGTGCAGACACAAGACAGAAACTTCACAGCAAACAGATAGTCAACCAAGCGAGTGACATTGTGTGAGTTTCAGTCAGCTTGCTGGCAAAGGTCAGGTGGGGATTGAGTGGGTGGCGACAATGTCAGACTCTGCGGAAGCGTAGCTCACGGCCTGAAAGGGTAATTGTGTTAGAAACATTCCCACATTTAAGCACCACTTCGATATTCACCTGCATTGCCATAGCCTTCAAGACTATGAGGCAAGTACTTGAAAATAAGATTAGTGTAGCGTTAGGTTCAGGGATTTCATTGAGTTAATGGGTCTCTAAGTCTACATTGAAATTCCGACTGCACTCTCCTTAGGTGTCCGCAAGCTAGAAGCCCACACTCTCACTGTGGTCCTTGACCATTATCAGTAGCATAGGAAATCTTGCTCCCCACTTCATAACCAGGAACCTGGTGGATGGAGTGGTGGAGTGGGGTGGGGGGGGAGCACAGTCCTTTCTCAATCCTATCACCACAGGAGACCCATGCCTCCAGACACAGCCAGCCTGGACACACATCACAGCCCGGGTCAGTGCTGTGTCCTGGGTGAAAGGAAGCCCCCAGCAGTGTAGAGGGAAGGTCAATGGTCTTCTGTGATCTGCAAGGGTAAATGCCACCATCTTCTCTCTGCCACCTCACACCAAAAGAACCACAGCTCACTCACCCTGTTACTGCGCATGTATCGCACCCCCTTGTATGAGGTAAGGACCTCAACAAGAGGCAGGAACCTGTTAATTCTCTCAAACATAAGAGTCATGACAGCTTCCAGGGTATTGCCACAGACCTGCACAACGTGGCCTACTCTCACTTGTAGATTGATGGATTGGAAGCCTTTTCTGTGGACCAAGCTGCTGGGTGGTGATAGGGCTTTCTCAAAGCAATCGGGGTGCAGCCAATCACACTCTGTTCCCTGGGGAAACCCAGTGATGATGGAGGGTCCCACTGCCTGAGCTGTTTGACCTTCCTCATCCCAGGGGAAAAGATATGAACAGCTGGACAGAGGAGACAATAACATCAGTCACTTTCTGGGTATATTTATGGTTTGAGGAATGAGAGGAGCCACACAGGGGCCCAAATTGAAATGATCACTGACATTGAAACCTCAGGGTAGTTGTAACCTTAGTAGCCACTGGGAGGGAACAGTCAGTAAATCTGTGCTCAGGGCCTACTCTACCAAGAACCCAGGCAGTGATGCTCTGGGACATCCTTAATTAGTGCCTATGCCATCTTGATAGTAGTTGAAGACAATGGTATTAAGTAAGGTGCTGAGGTACGTGGAATGAACATGGGTAAATGTAGTTGAGAAATGGAAACTTTCAGATACTGAGAGATTTTAAAGAAATACAGATACAGAAATTTTACCAGAAATCAGTGAAGTGTCAATTTTGGCAAGATTCATCGAGAGTTTCCCTCTGTGAGCACTAGTGAATTTTCTCACACTATTCTCTGAAATAGCCTCATTAATGAAGCACCACCCCTTTTGGTATTTTCTAATTCCCCTCAGACGGTGGTACTAGTCACTGCGGGGACCTCCTGGGTCCCTGATATCAACTCCATCTTTAAAGGCCAGGCATGCCTACAGCTCCCCTGCATGGTTCCTGTCAATTGCTCCAGACACAGACCTTGGCACCTTGCTATTACTGATAGGCACCTGGATGTCCTTGTGGATGGGGCATGTATACAGCCACTGTCCATGAAGCATGCTCTGAGACATCTTGTTATCCAAAATGGAGGGCCAGAGGAGCAAGTGATGAGTCAGAGTTGCCAGGGAACTGCTCTGACTTTCATGTCAGGAATTGTCGCTGTCTGGTTTCTACCCAATGGGTGGCAGAATGGGAACCCGCAGAACAAGGAGGCAAATAGGCCTCTCACTGCTCACGAATGCGAATCTTATTGTTCAATTCTTGTTGGAAAATGGGATTTCCTGCTCTCCATGTTCAGAATCTGCTTATTGCTGATGTCATGTGATTCGCCCAATGATCTCAACATTGCCCATGTTGTTCTGTGACTAGACAGATACTGCTCCTTACTCTAATAGAAATACAGAACAGGATTGAGGGACTGAATGGCCCACATCATTTGTATCTTGTTTTTATGCCGTGTAAATCCATGACATGGAGTGACAATAGCAGCTGTGGATTGGAGAGGGAATAGACGATCCTAGTGAGGGAAACACTGGAGGTAATGTAGAGAACAGGCACTCGGCCGATCCCTAGTGTCAAAAGGTGATTTATGTGGAAACAAGAGAAGGCAATTTTGTGCTTGGTGGCTTCACATCACAGTGCAGAAAACAATTCAATTTTAGTATGAGAGCCTTCAATGAGGTTGTAATAAACGTGACCGGGTGGTGCAGGGAGACTGAGGAGTGGGTTCGATGTCAGACTGTACTGAAGGGAGGGTCTGTCTGGTTGCAGTGAGGGTTTCTCTTGCCTCATGGTGCAGTAATGTTAGCAGAACTCAGAATGTCCCAATATCAACCCCTACCCCAATCAGAGGGAAACAGCCTGTTCTGAGCTTGGACAGATAAACCAGATGATTATCATCATAAACAAAAAGAAGAAACAAATTGAGAGCATCACCTGAGGAGAGACAGTGATAGTGAGCAGAATCACATTGGGGTCTGAGCAATGTGGGCTATGGCGAGATGTGTGGCACAATCAGGCAACAAGGGCACTGAGACCCATCTCAATATCAGGTGCACTATACGTCACCTTTTATGTTTCTCACCAGAGGGTGGCATGTTTCTCACTGGGTGGCAGAGAGTTGCCAGTTGGCACTGAATATTTCTTGGATAAGTGGTGCTGGAAGAGCACAGCAGTTCAGGCAGCATCCAACGAGCAGCGAAAACGACGTTTCGGGCAAAAGCCCTTCATCAGGAATAAAGGCAGTGAGCCTGAAGCATGGAGAGATAAGCTAGAGGAGAGTGGGGGTGAGGAGAGAGTAGCATAGAGTACAATGGGTGAGTGGGGGAGGAGATGAAGGTGATAGGTCAGGGAGGAGAGGGTGGAGTGGATAGGTGGAAAAGGAGATAGGCAGGTCGGACAAGTCCGGACAAGTCAAGGAGACAGTGCATATTTCTTGTCAAATGCCTTGTAACAACCCAGTGTGCCTCATTAATTTTTAGCCTCCCAGCTCACCAACCACACCGAACAAACTAGACAGCGGGAAAACGTGACAAGGGAACCAGAGCAAGGCCCAGCTCTCCACTTGCTTCAAACTACCTCCATCCGGGAAACGGGAGCACCGATATTTCAAGGCACACTCCATGGGCACCAGCCACATAAAACCTTCATCAGCGCTGATTGGCACCTGACATGTGGCAGTCTCTGAGAGCCATCATGGCTGGTCTCTGATTCTAAAACTGTCAGAAAATGGCCATCTACATCGAACCATTATATACTGCTACATTATATCCTTGTAACATTATATACTCCCCAATTCCCCTCAGGCAGTGATACTGGTCACTGCTGGGACCCCCTGGGTCCCTGATATTAGCTCCATCTTTAAAGGCCAGCCATGCTCCTGGGAAACACTGGCGCACACAGCTCCCCTGCAGAGTTCCAGGATGTTTCTGTATTTCAATGCTGGGCCTGAGGCTGCACCAACAATGAACATTGTAATGCTGCGACAATGACACTGTGCCCAGGCATCTCCAGCCAGCCTCTGGACTGGAACAGGCTGCATCAATGGGCTGACTGCCATAGATCACACCGAATCTGCCCCGACCTGGGTGCTCACTGTATTCCTGCTTTGTCTCACTGAGCTCTTTAGCACTTTGTCACCTCAGCATGAGCTACCAGGGTCATGTTGCTGCTGTCTTGCTGTGTTGTTCAGCACAGACACAAAGGATGGATGCTTTTCCTAATGGTGAGTAGGCCTCAGTCAGTTAAGGGGGATAGCCTTCACTGGGGGGTTGCTAGCACAGAAGTGAAGGGCAGCCTCTCATACCAGTCCAGGCCCTGGGTGCTTTCTCTCATACAATGAGGGAGGGATGGGAATTACAGGAGATGAAAGTGGGTGGCACAGCTATCAGTATTTGCCATGTGGGAGGTGTCCTCGGTGAGTGAGTAGGCAGAACAGAGGCCATGCAGGGTTAATGGTGTCAGGATTTAGAATGGTTGAGAGCGAATGGGGAAGATGCTGCTGCTGATAGGGAGAGTGATAGAGCATGAGGCTTGGTGGGAGGTGGATACAATCACAGAGATAGACTGAATGTGAGGCATTGGAGAGAAGATGGGAGATCGTACCCTGGTGGAATAGAGATCATTGTCCTCCTCCCTACAGAGCTGAAAATGTGTTGCTGGAAAAGCGCAGCAGGTCAGGCAGCATCCAAGGAACAGGAGAATTGACGTCGACCTGCTGCGCTTTTCCAGCAACACATTTTCAGCTCTGATCTCCAGCATCTGCAGTCCTCACTTTCTCCTCCTCCCTACAGTGACAGGCATTGCACCAGATGAATGACATTGATTTAATATGCATGGCAACCTCGACCCAGGCTGGCATGGCTTGGTGACGTGACCAACATGACTGGTCCCAGGGGAGGAGGAAGCCCTGCCTCCTCACCTGCCAATCTGGCAGGCCATCCAGGTGTCTGCCCATAAAGCAGGGCACCCGTTGCCCCCTGACTGCCACATCCAGGGCAAACGTCAGGAGCTGTGCAGGGTAGCTCACGCTGATCGTGTTTGTCCAGGTGCAGAAACCACTTCAAACACTGGTGCTGATACAAGGGATGCCAGCAAATTCTGGAATATCTACTGAGCGGCGAGATGTTGGGGAAGAGCATTTGGTAAAGGTGGGGCATAGGATAGACTTGGCAAACACCATATGGCAGGATGGGTAATTCATGAGGCAAGTTTGGTCAGATAAACGAGAGAACATACTCTGCCTCATTCTGATCAAGTCTTGGAAAAACCTGACAAAAGTTAAACTCAGTCAGAAAATTTAATATTCAGCCAAACGTTTCAAACCTTAGTCAAATGTTGCCTTCGACTGGTCACATGAGTATCAATTTCAACTAACTTACAGCCGGATCTCATTTTCAAAGAATCTCTACAGTCTGGAAGTATGCCATTCAGCCCATCGAATCTACACTCACCCAACAGAAAGCATGCCACCCAAACCCACCCCATTCATGCAACACTACATTTCCCATGGCTCATCCATCTAGCGTACACCTCCCTGGACGCTACACGACAATTTAGCATGCCTAATCCGCCTAACCTCACATCTTTGAATTGTGGGAGGAAACTGGAACATCCGGAGGAAACCCACGCAGACACGGGGTGAAAGTATAAATGGCACACAGATAATCACCCAGGGATGGAATCGAACCTGGCACTGTGATGCAGCAGTGCCAACCACTGAGCCACAGCTAGTCTGTGAGCTGGCCTTGACGCCATTAGGAACTGGGTCCAAATTCAATTCAGAGAAAGAAGATTTCATGTCCCACTGAAACCCAGTCTCTGCAGGTAAAACCGAGGCATCACATTTTAAACTTTACCTCTTCATCATTTAAAACCTTCTAATAACTTTGATATGAACAAACCTTTTGCTGGCAATCCAAAAGGTAACTGAGCTTTGATCAGCATGTTTCGAACTGTCTATAAATAGAGGAGAAAATAATTATTCAGGTATTAACATAGTGACACAGCCCTCTCTGATGCGCTCAATGCTTTGTGCACTCGGTTTGAGCAGAATACCAATGGTGCTGCGTCACCTGCCCTGACAGCCTTGCACCCACCAGTGCCCACTGTCTCTGCTGCAGACGTCAGATCTGGGAGTCATCCCAAGGACAGTGACAGGCCTGGACAGTTTCCCCAGATGAGCACTCAGATCCAGTGCGGATCAACAGGTGAAGGTATCCACTGACATCTTCAACCTCTCCCTCTTACAACCAAAGTCCCCAACACTTCAAGAAGACCACCATTGTCCCAGTGCCTCAGAAAGCACATGTAACATACCTCAATGACTAAAGTCCAGTGGCTCTGACCTCCAGACCCAGGAAGTGCTTTGGGAGGCTGGTCATAGCCCTTCCTGATTAAGGGCTTTTGCCCAAAACGTCGACTTCGAAGCTCCTTGGATACTGCCTGAACTGCTGTGCTCTTCCAGCACCACTAATCCATAGCCCACATTATCCCCAGTCTCCCAGCCTGCCTCAATTCCCTGCAATTTGCCTACCAATGTAACAGCTCCACTGCAGACACCTATTCCCTAACTAGGAGAAAGTGAGGACTGCAGATGCTGGAGATCAGAATCGAAGAGTGTGGTGCTGGAATGAGCACCACAGGAATGAGCCTGATGAGAGGCTTAGGCCCGAAATGTCAACTCTCCTGCTCATAGAATGCTGCCTGACTGACTGTGTTTTTCCATCACCACACTCTTCGATGCCATTTCCCTAACCCTGCACTCATCCCTCGATCTTCTGGACAATGAAGACACCTATATCAGGCCCTTGCTTATTCACGACAACTCTGCCTTCAACACCATTATCCCCTCCAGACGGATCTCAAAATTCCAAAACTTAGGCCTCGTCCCCGCCCTCTGCAACTGGATCCTCAGCTTCCTTACCCACAGACTGCAGTCGGTGAAGACAACCAACTGCATCTCCTCCACGATAACACTCAACACTGGAGCCTCCCAAGGATTCATTCTCAGCCCCCTACTGTATTCCCTGTACACCCATGACTGGGTTCCCAAATTCCAAACGAACATCATTTACAAGTTTGCTGATGGCACACCTTGGTAGGATGGGTATCAAACAATGATGAGTCAGAATACAGAAAGGAGATAGAGGGCTTGGTGCCATGGTGCAAGGTTAACAATTTCTCTCTCAATGTTGGTAAAACTAAAGACCTGATCATTACCTTCAGAAAGAAAGGAAAGTACACACTCCTACCTACACTAACAGAGCAAAGATTGGGAGGGTTGACAGTGTCAAGACCTGAGGAGTGATGATGACCGACAAACAGTCCTGGCCTTCCCATGTCAATGCGATGGTCAAGAAGGCACAACGATGCCTCTTATTCCTCAGGTGGCTTCCATAATTCAGCACATCCAGAGGGACCCTCACCAACCTCTATAAATGCACCATTGAAAGCATGCTGTCTGGGCACATAATGCCCTGATATGGCAATTGCTCTCCCCAGTAGTGTAAGGACCTACAGAGGGTTGTGTGCACAGCAATCCATCATGGACTCCATTTACACGGCTCATTGCCACGGAAAGGCTGCCAACATCATCAAACACTCCTCCCACCCTGGTAATGGTCTCCATCAACCCCTTCCATCAGGAAATAGATACAGAAGCTTGAACATACACACCACCAGATAGAGTCAGAGAGATGTACAGCATGGAAACTGACCCTTTGGTCCAACCACTCCACGCTAACCAGACATCCTAGATAAATCTCATCCCATTTGCCAGCATTTGGCCCATATTCCTCTAAATCCTTCCGATTCATGAACCCATCCAGATGTCTTTTAAATGTTGTAATTGTACCGGCTCCGCCACTTCCTCTGGCAGCTCATTCCATACACACACCACCCTCTGCATGAAAAAGTTGCCCCTTAGATCCCATTTAAGTCTTTTTCCTCTCACTTAAAACCTATGCCCTCTAGTTGTTGACTCCCCCATCCTGGGAAAAAGATTTTGTTTATTTACCCTATCCATGCCCCTCATGGTTTTATAAACTGTCTATAAAATCACGCCTCAGCCTCCAATGCTCCAGGGAAAATAGCCCCAGTCTCAAACCCTCCAACCCTGGCAACATCCTTGTAAATGTTTTCTGAATCCTTTCAAATTTCACAACATGTTCTTAGAGGTGGAAAACCAGAATCACACATAGTATTCCAAATGTAGCCTAACCAATGCCCTGTACAACTGCAACATGACCTTCCAATTCCTATGCTTAATGTACTGACTAATAAAGGCAAGCTTACCAAATGCCTTCTTCACTATCTGATCTACCTGTGACTCCACCTTCAAGGAACTGTGAGTTCCAAGGTCTCTTTGTTCAGCGACATTCCGGAGGACCTTACCAGTGTATAAGTCCTGCCCTGATTTGCCTTTCCAAAATGCAACACCTTTCAAGAACAGCTTCTTCCCTGCTGTTAATAGACTGATGAATGGACTCTCAAACTTGAAAGAATACTGACCTTGTTAATGTTGATCTTGCCTAGCGCCCGCACTGTGCTGTGTAACCCGTATGCCTCTGTCCACGTTCTAGCAATGCCCTCACTGCTGTTATATTATATGCATCCGTTAATAAATGGAATTATACCAGTGATATGCTTAACCATGTGCCTGACCTTCAATGCTCTGTGACCTTGCAGTTTAACATCTCTCTGTTCTTCTATGTCCCTCACTAACCTGCCATTTATTGTGCACTCTTGAGGCTTTGTTTGCTTTGCTCACATGTACTTTGTCACATATCTATGAATTATTGTCCATTTGCCACACTCCTGCCCACTTGACCAGCTCACTGATCCCTTCCTGCAGTGTAAAGCTTTCTCACAATCAACCCCGTGACTACTTTTTCGATCATTTACAATGAGAATACTTACTCCCCAAAGATTTTCATCAAACCAATTGATATACATCAGAAAATGTAATGGGTCCAGTACTCAGTCCAGGCCCAAACAGAATAAGCCCAATTCTGAGCTATTTTATTGAAGTCAATGAGGCTTCTTGAAGAGGTCATTGTCAAGTCTCCCCAGGAGCAGCGAGGTATGTGACCTTATCCAGTATTACATTGCACAACTGAACTGTTAATGATATGTTGGGAATGGAGCTCTGTAGTAAGGCACCACAATAGCTCCCTGAAGTAAAAGACTAGGAGAAAGTGAGGACTGCAGATGCTGGAGATCAGAGTGGAAGAGTGTGGTGCTGGAAAAGCACAGCATCCGAGGAGCAGGAGAATTGACGTTTCAGGCATAAGCCCTTCATTAGGATGAGACTTGTGGGCCAAGTGGGCTGAGAGATAAATGGCAAAGGATTGGGGATGGGTCGAAGTAGCTGGGCAAGCGATAGGTAGATGAAGGTGGGTAAAAGCGATAGATCAGAGCTGAGTGTGGGGCAGATAGGTGGGAAGGGAGGTGGACAAGTATGGGCCCCAGCTATGCCTGTCTCTTTGTTGGTAACGTAGAACAGTCCATCTTCTGTAATTACACCGGCACCACTCCCACCTCTTCCTCCGCTACATTGATGGCTGCATTGGCGCCACCTCGTGCTCCCACGAGGAGGTTGAGCAATTCATCAACTTCACCAACACATTCCACCCTGACCTTAAATTTACCTGGACCATCTCTGACACCTCCCTCCCCTTCCTGGACCTCTCCATCTCCATTAATGACGACCAACTTGACACCGACATTTTTTACAAACCCACCGACTCCCACAGCTACCTGGATTACACCTCTTCCCACCCTACCTCCTGCAAAAATGCCATCCTGTATTCCCAAATCCTCATTTATTGTATCCGTTGCTCCCGATGCGGTCTCCTCGACATTGGGGAGGCTGGATGCCTCCTAGCAGTGCGCTTTAGGTAACATCGCTGGGACACCCGCACCAATCAACCACACCGCCCTGTGGCCCAACATTTCAACTCCCCCTCCCACTCTGCCGAGGACATGGAGGTCTTGGGCCTCTTTCACCGCCGCTCCCTCACCACCAGACGTCTGGAGGAAGAATGGCTCATCTTCCGCCTCGGAACACTTCAACCCTAGGGCATCAATGTGGACTTCAACAGTTTCCTCATTTCCCCTCCCCCCACCTCGCCCTAGTTCCAAACTTCCAGCTCAGCACTGTCCCCATGACCTGTCCTACCTGCCTATCTTCTTTTCCACCTATCCACTCCACCCTCCCCCTGACCTATCACCTTCATCCCCTCCCCCACTCACCTATTGTACTCTATGCTCCTTTCTCCCCACCCCAACCCTCCTCTCATTTATCTCTCCACCCTTCAGGCACTCTGCCTGTATTCCTGATGAAGGGTTTTTACCCGAAACGTCGATTTTTCTGCTCCACGGATGCTGCCTGAACTGCTGTGCTTTTCCAGCACCACTCTAATCTAGACACTGGTTTCCAGCATCTGCAGTCATTGTTTTTATCTCGATGGACAAGTAGGACCATTCAAGGGGGCAGCGCCAAGTTGGGAGGTTGGGACTAGGATAATGTTGGGGGGAGGGGAATGGGGAAACTGGTGAAATCCACATTGGTCCTGAGTGCTTGAAGTGCCCCAGGACAGAAGATGAGGCATTCTTCCTCCAGATGTTGGGTGGCTAGGGTTTGGTGATGGAGGAGGTTATTGCATCTGCTGCACCTGAAGAATGCTTCATTTTCCACCCTGGAACCCTGCAACCACACGGGATCAATGTGGATTTCACTAGTTTCCTCATTTCCCCTCACCCCACATTATCCCAGTCCCAACTACCCAACTTGGCACCACCCTCTTGAACGATCCTTTCTGTCCATTTTGCTTCCCACCTATCTACTCCACCCTCCTCTTCGACTGATCACCTTCATCCCACCTTCATCTATTTATCGTATTCCCAGCTACCTTCTTCCCTGCTCCACACCCCTTCCATTTATTTCTCAGCTGCCTTGGCCCACAAGCCTCATTCCTGATGAAGGGCTTATGCCTGAAAGGCCGACTCTTCTGCTCCTCGGATGCTGCCTGACTGTTTTTTCCAGCACCACATTCTTTACTCTGAAATAAAAGACTATCTTCTACATCACAGGCAACGCCCTTGTGCATTTATAGTGCAATGTGTGAATGCGGAAGCTGCAAATTGTTGTAGTCCAGTTCTTGCTCTGGAATGTTATGCAGTACCTTGTTCTTATTGAAGCTGAGCTGCATGCTGGCTCAGTGGTTAGCACTGCTGCCTCACAGCACCAGGGACCTGGGTTCGATTCCAACCTCAGGCGACTGTCTGTGTGGAGGTTGCACGTTCTCCCTGTATCTGCATGGGTTTCCACTGGTTTCCTCCTACAATCCAAAGATGTGCAGGTTAGTTGAATTGGTCGTGTTCAGGAACATGCAGGTTAGGTGAATTGGCTGTGTTCAGGAACATGCAGGTTAGGTGAATTGGCTGTGTTCAGGAATGTGTAGGGTAGGTGCATTAGTAAGGGGTAAATTTGGGATATAGGATGGGGAATTGGCTCTGGGTGGTTGCTCTTCAAAGGGTTGGTATGGACTTGAAGGTCCTTTTCCACACTGTAGGGATTCTGTGGTATAACAAGGAAGCACTGAGTGTGTAAAATGATTGCTTGAGCCTTAATTTTCATGATGCACGTCTGATAATGAATGGCCTGCTGATGAAATGGAGATTGAAGTCAGATCGGTGACTTTACTGAAGGTTTGGAGGCAATTAGTGTAATTGCCCTGTGGAGCACTTCCAATTCCAAATGTCTTACTAAGTCCCAGAAACAAAAAACAAAATATCCTCCGCCCATTTTATGGCGTCAGCCATTTTATGTAGTTACTGTTTCATTTACTTTCTATCCAAAATGGTCCACCGATAACTTTATTTCAGTGTGAGTGATTTACAGGCACCACCTGTGATGTATGAGTGTCCCCCATGTTCCCTCTGTGTGGCTGTTCCAGTGACCATGGTGACCTTTCAGCCTCTCCCTATTTCGGGTCAGTGCCTGTGTCAATGTGAGTCCAAAAGGAGCCTATCTCACAGTGTCAGATGTGTGTGTGTTCTTCTGCACAAAATAACCTGGCAGACTACTGCCACTCATGTTGTTACTGTGTCGAAGCAGCAAGAAACAACTCATTCCATCTGACCTCAGAATGTTCTTACATGTTACACTTCCAGAGTAGTTAGAAGAAGACTAGACATGGCAAAGCACCAAAATTAACAGCCTTCAGCCTGTTCATGCGTTTGCACGATATACAATGAGAAGCAATAATGTTTGGATGCATCCTATTTCAAAATCAAGCTTCCGCAGTGAACAAATGGCTAGGTCCCTATTGAAGGAATTGCCGATGTGATGAATGTGGAAGTGCAGCAATCTCAATATGCACATGGATCAGTGAAGGCAGGATTGAGGGAAACAGTAGGAGAGAGGGCCCGGCTAATTTCTCAATGAGGTGGATGAGGAATGGAGCTCAGTTGACTGTTCAGTTTCAGAGATGAATTTGAGCACAGGATGTAGCCCATAAAGATGGGGAAGGAAATCCTTCATTGCAGCTGTGGATGGCAAAATAAAATGTATCATCTATGTTCCAGAAATATGCTCACTCAATGAATACATTAACAAAATGTGACAGATAAAACTTTAGATACTGAATGAAGGATGGTTTACGGAGATATTGTGGGTAAGTGTGAGTGAGCAAGGTGAGTCGCCATGATCAGACTGAATGATCAAACAGGCTCAGAGGAGATCATGTCTGACTCCTGTATTTTTATTTTTTGTGCGGTTACATCATTAAAGACCATGAAAACCAACAAAAGGCCTGTTGGAATAAACAGCAGCTTCCTGTCGTGTCAATTCTAGGTCATGCTTTTCCTTTCTGATCAACCTCCTTCCAAAATGATCTGAAGTTCTTTCCTCCAACAGACTGAGATTACCATTTCAGGGTGACATCATTGGTTTTAATGTTAGATATCTAGTATTTAGGGATGTGGAATCCAGGAGAATCAATTTTGTGGAGATGTCGTGATAATTTGGAATGAATTTTCCCAGACACCAGCTAACTCTCACTTTTGACAAGATTCATCCCTCTCTGACCCCCAGTTTATATTCTCATGCAATTCTCCAAACCCTGCCTCATTAATAAAGTTCCCAAGGAATTGCTCTGACTTTCATGCTGGGAATTGTCACTGTCTGGTTTCTCTCCAATTGGTGGCAGAATGTGAACCTGCAGAACAATGAGGCAAATATTGATACCACGGTACTTAGTGGTAAGATCCTGTTGAGTGTTGCCAAAGAAAGAGACCGTGGGGTGCAGGTTCATAGTGCCTTGAAAGTGGAGTCGCAGATAGAATGCTTTTGGCACATTTGCGGTGAAGAATGCTTTTGGCACACCTGCCTTAATTGGAGGACATTGGTGAAAAGAAATGCAGACTGTGTGACCACTTCGCAGACCACTTTACATTCTGCAAAAAAGACACTGAGCTTTCATTTGCTGGCCACTTCAACTCACAACCTGCCTCAGGCTTGCTGCAATGCTCCAGCTTAGTGTAAGCTGGAAGAATCACATGTTCCACTTGGGAACTCGATAACTCGAGTTCAACAATTTTCAGGCTTCAGCTCTCCCATGTTCTTACCCCAACCTCCACACATCAGGCCTTGTTATCACATGATCTTCAATTACACACAACCCATTGTTAGCCACTGACAGTCCCCACTAACAACTATTCCCACTCCCAGCCAGATTGTGTTCCATACCTTTGTCTGAAAAACCATTCTACTCTCTTTAGGTTCTATCTCCATCTATTGTTTAGTCCTTACTTCCTCCACCATCTTGTTTTTGCATAAAAAACATTTTCCCAGCTATCATCAATTCTGAGGAAGTGTCATTGGACCCAAAATATTAACTCGGATTTCTCTCCACAGATGCTGCCTGACCTGCTGAGCTTTTCCAGCAATTTCTGTTTTTCATTTTGACACTTCTCGTGACATTGTTTACAGGAAGATTGAAGGGCACCTGCAATGGTTCTGTAGAGATGGTTTTGGTGCAGAAAGCTTGGTGAGGATCTTGGTGCTTACTATGACAGTATTCAAATGTGTAAATTGCTTAACAACTTCCATCTGTTCTACACACCAAATTAAATATGGAAATCATGAGATTTCCTCCAAACATTTGCTCTAGTGTTACCATCCAGTGAACTGAGTATTGAAATATATGTCTCACAATAAAGTTGTTTTACACCTGTGACATATACCCAGTCAATTGGCAGAAAAACTTAGACCTTGTTCATTTTTATTGTTGCCCAAGATGATGTATATTTCTGCGTAACTGCAGTTGCATTGAAAGCTAATTTTTACAAGTGAGGAATCTCTCTACTTTCCTATTTGAGTTGCTGCTGAAAGCAATTTGACTAATGTGTGCTTTCTGTCTCATTTTCCAGATACCCTGTAGAGGGTGCTGCAGTTCTGATTTGGCGCTGCTGGTGTTAGACTGGGGTGGACAAAGTTAAAAATCAAGGTAAAAGGGCTTTTGCCCGAAACGTCGATTTCGCTGCTGTTTGGATGCTGCCTGAACTGCTGTGCTCTTCCAGCACCACTAATCCAAAGTTAAAACTCACACAACACTAGGTTACAGTTTGTAAAGGTTTATTTGGAAGCACTAGCATTCGGAGGGCTGCCTTTTCACAACCAGCTGATGAAGGAGCCGCGCTCCGAAAGCTAGTGCTTCCAAATAAACCTGTTGGACAATAACCTGGCACTCTCTGAAGACACAATAAGTTCCCTTGTTAAATTCTAAGAAATTCTATTTAGCCAATGATCAAGTGAAATGACTCAGTAACCATTGTTTATTTTCCACGAAGTCAACGTTTGTGCAGGTATTATATCCTCTAATAACAGACAGATGGAAACGTGCTGATCAAAACTCAGTTACTTTTTGGACTGTGCCGTAAAAAGTTCATAGGTATTAAATTTGTTAATGCAATTTAGAGATTAAGTTTTAGTGGGACATTAAACCTGTTCTCTCTGAAACTGAATTTGGACACGCTTTCTCCAGTTCCTCATCGGGTCAAGGCAATTTAGTCAGAATTGAGGCTTGTGACAAATTTAAAACACCAGTTGACTAAGGTTTGGGACATCTGACTAAAGCTTCCCTTTTTTGGCTGAGTCTGAGCTTTGTCAGGCTTTGTTTTGAGAGTTAGTAACAAAGAGGTAGAGTGTATTCTCTCACTCTATTTCAGCAAGCTGGCCTCATGAATTACCCATCCTGCCATGGTGTTTTCCAAATCTGACCTATGCCCCACCTTACCAAACTCCCTTACCACAACCTCTTGCTGCTCAGTAGAACAGCCAGAATTCACTGGCCTCCCTTGAAGTGATTTCTGCACCTGGACAAGTCCTGTCAGTGTGGACCTGCCCTGCACAGTTCCTGACATTTACACTGGATGTGACAACAGGTGCCCTGCTTTGTGGGCAGACACCTGGATGTTTTGCTAGTCTGGTGGGTGAATCTGCCCCACCCTGATCAGGGCCTGGACTGACATCAGAGGCTGCCCTTCATCAGTGCTAGACACCCCCCAGTGAATGCTATCACCTCTAATATGACTGAGGCCTACTCACCACTAGGAAAAGCGTCCATGCTTTGTGTCTGTGCTGAACAGCACAACAAGACAGCAGTAACATGACCCTGGTACCTCATGCTGAGGTGACAAAGTGCAAGAGGGCTCAGTGAGGCAAAGCAGGAATGCAGTGATCACCCAGGTCGGGGCAGCTTCATTGTGAGCTATGGCAGTGAGTGCAGAGCCAATTGATGCTGCCTGTTCCAATCCAGAGGCTGGCTGGAGATGCCTGGGTGCACAGTGTCATTGTCGCAGCATTACAGTGTTCATTGTTGGTGCAGCCTCAGGCCCAGCATTGAAATACAGAAACATCCTGGAACTCTGCAGGGAGCTGTGTGCGCCAGTGTTTCCCAGGAGCATGGCTGGCCTTTAAAGATGGAGCTAATATCAGGGACCCAGGGGGTACCAGCAGTGACCAGTATCACTGCCTGAGGGGAATTGGGGAGTATATAATGTAACAAGGATATAATGTAGCAGTATATAATGGTTAGATTGTGTTCCGATGCAGATGGCCATTTTCTGACACTTTTGGAATCAGAGACTCCCGTGATGGCCTTGAGAGGCTGGCACATGCCCGGTGCCAATCTGTACTGATGCAGGTTTTGTGTAGCTGGTGTCCATGGAGTATGCCCTGAAATGTTGGTGTCCCCGTTCCCGGATGGAAGTAGTTTGAAGCAAGTGGAGAACTGGGTCTGCCCAAGGCCTTGCTCTGGTTCCCTTGTCACGTTTTCCAGCTGTCTAGTTTGTTGGGTGAGTTTGGTGAGCTGGGAGGCTAAATATTAATGAGGAACATTGGGCTGTTTACAAGGCATTGACAAGAAATATTCAGTGCCAACTGGCAACCCGCTGCTACCCAGAGAGAAACATGCCACCCTCTGGTGAGAAACATAAAAGGTGGCGTATGGTGCTCCTGACATTGAGATGGGTCTCAGTGCCCTTGTTGCCTGATTGTGCCACACATCTCGCCATAGCCCAGATTGTTCAGACCCCAATGTGATTCTGCTCACTATTACTGTCTCTCCTCAGATGATACACTCAACTTATTTCCTCTTTTTGTTTATGATGATAACCATCTGGTTTATCTGCCCAAGTTCAGCACAGGCTGTTTCCCTCTGATTGGGGTAGGGGTTGATATTGGGACGCTCTGAGTTCTGCGAACATTATTGCACCATGAGGCAATGTACAAATAAAATGTATTATCTATGTTCCAGAAATATGCTACTCAATGAATATATTAACAAAATGTGACAGATAAAACTTTAGATACTGAATGAAGGATGGTTTACGGAGATATTGTGGGTAAGTGTGAGTGAGCAAGGTGAGTCGCCATGATCAGACTGAATGATGAAACAGGCTCAGAGGAGATCATGTCTGACTCCTGTATTTTGATTTTTTGTGCTGTTACATCCTTAAAGACCATGAAAACCAACAAAAGGCCCGTTGGAACAAACAGCAGCTTCCTGTCGTGTCAATTCTAGGTCATGCTTTTCCTTTCTGATCAACCTCCTTCCAAAATGATCTGAAGTTCTTTCCTCCAACAGACTGAGATTACCATTTCAGGGTGACATCATTGGTTTTAATGTTAGATATCTAGTATTTAGGGATGTGGAATCCAAGAGAATAAACTTTGTGGAGATGTAGTGATAATTGGAATGAATTTTCTCAGATACCAGCTAACTCTCAATTTTAATGAGATTCATGGAGGGTTTCCCTCTCTGACCCCCAGTTTATATTCTCATGCAATTCTCCGAACCCTGCCTCATTAATAAAGCACCACACTCTTTGGTAGACTCCACCTCCCCTCAGGCAGTGGTACTGGATCCCTGATATCGGCTCCTTCTTTAAAGACCAGCCATGCTCCTGGGAAACACTGGCAGCCCACTGCTCCTCTGCATTGTTCCTGTCAATTGCCCCAGACATAGAGATTGACACCCTGCTATTACCGACAGGAACCTGGGGGTAATGGTGGATGGAACATGTCTACAGTCACTGTCCATGGAGCATGCTCTGAGAAATTGGATTTGGGAGTGTGGTGTTGGAAAAGCACAGCAGGTTAGGCTTCATTCGAGGACCAGGAGAATCAAGGTTTCGGGCATAAGCCCTTCATCAGGAATGATGCTCGTGGGCCAGGGGTGCTGAGAGATAAATGGGAGGGGGGGTGGGGCTGCGGGGAAGGTAGCTGATATTGCAATAGGTAGATGGAGGTGGGGAGAAGGTGATAGGTCAGAGAGGAGGGTGTAGCGAATGGATGGGAAAGACGATGGACAGGTCAAGAGGGCCATGCTGAGTTGGAGGCTTGGGGCTAGGTTAAGGTGGGGGAAGGGAAATGAGGAAACTGTCAGCCCAACCAGTACTCTTCAATTGACATGCTCATCCGCCAAGTTGAACTGGGCCTTACCCTTCTCCTTCCAATTCTCCCACATCCTGCAAATCCTCCTCCTACTGCTCCCTTGACCATGACCTCACCTCCTATCACCAAACCATCACCTCCTAGACCATCCACAACCTCATCACCTCTGGGGATCTCCCACCCACAGCCTCCAACCTCATCATCCGCAAAAGCTGCACC
Source organism: Chiloscyllium punctatum (assembly GCF_047496795.1). Lineage (NCBI taxonomy): Eukaryota > Metazoa > Chordata > Chondrichthyes > Orectolobiformes > Hemiscylliidae > Chiloscyllium > Chiloscyllium punctatum. The sequence goes on along the minus strand of NC_092777.1, from coordinate 47,990,890 downwards.
ACTCAATTCTACCTCCTACTGAAGATTCACAAACCTGATTTCCGCAGTTGACCCATTGTCTCAGCCTGCTTCTGTCCCACTGGGTTCACCTCTGCATACCTTGACACTGTCCTGTCCCCCTTAGTCGAGGAACTCCCCACCTATGTTTGGGACACCACCCATGCCATTCACCTACTCCAAGATTTTTGTTTCCCCGGCCCCCAACACCTCATCTTCACCATGGATATCCAGTCCGTGTACACATTGATCCGCCACCACAAAGACCTCCAAGCCCTCCATTTCTCCCTCTCACATCGTCCCAAATATTACCCTTCCACCGACACCCTAATCCCCCTGGTCTTCAACCTTGACAACTTCTCCTTCCAATCCCCCACTTCCTCCAAACAAAGGGGTAGCCATGGGCACACCATGGTTCCCAGTTATGCCTGCCTCTTCATTGGGTATGTGGAACAATCCATCTTCCATATTTACCGTGGCACCATTCCCCACCTTTTCCTCCACTACATCGATGACGGTATCGGCGCTACCTTGTGCTCCCATGAGGATGTTGAACAGTTCATCCACTTCACGAACATCTTCCACCCCGACCATCTCAGACACCACCCTCCCTTTCCTGGACCTCCCCATCTCCATCACCGGTGACTGACTAACCACAGACATCTACTACAAACCCACTGATTCCCACCCTGCCTCCTGTCAAAACTTCATCCCTTATTCCTAATTCCTCTGCCTCTGCCACATCTGTTCCCAGGATGACCAATTCCATCTTAGAAAATCCCAGATGGCCTCCTTCTTCAAAGATCACAATTTCCCCTCCCACGTGGTCGAAGATGTCTTTCAATGGATCTTCTCCACTTCCCGGACCTATGCCCTTGAACCCTACCCCTCCCAATGCAGCAAGGACAAAACCCTCCCTTGTCCTCATGTTCCACCCCACCAACCTCCGTATACATCGCATCATCCTCTGCTACTTCTACCACCTACAAACAGACCCTCCCCACTCCTATCAGCATTCCAGAGAGATCTTTCCCTCTGTGACTCCCTTGTCAGATCCACGCACCCCCACCAGCCCTCACTCCATTCCTAGCAACTTCCACTGCCACTGCCGGAAGTGTAAAACTTGCACCCAGACCTTCCCCCTCACCTCCGTCCAAGGCCCTAAGGATTCTTCCACATCCAACAGAAATTTACCTGTACCTACACAAATGTCATCTACTGTATCTGTTGCAGTGTGGTCTTCTGTACATTGGGGACTTGCAGCTCGTTTCAGACACCCAAACCAACCAACCCTACTGCCCTGTGGTGATTCACTTCAACTCGCCCCTCCCATGCCACCAAGGACATGCAGGTCCTGAACCTCGTCTATTGCCAAACCCTAACCATCTGCCACCTGGAGGAAGAACACGTCATCTTCTGCCTTGGGACCCTGCAACCACATGGGATCAATGTGGATTTCACCAGTTTCCTCATTTCCCTTCCCCGTCCCTAATCCCAGTCTCAAACCTCCAACTCAGCACTGCCCCCTTGACCTGTCCATTGTCTTTCCCATCTATCCATTCCACCCTCCTCTCCGACCTATCACCTTCCTCCTCCCCCTACCTCCATCTACCTATTGCATTCTCAGGTACCTTCCCACCAGCCCAACACCCTTCCCATTTATCTCTCGGGTCCCTGGACCCACAGCCTCATTCCTGATGAAGGGCTTGTGCCTGAAACATCGATTCTCCAGCTCCTCGGATGCTGCCTGACCTGCTGTGCTTTTCCAGAACCACACTCTCGACTCTGATCTCCAGCATCTGCAGTCCTCACTTTCCTCTCTGAGATGTTGGAGCTTGGTGTCCTAGATGGAGGGCCAAAGGAGTAAGTGGTGAGCCGGAGTTCCCAGGGAATTGCTCTGACTTTCAAGTCAGAAATTGTTACTGACTGGTTTCTATCCAATGGATGGCAGAATGGGAACCTGCACAACAATGAGGCAAATATTGATACTACCCCCTGTACTTAGTGGTAAGATCCTGTGGAGTGTTACCAAACAAAGAGACCGTGGGGTGCAGGTTCACAGTGCCTTGAAAATGTTATTTTCTCCTCTGTCCAGCTGTTCATATCCTTCACCCTGGGATGAGGAAGGTCACACAGCTTGGGCAGTGGGACCTTTCATCAGTGCTGGGTTTCCCCAAGGAACAGTGTTGCTCTGACAAAGGCCTATAAGCAACAGCAGGCTTGGTCCACAGAAAAGGTTTCCACTGCATCAATCTCCACGTGAGAGTAGGCCACGTTCTGCAGGTCATTGGCAATATCCTGGACGCTGTCGTGACTGTTACGTTTGAGAGAATTAACAGGTTCCTGAATATTGAAATGTGCTTGAATGTACGAGAGCTTCTGACACAATTACTGTTCCAGGCAGTGAACTTGAGACTCTCAGTTCCATCCAGGGTTGAAAACATTTCTCAACCCTTCCACCTTTTATCTTAAAGCATTGCCCCTGATTATTGACGCCTGTACTAATGGAAAAAGTGCCTTGCTAACAGCCCTAACTATGCCCTTCATAATCTTATACACCACTATCAGGTCTCCTCTCACTGCTCCAAGGAAAAACCCCAGTTGCTCCACACTTTCCTCATAGCTCCCACCCTCCAGCTCAGACAACATCCCAGTAGATTTCCTTTGCACTCTATCTTGTGTAATCCTATTTACCCCATAATGTGGTGATCGGGACTGCATGGTATACTCCAGTTCTGGTCTAAACAGTATTTTATACAGTTTCAGCATATCCTCCCTGTTCCTATGCCTCAGTTAACAAATGCAAGGATTCTTTATGCATCCTTAACCACTTACCTACCTGCCCTGCCACCTTAATGAATTGATGGATATATACGCCATAGTTCCTCTGATCTTCAGTTCATTCCAAGGCTATCAATTCATTGTGCAATTCCTTCTCCTGCTAGCCCTTCCCAAGTGCATTATCCCACAATTCTCTGGATTTGAATTCCAATTACCACAGATCAGCCTGCCTGAGCAGACAGTTAATGCCCTCCAGTAGTTTACTGGTATTCTCTTCACCATTTACTGCACTCTCAATTTGCCTGTTATCTGCAAACTTCTTGCACATATCCCCTGGCATTTATGACCAAATTATTAACGTACATCACAAACAGCAAGCACCCCAGCACTGAGCCCTGCAGAATCCACCTTAAAACAGCCTTGCAGTCACAAACTCTCCTATCACCCTCCAGTTTCTGCCTCTCAGCCGATTTTGGGTTCACCATTGTCACTTGTTTGAGATCCCTTGGGCTCCGACATGCTTGACCAACTTATGGAAAGCCTTCTGAAAGTCCATGTAGACCACTGAAATCCTTTGCCCTCATTGGCGCTCCTGGTCACCTTCTCAAACAATTTGATTAAATTTGTTCAACACACCCATCTCTTCACAATTCCACGCCCGGTATCCCTGATTAATTTGAGTCTTTCCAAGTACAGTATATTCTCTCCCTAAACATTCTTTCTAATAAACTTCCCAGCACTGGGATTGGACTGGTTGCTCTGTAATTTCTGGGTCTAAACTTTCATCCTTTTTTATTAAATTATAGGATAGCATTAAAAGTCCTTCTGTCCTCTGGCATCTCATCTGTGGATAAACAGAATTTGAAAATTATGGCCAGTGCCTTTGATATCTCATCTTTTGCCTCCTTCAGCACCCTGCCATGCACATTAATCAGGCCTGCAGATTTATCTACTTTTAAGACTGTTAAACCCATTAGCACTTCCCTTCATGACATTAACTTCCTCTAATATCTCGCAGTGCTCCAGCCTGACTTGTATAGATTGTGAAGATGGATGCAAAGTCCTCTTTGAGGAAGTCCACAATCGGCCTTTACATCCAATAGTAATCTGGTTCACACCCCCCAAAACGCAGCACCACCTCTTACCCAATTTCTTGAGGCATGATTCTGAGGACTCTGATTTCTGCTGATACTCTTACAGGATCAGGTGGAAAATAATCACTCCCTGCAACTGAACGGGCGCTAGGTCTCAGCAAAGTCTGACAGTGAAGCCATCCACTTAATCCCCAAGGCAGCCAGGTCTGAACTTTACCACCAAACTGACTGAAACTCGTACAATGTCATTCATTTGGTTACTATGTGTTTGCTGTGAAGTGTCTGTCTTGTATCTGCATATACCGCATTAAATGTGTCAAATCGTTCTGCAATGTTGAGGAGAGAAAAAATATTCAAGCTTTTCAGTGTTCAATATCTGAATTCTGGTTATTTTAAACTGAGTTTTTTTTAGGTTTTCTTAAACCTTGCTTTGATCAATCAAAAACACAATTGGAGTTTGAAGGAAATCAACAATAAGTTTCACTTTTCCACTTTTGGGCATCGGACAATTCCACCCAGACTCATTCCAAGTACCTCAACTCCGGTTAGGGTGGTAAGTGACGTTATTACAGAATCAGGTGAGGATTCCCGTCCTCCAGATTGACCAGCCCCGTTGCCCCCCCAGTCCCACTCAGCACAATCTGACAATAGCCTACACCCTGGTCCCTGACTCACTGTCCTCCGCACAGAATCCTGCAGGGCCAGCAATGAAATACTGGACGGATGTTCAGACTCTGATCGTATGTAGAGAGAAAGGGAGGGGAGTTTAGTAACATCAACAGGAAGGCAAATTGTAAGCACAATCAGGAAAATGTTATTAGAAAAAATTCAACATAATTTTGTGTTGCATTTTACTGCTTGTCAATGTATAGGAATTTGAGTGAGAGAGTGAGAATTCTGTACTTTTCTTGTGCTGCTTGGGCACAGTATCCATTGGGTTTGTTTTCATCATTGAGTAGAATTGGATGTTTTCTCATATTCAAATGGACAGGTCAATGTATCAGTCTATTGGATTCACGCAGCTAGCAGGAAATGTTGCTTGATGTTATGATAGGGATCTAACCCAGATACATTATATATTTGAGTTTTGCTTCTACTTTACTGGTTGATGAAAGCCTGTGTTTTCCAGCTATCTGTGGGACAGGGAGTTGTTGAATATGGTGATATTACACATCATTTATTAGATGATCCACTATTTTATGGATTATGTCATGGTTAATAATGTATTTGGTGGATTCCACGCTCATACTGTATGGGCCAGTCTTGATCTCAGGATAATGATTGTGCAAATATAAAAAAAAGGCCATCAGTGAAATTTGATGCAGCAAACAATAAAATTTCAATTTTACATTCTTGCTTGACAAAATAATACAAGTTGCATAGTTTTGTATAAATTGAATTCTTTCTATGTTGTTGAATTCATTGGAAATGGAGCATTTTTGCTTGATTTCATGCAGAACATTGTACTGAAAATGTTCATTCCTCTGGTCAGCTGAGAAAATCATTTTGAACATTTTTCTTTAATTTAGTCAGTTATTATCAAATTGAGCTTTCCTTTCGAAACCAGAACTCTGCTTTGACCAAGCAGAACTTACTTTTAAGCAATTCCAACAAGAAGGAAGTCAAGAAAAAGTTCCCTTTTCTCATTTTCACACGCATCAGCTAATTATCTGGTTTGAGAGTGTGTTGCTGGAAAAGCACAGCAAGTCAGGCAACATCCGAGAAGCAGGAAAAACAACATTTCTGATGAAGTGCTCCAGCCCAAAATGTCGATTTTCATCCTCTTCAAATGCTGCCTGACCTGCTGTGCTTTTCCAGCAACGCACTCTCAACTCTGATCTCCAGCATCTGCAGACCTCACTGTCTCCTGATTATCTGGTTTCCCCACCCAGGCATGAACTCAGTCCAAGCTGCTTCTGTCTGATTGGGGTAAGAGCTGATACTCGGGTGCTCTGAGAGATGCTGACATTACTGCATAATCAGGCATGAAACCTGATTTTCAGACTATCCATTCTGTACAGAGAACCCACTCTTAAGTCTCCCTGCCAGCAAGGTTAAACTTATTCCAAGTTAACTGATTGCTCGAATATTAATTTCTGTCTGTAATTTTCACTGAGAGTTCAAGTCAATTTTATTAAATTTCTCACGTTGATGCCAAATAAATAGCTTTTTCACACCAGGGATCAGCTACACATCTCTTGTCTACATTGCCTCTGGTGCTTCTCTCAACGAGAATTTTTAATCCCTCTTCAAATCCAGAGCTACAACTGTAACTCCGTGATATAATTCCACATAATGAATGCGTCATATGAATGGTGGATGCTATTCAGTCCCTCAAACCTGTTCCATATTACAATTAAAATATTGCATCTCTGTGTCTTAGCAACATTTATCCACTTTGGTTCCATATCCATGTTCATCATTAAAGGGGCAGTATGGTGGTTTAGTGGTTAGCACTGCTGCCTCACAGCACCGGGCACGCGGGTTTAATTCTAGCCTAATCTGTGTGGAGTTTGCACATTCTCCCCGTGCCTATGTGGGTTTTCTCCCATAGTCCAAAAATGTGCAGGTTAGGTGAATTGACCATGCTAAATTGCCCACAGCATTCAGGGATCTGTAGGTTAGGTGCATTAGTCAGGGCCATATGTAAAGTAATTGGGGATTGGTTCTCAGTGGGATATTCTTTAAAGGGTGAACTTGCTGGGCTGAAGGCCTGTTTCCACACTGTAGTATTTCTATGGAAACCCTTATTGAACATCACCTAAGATTTGATCATCCGGAATCCCTCTCCAAATTCAGAGGATTTGAATGAAGACAATACTTCTGATCTAATCTTAACTAGTTGACTCTTTATTCAGTTTTCCATACCACCTAGTGCTATACTCTGTAACCAAAGAGCACTGTTGCACAATCTACCCAGTTAACCCTTTTAAGAATGTTATGTACCTCAAGGAGAACACCTATTATACTTCTACATTCTACATAACATTGGCTTAGTAAACAAATCTCACCGTGTAGGACAATCCTTCATCCTGAACATCAATCTTGTGAACACGTTGTACTCTCTCAAACGCTGTTGTGTCCTTTGTCAGTAGAAACAGCATGCTGTGGATGGTGGGAATCTGAACTAAAAGCAGCTAAGTGCTGGAGAAACTCAGAAGGTCTGGCAGCATCTGTGGAGAGAGAAATAGAGTTAATGTTTAGTGTCTGGTGTGAGTACCCTTTAGAGAAGAAGAGAGCTGGGAACGTCAAGGTTTACCATGTGTTAAAGAAGAAGGTAGAGGCTCCCATATAATAGATGGCAAGGTTGACCTCAGCACAAGGCAAAGTGGGTTGTAATGGGAGTAAAAGGGAGATATAGATGAAAAGTAAGTTCTGCTGGTAAGTGTCAGTATCAGAAAATAGGTCAGCTCCGCTCAGTGCAAACGTCCCAAACAAGGCACTGAGTGTGCAATCCAGTGCAGGAGAGAGTTCATTCTCTGAAGGTGTTGATCCCAATATTGAAGACTGAAGCCTGTTAAATGAGGTGTTGTTCCTTCAGATTCTGTGGGTTTGCTTCTGTGGGAAAACTCTTTCAAGCCGAGGGCAGAAATGTGAGCATGAGAGAAAAGTGGGTTTCTTGAGATGGCAAACAGTCAGAAGTTCAAGCTATTCTTGCAGACGGAGCAGAGGTGTTCTGCAACTTGGTCACCCTGTCTATGTTTAATCTCACCAATGGAGAGGAGTCAGCATTATGAGTCACAAATAACCTAGACAAGATGGAATGAAGTAGAGGTAAATCACTGCATCACCCAGAAGGTGTGTTTGTAAATTCTGACAGTGAGGAGAAGGAGGAAATAAAAGAGTAAGTCTTACTTCTGCATTTGTATGCACATGTGTTATAGGGAAGTGAGGAGATATTCTGAGTGACAGTGAGATGGATCAGGGTGTCACAGAGGAAGCAGTCCTGTGTAATGCTGACATGAAAGGGAAGGGAAAGATGTGTTTGGCTGTGACATCCTGCAGGAGCTGGTGGAACTAGGGGACCCTTTGAGTGCAGAGACTTGTTTGGTGAAAAGTGAGACAAGTGTAGAGGCTGCTGAGGTTTTTCTGTGGATAAGCTGACTAAGAGAGGCCATAGTACTCCAGGTGTGGCCTCACTCAAATACTTTACAAGCTCTGCATGTTGTTTTTCTTCAGAACCCTCTGGAAAAATGTCTACCATAGAATTTATTTCTTAATTGGTCGCTGCACCTGCATGCTACTTTTCTGTGATTTGAGATTGGGGATAGCAGAGTCCCTTTGAATACCAACATTTCCCCTTGCACAGAATGTTCAGAATTTCTGAGAAGAGATCTTTGTTCTGAAATGGTTTCTCTATTTCTCTCTCCACAGATGCTGTCCAGCTAGCTGAACTTTCCCAGCATTTTACATTTAGATTTCACATGTTTAGACAACAACAGCATCTTGCACTCACATCGTCCCTTAAATATAATAAAATATCCCAAGGCATTTTATAGGCACATCATCAAATTTTGACACTGAACCATATAAGGAGAAATTTGAACCAAACACACATTTAAAAGAGATTTAGAGAAACTAAGGAAAAAAGGTAAAAATAGATAGAAAGACAGAGAAGTTTAACCAGGAGAAAGTGAGGACTGCAGATGCTGGAGATCAGATGCTGAAAAATGTGTTGCTGGAAAAGCGCAGCAGGTCAGGCAGCATCCAAGGAGCAGGAGAATCGACGTTTCGGGCATAAGCCCTTCTTCAGGAATGAGGAAGATGTGCCAAGCAGGCTAAGATAAAAGGTAGGGAGGAGGGACTTGGGGCAGGGGCGTTGGGAATGCGATAGGTGGAAGGAGGTTAAGGTGAGGGTGATAGGCCGGAGAAGGGGTGGGGTCAGAGTGGTCGGGAAGAAGATTGAAGGTCAAGAAGGTGGTGCTGAGTCCGTGAGTTGGGACTGAGATAAGGTGGGGGGAGGGGAAATGAGGAAGCTGGAGAAATCTGCATTCATCACTTGTGGTTGGAGGGTTCCTAGGCGGAAGATGAGGTGCCCTTCCTCCAGGCGCTGTGTTGCCATGGTCTAGAGATGGAGAGGCCAAGGACTGGCATGTCCTTGGTGGAGTGGGAGGGGGAGTTAAAGTGTTCAGCCACGGGGCAGTTGGGTTGGTCGGTCCGGGTGTCCCAGAGGTGTTCTCTGAAACGTTCCGCAAGTAGGTGGCATGTTTCCCCAATGTAGAGGAGGCCACATCGGGTGCAGCGGATGCAGTAAATGATGTGTGTGGAGGTGCAGGTGAATTTGTGATGGATATGGAAGGATCCCTTGGGGCCTTGGAGGGAAGTGAGGGGGAGGGTGTTTTGCATTTCTTGCGGTTGCAGGGGAAGGTGCCGGGAGTGGAGGTTGGGTTGGTGGGGGGTGTGGACCTGACGAGGGAGTCGCGTAGGGAGTGGTCTTTCCAGAAAGCTGATAGGGGAGGGGAGGGAAATATATCCTTGGTGTTGGGGTCCGTTTGGAGGTGGCGGAAATGACGAAGGATGATATGATGTATCTAGAGATTGGTGGGGTGGTAGGTGAGGACCAGTGGGGTTCTGTCCTGGTGGCGATTGGAGGGGCGGGGTTCAAGGGCGGAGGAGCGGGAAGTGGAGGAGATGCGGTGGAGAGCATCATCAACCACGTCTGAGGGGAAATTGCAGTCTTTGAAGGAGGCCATCTGGGATGTTCGGTATTGGAATTGGTCCTCCTGGGAGCAGATGCGGCAGAGGCGAAGGAATTGGGAATATGGGATGGCATTTTTGCAGCGGACAGGGTGGGAGGAGGTGTAATCTAGGCAGCTGTGGGAGTTGGTCGGTTTATAGTAAATGTCTGTGTTGAGTCAGTCGCCCGAGATAGATGAATTGTTCAACTTCCGCAGCTACACTGGCACCACCCCCCCACCTTTTCCTCCGCTAGGGATATTATAAAGAAATATTACAAATGATGCAAATTTTTTAATCAAAGCTTGGCCAATTGGAGACAATATTCGCTCAGAGAGCACAGGAGTGATGGGCAAATGGGCCTTAGACTTCTACATCTGTCTTTCTCTGCAATTTTCATTTTCCACTGTTTAGGGAGAAGTTAGATTTATCTTTTTCAGGACAATTTTGGATGTTCTCACACTTGTCCATATTAAATTTCATTTGCTGTATTTGTACCCACTCAGTTACTCTTTGCCTCTCCCTTGAGAGCTTCTGCTTCCTGTATGTACTACAACCACCATTCCAAACTTAGTACCACTTGATGGCACATAACTCTATGTCTTCATCCTAGTCAGTAATGGATATTGTGAAAAAATTAAGGGCCTAGATCAGATTCCTGAGAGACCCCACTTATCCCCCCTCCCAATCTGAGCACAGAGTCTCCTTTCTGTTGCTCAGATTCTCTCGCTCAAAGACTTATTCATAAAGGAATAATATTAGCAAATTTGTGGTTAGTTGAACAAGTCTGATATTAGGAGAAGTTTGAAAGGTTCAAATGAATGATATTTCCTAATGCTGCCATTTCTTTTGCACTCCAAAACCAAGTTTTGGGGACCACCAAGTCTAGGTATTTATTGATCCTCAGTTCTATGATTATGTCGATTACCATTTTATTTTATTAATGCTGCATATTAATCATTATTGTGGCTTTATAATTTACATTAAATTCCAGGATAAAGTGCAAGACTTGCAAGATTAATGAAAATATTTCTTGGTAATGAAATTAAGGGAACTGTTATGGAAGGTTTTTAGTGGCACATATGTTTCTAGGAATCATTCTAATCTAGAGAATTGGTCATGTCCTTTGTTTCACACTGCCCCAAATCTAATCCCTGAAAACACTGTTTCTAGCTGGTCCGTGGGCAATACAGTATTATCGATCAAGTACCCATTGTGGCTGTGTTTCTGAATCTCGATAACAGCCTTGCCGCGCAGCATTTTTCTTGTGGCCAACTATTTGGTGAGAAAAAAACCCCTTTTGTAATTCATCACTGTGGATTTCAGAAAACTATCCTCTTTCGTTTCAAGGATCAGGGTGAGGCAAGGCTGTTATTGAGATTCAGAAACACAGCCACAATGGGTACTTGATAGATAATACTGCATTGTCCATGGACCAGCTAGAAACAGTGTTTTCAGGGATCAGATTTGGGGCAGTAATCATGATAATTAATTAAAGATGTTGGCCACACCTGCATTCCTCAATTACATAGAGTGGAGGGAATTCTGAGTAGGTTACCTTACAGAATGGCAGAGGAGATAGATTTCGTGTAACGTGTTTGTGACAATATTGCAATGGTTGAATGTCTTATCCCATTGTTTGGACACTAATACTGAATGTAGAGAGGCAGTAAAAGGGACAGAAAATATAACCAATAAATTGCTTCAAAATAGGCATTTTCCTTTGTTACTTGTTCAATCACCACTTTAACTTATTTCTAGGACTGAAAGGAGAATGCAGGCATTTTTGGCAAATGATTTACAGCAGGTCCAAATCTTCACCATGAGTGCAAATCAGTTTCTGCAAACAGCTAAGAACATCATTCAATCTGCTGCAGATGAGGGCGCTATTGATCAACCTAAAGCTACAGCCTACATCAAAGAGGTATTCTTTTTAATTTATACATTAAAGAATCATCAAATGTGGAAAGTGCATGGTACATGGTACAGTATTCCCTCTCACAAACACACTGTTTAGTTGATAACTGCCATTTTCTATTTATGATCATTTTGAATTGATATATTGTTGGAGCGACCACCACCATCCACCCAGCTTTGTGAACTAATAAACAGGGAGGGATCTCCATGGAACTTTACACCATGTAAAACACCCAATATAACAAACTGTCTCTTGTTATAAATGCAAGCCCCATGAAAATTGAATCTTCAGAGTTAAGGATAACATTGCTTCACTCTCCAGTCAGCAACATCTTCTTCCTTATCTTCCACGTGATCTATACCTGGCCATTCACTGCTAGGCCAGCAGGACAGGTGAGACAACAAGGGGAATAAAAGGAGTGGTGGAGAGATTGAGAGAGTCACGGTGACATCATTGGGAAGGGCGAGAGCACAGTGGGAAATAAAAGGAGCATCAGAGAGAGTAAGCCACTGTGGGACCAATGGGAGGGTGTGAGTGTACAATGGGAATAAAAGCATCAGTGAGAGAGATTCACAATGTGACCAGTATGAGGTAAACAAAGCAAATCAAAGAAGAAAAAAGGTTAAACAATTCATCCGTGAATATCTTACTTTTCTACATGTATTCATGTCAAATTATGATTTGGAGATGCTGGTGTTGGACTGGAGTGAACAAAGTTAAAAATCACACAACACCAGGTTATAGTCCAACAGGTTTATTTGGAAGCAGTAGCATTCAGAGTGGTGCTTCTAAATCAACCACCTGATGAAGGTGTTGTGTGATTTTTAATCATGTCAAATTAGGAGCTGTGAAATTATGAATTTAAAACTGGTTATTACAATGGTAACGGAATTAATAAGATTATAAACTCAGAGTACGATCAGAGCTATTAAGTTAAATCAATAGTTTAAACGGATACTTGCTGGTTCTTATAGTGATAGATGTTTCCAGATCATACCTTTGAAAACTTTCTTTATACCTTTCATGATTTTCGTGAGGTTCTTGATAAGGCTTTCATTGGCTTGTGAGATAGATCCCGATTTTTGAGGCTAGGTTACAATCTTCCGTATTATTGTGTTAGTTTCAGTGTCCAGGAAAGAGAAATGGCTTTGCATTTAAAAGAAAAAGTACTTTCAAAGTGTGGGGACGGGTACATGATGGACAATTATGGCAACCAAATGTGTGCACAGCAAAATCCCATCCACAGTGATGAGATAAATGACGACATCTGATCTGTTGTTATAATATTACTAAAGGGATAAACAATGAAACAGCTTAGGTGGGAAAGCTCTGGTGCATACATGGTAAAGGCTACAGGCAAGATGTTTCAGAACCACCTTGCCTTTTCTATGCCACAACTTACTTACATGACATGGAGTGAACCAATTGCTTGAAAGTGATTTTGATGATGATGGGAATCTTGGGTAGAGAAATCGGATTAACAATTCATCACTTTTGGCTGAAGACACTTGCAGAGGTTTCAGCCTCATCCATTCTTTTGCATTGGACAACTCGGAATGTTGGAGGATGAGCAGGCTTACAGGGCCCTGTCCTGTTAATTCATTCATTCTTCAGCATCATTCTTGACTGGAAATGGCAGGGCTGCTGAGTTTGAGACTGATGCATTGATGTGAAACACTGCCCCACACATGCAGAAGAAACTGTTGAAGGATGTTGGGCATCTGCACCTCCTGAACTGCTGACAGAATATGTATCTCTATAAAAGCATTATCTTCCTTCAATCATTTTAAAGTTGCTCCATCTGCTTTGCTAGGCCTGTTTAGTCTGCAGGAAGTTTCCATTAGTATCTTAATCTATCTAGAGATATACTGGTTAAACCAGGGCCCCATTATTTCATGCTTATTGCTTTTTTCTTCAGTACAAATGTTTCTGTTTGCATGAACTTGTTTTTATTTGATTAGATTAGATTACTTACAGTGTGGAAACAGGCCCTTCGGGCCAACAAGTCCACAGCGACCCTCCGAAGAGCAACCCACCCAGACCCATTCCCCTACATTTACGCTTTCACCTAACACTATGGGCAATTTAGCGTGGCCAATTCACCTAACCTGCACATCTTTGGACTGTGGGAGGAAACCAGAGCACCCTGAGGAAACCCTCGCAGACATTGGGAGAATGTGCAAACTCCACACAGACAGTTGCCCAAGGCGGGAATTGAACCCAGGTCTCTGGCGCTGTGAGGCAGCAGTGCTAACCACTGTGCCATCATGCCGCCCTCTGCTGCCATTTCTCATCCTCCTGGTATTAATATAGAAATGGTTCAACTTTTCAACCTGATGAGTAGCTCTAATCTATGTTGTAGAAATGACTATCTGGCCATTATAAAATCAGGCCATTGTACAGAATTAAGGGGAGAAAGGAGGGGAATGGCTTTAATTCATGATGGTCACTTGGACAGCCAGCACAGACATAATGGGCAGAATCACCTACTTCTGTATGTAACAATTGTGAAATTCTGTTTGTTTGTGACAGAAAAGTTACTTTTGAAATGTTTGGTTTTTATTTCACAGATATTGCACATAATATTATTTTATGGCCAGATTAATCGTCCTAAGGTCGATCCAGAAGAAATATTGCAGGAAAGTAACCGTGAATTATCTGCAAGGTATCCAGATGTCTTTGAAATGTGCCGCACCCACATTCCAAGACGTCCCCCTTTCACAGTGCTACTTGATATGGTAAGTTTGCAGATGACACCAAAATTGGTGGGATAGTGGACAGTTGCAGAGTACAATGGAACCTTGATCAGCCGGGCCAATGGGCTGAGAAATGGCAGATGGATATTAATTTTGATAAATGCGGGGTGTTGTGTTTTGTGTCAGGCAAAGACTTATACAGTTAATGGTAGGGCCGTGGGGAGTGTTGTTGAATAAAGAGGGCCACTATACCTCAGGTGAAGGAAGAGGTTGAGAAGGAGAGTTGTTCATGATAACCTCAGCTGGTGATAGGAACTGAACTCATGCTATTAGCATCACACTGCTTTACGGACCAAATATTCAGCCAACTGAGCTAAACCACTGCCTAGTAGCTTTACATTGTAGGATAGTTGTTCACAATATGCTACATTTGTCATTGAAGGACGACTTGTGGAATGACCTGGAGCATTGAGAGAAAGGATTTTAAAAATGGGAGCAGGAATGTAGAGATTGCCGGGGAAGGGTGGCGGTAAGATTGAGAGGGAATTTATAATTATAGGAAGGAATATTTATAATTGAAGGAAAGAATGTGGTTAAGGTAGACTATTCTCAATGGGTTCTGAAGAATGGCAGAACATGTGCTTGGTAAGTTAAAGGGACACATTCCTGCTCTTTCTGGTCCTCAAACCATTGCTGGAGAAACACTCATTTGCTGATTCCTGCATGAACTGACAGGTTTCCTGAGCCCTGGGAAACTTGTCCAATGCTGCTAAAATTAAGTGGTTGCCATGATTTGACAATTGCATTTAAATATTGTAATTACATCCTGCCTCTCCAGGTGGGGAATCCTCAGTCACACCAATCTGCTGTCGTCAAACCTGAATTAGATCTGTTCATGATGGTTGCCCTAAAAGTTTATCTTAATCCCTGACTCTCTCTTACTTCTTGTGAGTGATCAACCTTCCACTCACCCTATTTTCTAATATACCTGGCTTTGTGGGATTTTGCTCTATGGTAATGATCTTCCCTAATTGTCTGTTTAGCTACAAATGAATGTGAAAACTAATTTGTCAAATGCTTTAAGTTTAAAGGAGTTAAAGAAATGTAAGTTGTTAAGTTATTTCTTTTTGTATTGTACACATTTGTTTTACAGATTGTTGACATTGTCGGAACAAGACATGAAGATAATGTTTTGCCACGTCTGTTATCGACGATAAATGATATGGAAGTTCCTAACGGTGACACACTATGCCGGAATATTTTTGTATCAACAGTTATTAACTTGTGCTATTTTAATGATGAGCTTATGGGAAGTAGAACACCCAATTACTTTGGTGCTTCAGTGTCATGTAGAGGAGATAGACAGAGAAAAATAATGATCGATATATTGTGCTGCTACACATGGCACAGTGATATTAGCTGGGCAGTATGTGTTGCAAATCAGTACGATCAAAATGCCTTTAGATTTCCTCCTCGTGTCCGTTCGATGGCATTTAACATATTCACTCGTGGACAAAGCACTCAGGCAAACCAACGTGTTGAAAATCTTCTGGCTAGATTCGGGGATCAGCAAGTGCCGAGGTTTCTTCAAATTGCCAGAGATGTCAATGACAGGAAATTTGGATCCTTAGTTCCCAGAGCACCTTGTGAAAGATGCTTTGAAATGTTCCCAAACATTCAGTTTTATCCATTTTACCAAGCTGCTGAACATGCTCATTGGGAATATGGAAACTGTGCAGAGTGTGAATCACTCAGCCAGCTTCTGAAGTCTCAAGACCAAATTGTCACAAGACTGCATCGTAACCAGTTTCCAACTGGACGTGATGAATTAATAAATGCAAAAAATACACGACTTACACAAAACCTCATATGGTTAGAGTTTAGCTTCATGGGTGTAGTTCCATTTGAAGATAATCAATTATAAAGAGATCTGCCTGGAAAGATTCCTAAATTGAAAGCACATTAGAATGCACAGTATGTCATGTTCCTGATCAACCTACTAATAAGTATATTGCTTGTATGCAGCTCTGGAGTATTATGGCTTTATACAATTACTTCGATTCAATGGACAGAAATTCTAGGGTACATATTATCAGTATTCAAATTTGCATTTCCTCTGTTAATTGTTTATCTGGAAGGTTATCCCCATGCAGTACATCAGACACAGTATTTGCACTTCTAAACGTTAAAAACATCTGATTTTCTCCAAGCCACGATGGTGATGGGTCATCACTAAACTGGAACTGTGGAACTTCTGCAAAAATTTGAAAATTAATCATGTCACTATTTTCAAATAGTCTAACTTCTGTATTTCAATCAACTGCTGTACAGTTTATTGTAGCACAGAAACTGGTCATTTCTAACTCAAATATCCCACTAATGCAGATAGGAATACTGAATGGCCAATATAACTTCTTTCCACCATTTGCATATTATAACATGCTGGTCTTCAACTTTACCATATATCCTGAACTTTGGCAAATAATGGGGGGAATGGTATACTCCCATTTAGAATATTTTATATTGATCTGCCAATGATACTTTATAACTTATTTCTAGAATTCCATGTCTCATTCTGATTACTTAACACATGCTTAACAACAGCATAGCAATAAAACATATATGATGTCCCACTGAATCTGAGACAAATATACACTGAAATCATCTTCCTCTTAGAATTAGAGCTTTACTCTTTTACTGAGAACAAGGCAAAGCAAAAAAAACTGGGCAAACACAAGTTTAAATGGAGATAAAAACTGCATTGGTTAAGTTTTCAAACTGCAAGCTTAATTTAGATTTGGCTTACTTTTCAAATATTCACTGTTATAGCATTTTTTTACAATATCACTGTTATAAATTGCTAGTCAACCTTACAAAAATACACTAGCTATCGTTTTCACGTTAATCCGCCAAAAAATATGATACATAGCTCGTCATCTGTCTTAGAGACTGCTGAAACATTGGAGAAGATTAATACAACAACTATTTCTAGTTCCTGTACTTTGGTTAATTAGGAGAGACTTGTGAAAGACAGTTAGCTTCAAGCTAAGGATAACCACCATGTTGGTAGTTTATGGAAAACAACACACTTATAGTCAATGAAGTTATATTTAAAGGTTAAAGCGTTTGTCTGGTACCTGATCTTCTTAACCAAAAACAGAAATTGCAGGAGAAACTAAGCAAGAGGCAGCATCTGTGGAGAGGAAGCAAAGTTAACACTTGAGGCCACTGACCCTTCATCAGAACAGTTAATAGCTTGAGTAAAAGAAAGAGGAAATTTATTCCTTGCTGATTCTGAGAAAACCAGTACAACATGGCATCAAATATGCACTCAAAAGAGTTTGATTTTAACCTTAGACCACAGTTGTTCAATATTTGATTTGTATCCTGAACAGTAGAGAAATATGGAGAGAAAACCTTGTTACCTATCCAGATTTCTTTCTTTACTCAATGTTGCTGAAATGCAATTTATTTGTGTATTCATGTGCCTAGCTTTATTGTTTACTTGCAATTTCACATACATTTCATGCCCAATATGTACCCCTTATATGCACGTTGGAACAGGAGATGCCAGTTTCTTCACATCTGACTCAGTGACTGATTCGAATATAAGGTGGTAAATTCAGTTCCGGCCATTTTGTTTATATTGGTTTCCTGAACCTTCCTCAATCTATGGTCAGGTGGTCGCTGCAGCCATTATAGATAAGTGCCTGTCACTTTTTAAAAATGTTTCACATAATGAAAGGTCTCAGGTATTAAAATCAGATGATGGAGTTTGAAAATAGATGGTCCATATTTACCTTTATCATGACAAATTTGTAAAATATTCCAAGTCTAGATTGTTACATGGTGAACTACAGAGCACTTATGTATGGAGAGAGCTTATTTCTTCTTTTAAGTAAAATTTTTACATTAAAGTTGCTCACCTTTAATTATATCATAAGAACAAAAATTACAATGAGATAAGCGGGACAGTGGCTCAGCGGTTAGCACTGTTGCCTCACAGCACCAGGGACCTGGGTTTGATCCCAGCCTTGGGCGACTGTCTGTGTGGAGTTTGCATCTTCTCCCTGTATCTGTGTGGGTTTACTCCGGGTGCTCTGGTTTCCTCCCACAATCCAAAGATGTGCAGGTCAGGTAGATTGGCCATGCTAAATTACCCATATTATTCAGAGAAGTTGAGGTTTGCCGTGGGAAATGCAGGGATAGGGGAGGGGGGAGGGGTCTTGGTAGGATGCTCTTTGGAGGGTTGCTGTGGACTTGGGCTAAATGGCCTGTTCCCATGCTGCGGAAATGCGAGAGAAAACGATAGCTTTACAGTAAACTTCATAATAATGTATGTTACACCTATTCCAGCATAAAGATCATTTTCATGTTTGCCTGATAAACGTTATCATTAGATTAAAATCGTTTCAATCTTATAATCCAATTAAATATGTTGCATTCTGCAAAAAGCTTGCAAAAAATGTTGAACTGTTTGCTTTTAAGAACTATCGAAAGTCTTCTGGAGAATTTGTTGGGCAAGGCTGATTTGTGTAGCTAATCTTTTTTTGCCTGTGTTGATTTGTTGGAATACAATAAAGAAATAATTATCTGAGTGTTGAAGCCATGAATAATTTGTAGACATCAGCTACACTGAATGCTGTTGGTGGAAGAATATCAATTGAATTCTCCCAAAGCTTTTTCAATACTATTTGCTGTAATTTTATCATAGTCAATGAAAATAAATACACAGTATTATGCAAAGGAAATTCTAATGCTCAGTGTTTTTATTTGAGTAAAATGATAAGAATAACTTGTGTTCATTAAGACATGACCTCAGGACATCACAAAATAACAGACAGAGTTGTCCCTGGCTAATTTTCTATGCAATAAACACTCACAAACATTGGTGTGATAAAAACAAGGTCATGTATTTTGGTCGAGACAAAAAAAACTGCAGATGTTGGAATCGAAAGTGGACAAACAGGATGCTGGAAGAACACAGCAAGCCAGGCAGCATCAGGAGGTGGAGAAGCTCAATGAAGTTAGGGAGATAGTGAAGCTGGAGAGTTCTATACTGGGGCCTGGTTGCTCGATGGGAGGAATGAATATGGGTGGTAGCTGGAAGGAAGGTTGGAAGGTGGAATGGAAGGTGGAGAGGGGGAGGGAATGTGCTAGAAAGGGAACCAGGGGATTGGCGGAAAGGTTATATAAAATTTGAGAACTTAATGTTTAGTCCTCTTGGCTGCAGGATGCCCAGGCAGAAGGTGAGGTGTCGTTCCTGCAAGTTGCGGTCTGATTGATTGCAACTGTGGATAGACATGTCATAGAGTCATAGAGATGTACAAAATGGAAACAGATCCTTCGGTCCAACTCGCTCATGCCCAACAGATATCCCAACCCAATCTAGTATACACCAATCTAGTCCCACCGGCCAGCACCCAGCCCTTAGGCAACCCATTTACCTTACAATATCTGCGGTTTTTCTACATTCCTGCTACTGTCATCATCATACCTGCCAGCTACTGTAAATTCCTCATTGCTGCTCCAACTGGTCCATGCAACCAAATACACTTCCTGCAGACATAATTGTCAGTAACATGGAAACACTCCCTAATGTCCCACATCCAGAGGAAAAGCACATCACAAGGCCATCTTTGCACCTTAATCTACAGACCCAAACAATAACCCAGTCTTACTGGTTCAAAAACAGCGATACCAGAATTAAATTAGGTTAAAGTCTGTAACCTGCTCATTGATGTAGTGCCTTGTTATAACTTTCACATTCTTCAGCTAATTGAGAAAATAAATTTAGAGAGAATTCAGGCAACAAAATGATGGGACAATCTACTATAATTTGGGTTGTGAGACCTCTCTGTTAAATATACAATACTTTGGGCATCAAATTCTTGTGAAAATAATCAACCACTTTTCAGCAAGTGGTTAGGATTTGATCAGTCGAAGTCAAGAATCCATTCAATATCTGGTCAGGTATGACTACTGGTTATAGTAGACAAGTCAAACCCCAGAATAAAACCTGGCTTGATATGACAAGTTCTATTTTTATCATGGAAGTCACTCACTGAACACATTCACTGGAATACACATGTAATCTTAAAATAGTTTATTAGAACAATTGTAGGTAGTAACTCTGAATTTTCTGGATTAGTTTAGTTTTCTTTGAAACGATTGAAAATTCAAAGAAAAAAAGTCAAATGGTGACTATACAAACACTGGAGGCAGTTCAGAGAAGGTTCACTCAGTGGATTTCAGATATGGAGGGACTGTCTTGAGGAAAGGTCGAGTACATTGGGCCTGTACTTGTTGGAACAAAGAAGGAATGCAGAGCAGCTTTACTGAAAGATTCTTAGGGAACTTGACACGATAAATACAGGCAGTGGTTTCCCATTGTGGAAGAGTCTAGGGCTCTAAGACAATCTCCAAAACAAGCTAGACCGATGGAGGAATGACGGTAGTGAATTTGTGGAATTCTTTATTGTTAAAGGCTGTTGAGGCCATGTCATTAAGTATATGCAAGGCTGAGACAGACTTTTAAACTCGGTAAAAGAAGACAAAGGATTATAGGGAAAATGTAGGAAAGTGGAGTTGAGGATTACCAGAGGCTCCCTGCCTCTATTCCTGATGAAGGACTTTTGCCTGAAACGTTGATTTTCCTGCTCATCGAGTGCTGCCTGACCAGCTGTGCTTTTCCAGCACCACTAATCTAGAGTCAGCTATAAGCTGTGTCTGCTCTGCTATTCAACAGGCTCTATGACCCACTTCTGCTCCCATGTCCGATGGTTTTAAATCGTAAAAAGGTCACTTGTCTTAAATATTTGTACCTGAAGGAATGACAAATTTGGCAGAAATCTGAGCGAGCTAACTGGGGTCAAGGTTTATTAAAAAGGAACAGATTAATCCAGTGGAGAAAAGCAGGTACTTGATGCTTGCCAAACGCTAAACTGATCAAATAGCTGGTGACTGGACAGTGTCAAAAAGTTTAATAACATATCAGTTGCAAGAAAGGTGTAAGGACGTCTGATTCAAAGTGATAGCTAGCTCAGGATGGGTGGGGTTGCTGGATCAATGGCCAGAATTTGAGGTGGAGCAGGCTGATCCCATTTCAGTCTGATCTTAGACAAGTTCACATAAGCCTGTTCAGCTGTGATCCTGCTTTGTATGTTAAGGCTTTTTTTGCATCACTGTTACGTGTATAGAATGGCCTTGGGATGCTGATATCTAGACTAAACCCAGATTAGGGAAAGAATGAATAAAAAAAATCTGTTCCCCTAGAAACATTCCAGTTCAGTGAGTCAGAAAGATTCATCTTTACTCCCCAATTGCCTTATAAGCAAGCCAGAATCAAGTCAGCCCCTTAACAATCATCATCTCTCCTTTTAGCTTGCAAGTCAATTAAATTTTCAATGAAGTTGTGATTTTCATTAATTTAAATATGTAGTTTCTTGGAATCGGTATTAAAATTAGTTATGCATTATCAGTTCAAACCTATGGGAGGTGAACAAGGACATTTATTCCAGTTCATTTGAAAGGTGAGTTTATTGTGCAAGGAAATGCCGGAGCTCTGGGAAGAGAAAGACACCAACAGCACAGCAGTCAGCTGTGAGTCTTCTCTCAACCAGAGCACATGTCAAGCTACTTTTATACATTTTGTAATATAAAACGTCAGTGATGATGTTATTGTCTCTGTAACATGGTTTGTTTATTGTAGGCGTTGCAGAATCGTTGACAGTTTCGGTGCAGTCATTGTCAGTTCCAGCGTAGCCTTTGTTAATTTCAAAGTCTGCACAGAAGTCCATTGCTGTAGTAATGGGCGCTAATTGCTCTTCCTGAGAAGGACAATCACTGTAGCCCTGGCTATTATCACTCAGTATTGAGTCCGTATCAGACTGTTAGCATTTCTATCAAAGGCTGGACCCTGATTCTTCAGTGGGCAGTATACGCTACTCATGTGTATTTTCTCCCCCACCCACCTTAAACTAATCAACTAGGGCATTGTGCTGGCATTCTGGTGGCCCCAGGCAGTGTCTGTGATTGCTCTGCTGTCTCTCTCCATATTGTGGTCCGGTGGCCATCCTGTGGGTCAAGTGGCCAACTTATGGCTCAGCAGCCACCTTGTGTGTCCATGTGCCTAGTGTCACCCTGCCCTGTGCCATCTCCCACTTCACTCCCCCCTTTGTGGTCAAGGAGCGAGTTTGGAGAACTCCCGCAGACCACCCAATTTACATATAGAGGTAGGTCATCTCTAGGAGCGCCTCCTCCCGAGGGGTATCATGGAGTACTAATTTTACTGGGGGCTCTTCTGTGGTGACACTTGCCACTGGTACAGTTCTCATCTGTGGAAAAGGATTTAAAAGTTAAAGCTTAAATTGGAGTAAGGACAATTTGTGTTATGAGAAAGGAACTTTCAAAAGTTGATTGGGGGAAGCTATTTGCAGGTTAAAAAAAGGGATAGTTGAAAAGTGGGCAACCTTCCAAATGCAATAATGACAGACCAGAGGCAACAAGTTCTTGTTAGTGTGAAGGGAAAGGCTGGCAGGTGTAGGGAATGCTGGATAACTAGATAAATTGAAGCTGTGCTCAAGAAAAAGGTGGCATATATCAGGTATAGTCCGCTGGGACCAAATGAATCCTCAAGAGGAATATTGTGGCAGTAGAAGTATACTTAAGGGAGAAGACAAGGGGGCAAAAAGGTGACAAATAGAGTTAAGAACCCAAAAGATTCTACAAGTATGTTAAGAGCAAAAATAGTAACAATGGGGAGTTCAGGGATGCTTTAAAGATCTACATGGCCGTCCATTTGTGGAATCACATCAGGTGGGTGAGAATGGAGCAAATATTGCACCTCAGCATTTACTGAGAAGGGCATGAAAGCTAGGGAAACTGGGGAAATAGTGACTTGAGTCCATATTACAGGTGGTGCTGGAGTCTTAAAGTACATAAAGGTATATACATCCCCAGAACCTAATCAGGTGTTTCCCAGTATTTTGTGGGAAGCTAGGGAAGTGATTGTAGGGCTCCTTGTTGAGATATTCTTACATTGACAGCCATAGGGGAGGTGCCAAAAGACTGGAAGGTGGCTATTGTTATAGCATTTTTTAAGAAAGGTGATAAGGAAAAGCCAGGGAAATATAGGGCCATGAGCCAGACGTCAGTGGTGAGCAAGTTGTTTGAGGAGATTGAGGGGCAGGATTTAGAAAGGCAAGGACTGATTACAGATAGTCAAGATGGGTGTGTGTATGGGAAAGTCAAATCTCACTAATTTGATGAGTTTATTTTGAAGAGATGATATTGAGGCCACTGTTGGATACTGTGTTCAATTCTGATCTTCCCATTAGAGGAAAGATGTTGTGAAAATGGAAAGGGCAAAGAAAGGAATTACAAGAATTTTGCCAGAAATTGAGGGTTTAAGCTATAGGGAGAAACTGAATAGGCTGGAGCACTTTTCCCTGGAGTGGAAGCTGGGGGGTGACGTATAGAGGTTGATAAAATTATGAGGGCCATTGGGTGAATAGCCAAGGCCTTTTTCTCAGGATAGGGGAATCCAAAGCTAGAGGGCACAGGTTTAAGGTGAGGAAAAAAATTTAGAAGGGAAGTGATAGGAGGCAGGTAACATTACAAACACTTAAAAAGAGATTGAAGACTATATGAAGAGAAAGGATTCCGAGAGATACGTGCCAAACGCTGGCAAATAGAACAGATCAGTTAGTATATTTAGTCAGCCTGGAAAAATTGGACCAAAGGGTCTATTTCCATGTTGTATGACTACTGCTACATTTCCTGGACTTGAGTGCCAACATAACAGTAGACAACTGAAAAGAAAAAAAACAAGCACACCAAACCTGTCACCTTGCCAGACCCATGCCTGGGTTCAGCCGCCTGAACATGAATCATTCACTCACTGAAAGATCACAACAAACAATTTTACAGATAGCCCACTGGACAAAATATCCTTTTGCATATTGATGCAACATGTCATTTCATTTGAATTTGAAAAAATGAACACTTGCTATTTTGTTTTTCAGGGAAAGTTGAAAGAGTTTGCTTCACAGCAAAGTGCATTTTTCCAATCAGGTGAACTGAAGAAAATTGCAAGAGAAATCAGAGATGTTTACTTAACCATAGGCAGAATCAGGGGAAGAGAAATCATAAGTTTGGTATGTTTCCATGTGAAAGAGCACCAAAAACAATGCCAAAAATTCACATTTTCCCTATCTTTAAAGAGATTAATTTAAAAATTATGGGGAAACAATCCAAACTAAAGAATGGTTAACAGAATGGTTGATGAGTCTCAAAAGCAATGAAGATTAAAAAAAGTAAAGCAACTTAAAGAGAATGTACTAAACCAATTGATAAATTATAATTTAATGAATAATCTAATCAGTTGATGGACAAAACAATTTCAGTCCATGTGGAGAAACAATCTTTTTAAACAATTTCCACATATTTTAGCCTGGATTTATCAAATTTCGTTTGGAAGACTCCAATGAACACCCCAACTTAACAGGCCAATAGGGCCAAACAATTTCACCTTTGATTTAGGTTTTACCCTAATTTTTGTAATTGCACACACCCGATTAGTACAATGATTATGCAGGACAATACAGAAGTTACTTTAAGGCCACAAAAGGAACAGAAAGAGGTCATTTGGCCCCTTCAAATGGATCATGGCTGATCCGCATCTGCAGTACCCATCTCCGCCCGACATTCCTCATCCCCAATGCCCTTTCCCCGTAACTCAATTCCCCAAATGATCAAGGATCTCAGTCTTAAATATACACACGGACTCTGTCCCTATAGCTTTTTATGGCAGAGTTCCAACCATCAAGAAATTCCTCCACATTTCAGTCTTAAGTTGGCATGCCTACACTGAGACCACACTCTTGCAGTTTTAGTTTCGAAATAGTTTCTATTTTCAATTTAGACGAGACAATCCAGAACAGGAAAGTACTTTTCCATCTCCCTGCTCTGGCCTGCTCACTTGTAAAAATGCAAAATACTTCCTTACAAAACAGGGAGCTCCAATATCCAAAGTCCAGTCATATTCATCTTACATCAGATGTTTGAACCATTGTTTACTTTCATAAAATAGATGTTTTGAAAGCAAACTAATTTTTCTTCAAAAGAATCTCAACAGTTGTCTGATTCAAGGTCACCTCTGAAAGATCAATTATTCTCTTCTGTAGGAGAAGAATGAATTATTCATAGGAAAAGTTGGAAATAAAAAGTCAAGTGTTCCAGAAAACAAACTTCATCCATCGCATGACTATCTTCACCCCAAATCATTGGCAAAGAGATCCAGAAGCAGGTCTCTTAGTAATCCTCAAAAGAATCCTTTTGGTATTGGGACTCCTTTAAATTCTAAACTTCCACTTGAATTTGCATTTTATTCATTGCAGATTAATACGAATTAATATAGTCCTCTCTTTCATAACTTCTCCCTAGTTTTTCAAAGGTGAGGCTACCATGATATTGTTAAAATCGATTTCAGAATTCCTAAAGTTTCAACAACAGTTGAAGTGAAAAAAAAACACCTTTATGTCGTCAGAGTCATACACTGCTACAAATGGGAACTTAACTGGGGCAATACAGCACCCAATATTCTTAAGCACAGAATGATGGCCACCATGAGAAACAAAGCAAATTGAAACAAAAATTTAGATTCACTGAGTTCTCATTTGTGTCAGCACAAATGCTGTAAAATAAAAAAAAGTATCACCTCCCAATAGGCTTGACTGCTCACACTGAAGTTCCGATTAAAAAGATGGCTGAAAAATTCCTAGCTTTCATCTCCATGTCTTGTAATCAGATGGTTGCAGCCTCATTCCTATTCAAGTTATGCCCTCTTCATTAATAAATTGGAATACTTCAGTATCGAAGAACTCAAACAGCTTCCGAGTTACATTCATCTCATTTGCCATACCTCTGACTTGAGCCCCATGACTGCAAACACAAGCTTAATATCTTAACACACGGAAGATTACATAATGAGATTAAAACTCTTTCTCTGGATCTTGCGGTTCAGTGATAACACGCCTGAGCCAGGAGGTCCAGGTTCACATCGTATGTATTCGAGATGTGTTAAAAAAAACACCTGAACAAATCAGTTAGAAACTATAAACCCTTTCTTACTGAGCACAATCAGGGGTCAAGTTGAACAAACAGACCTCAGGGGGAGATATCGCTGGACAAAAATATTAGTGCAGTGAAACTTGAAGCAAACAGAAAGCAGACCTTGGAATCTATGTCTAAAACTGCAATGTAAGTGATGGCAGGAATAGTCAATGTGGCCCTTTCCATTTCTGATACCCAAAAATCAATGAGAAATTGTTGGTGTTATTTGCCAAACAACACAATTTAGTAGGATAAGTAAAGCTCGTGTGCAATGCTGGGCTTGTAGTTAAAATTAAAATATATGAAAAGAAATACCTGTGTAACAGGACACTACATTCACTACACAACTGACATCGTAGAAGGTTAAAGGAAAGACACTGACCAGGGAGCAACAGCTGGCTTTTTACTAAAAATGGAATTTGATCAAGACAAAGTATTGCACCCCACTCATCTCCACTGGCTACTGAAAGGGATGCAAAAACCACATCAGACAACAGGTATCAACTACTATTTGTCACACATGGGTCTTTTGGGGGGCTGGGAGAGGGGATCTCAAGCCTAGTCATGAGGCATTGGTGTATATTGTAACAGTGGATCCTCATTTTACTAATTACCACAGCCTGACGTAAACAGTCAAAATTCTAATAGACTTCAATTAACATTTTGTGGTATCAATACTGAAACTAATAGAACTCATGGAAATATTTAGTTAACCAAATCCAGTGAAGATCTACTGGATTATATCAGCTTCCAGGATCCAATAATCAGGCAAGAACATCTCCCTTTAGTTTGTCACCTGTCAAATTGGATCACTTAACATTATGTAAACTCAGCAAGCTATTGCCCAGGTTCAGTGTCCAGGTCCACATCTTGCACCCACAGCAGGTCAATAGACAGTAGACAATAGGTGCAGGAGTAGGCCATTCTGCCCTTCGAGCCTGCACCACCATGGCTGATCATCCTTAATCAGTATCCTGTTCCTGCCTTATCTTCATAACCCTTGATTCCACTATCCTTGAGAGCTCTATCCAACTCTTTCTTAAATGAATCCAGAGACTGGGCCTCTACTGCCCTCTGGGGCAGAGCATTCCACACAACCACCACTCTCTAGGTGAAGAAGTTTCTCCTCATCTCTGTCCTAAATGGTCCACCCCGTATTTTTAAGCTGTGTCCTCTGGTTCGGCACTCACCCATCAGTGGAAACATGTTTCGTGTTTCCAGAGTGTCCAATCCTTTAATAATCTTATAAGTCTCAATCAGATCCCCTCTCAATCTTCTAAACTCAAGGGTATACAAGCCCAGTCGCCCCAGTCTTTCAGCATAAGGTAATCCCGCCATTCCAGGAATTGACCTCGTGAACCTATGCTGCACTCCCTCAATAGCCAGAATGTCTTGCCTCAAATTTGGAGACCAGAACTGCACACAATACTCCAGGTGTGGTCTCACCAGGGCCCTGTACAGCTGCAGAAGAACCTCTTTGCTTCTATACTCAAACCCTTCTTGTTATGAAAGCCAGCATGCTATTAGCTATTAGGTCACTCGATGAGCAGAGAGGAAGATCACCCACAGGAGGATTACTCCTCAGGGGTGGGAGCAGTGCCATCCTGAGTCACAATGTGGGACTCTGAGCATGGAATGACATGGAGATTGATGCCCTACTATTACCAATAGGAACCCGAGGTCCTAGTAGATGGGGTGTGTACACAGTCACTGCCCATGGAGCATGCTCTGAGACATTGGAGCATGATGTACAAGATGGAGGGCCAGAGGAGCAAGTGGTGAGCCGGAGTTTCCAGGGAACTGCTCTGACTTTCATGTCCGGAATTGTCACTGTCTGTTTTCTATTCAATGTTTGGCAGAATGGGATCCTGCAGAACAATGAAGCAAATAAATGTCTCACTGCTCACAAATGAGAATCTCATCTCATTGTTTAATTCTTGTTGGAAAATGGGACTTTCTGCTCTCCATGTTCAGAATCTGCTTATTGCTGATATCATGTGATTCTCCCAAGTTTCTCAGCATTGCCCATGTTGTTCAGTGACTGGGCAGATACTGCACTTTACTCTCACTGAAGTACAAAACTGGATTGACAGACTGAGGGGCCCACAGCATTTATATCATGTTTTCAACCTATGGAAATCCAGGACATGGAGTGACAATGGCAGCTGTGGATTTGGAGAGGGAATTGACGACCATGTCGCGGGAAACACTGGAGGTAATGTAGAGAACAGGCACTTGGCTGATACCACATGTGAAAAGGGGATTTATGTGGAAACAGGACAGGTCGATATTGTTATAACTAGTTTCATGTCTCAGTGAAGGAAACAATTTTAGTTTAGAATGAAAGCCTTCAATGAGGTTGTAATACATGTGACCAGGTGTGCAGGGAGACTGAGGAGTAGATTCGATCACAGACTGTACTGAAGGGAGGGTCTGTCCGGCTGGAGTGAGGGTTTCTCTTGCCTCATGGTGCAATAATGTTAGAAGAACTCAGAGTGTCCCAATATCAACCCCTACCCCAATCAGAGGGAAACAGCCTGTGCTGAGCTTGGACAGATAAACCAGATGGTTATCATCATAAACAAAAAAGAGGAAACAAACTCATCATTGATGAGGAAAATAAAATGATTCAGTTTGTACAATTCTGTGAAAAAACTTAAATACCAGAAATAGAAGTATTTGTGGAGAGACATAAGAACCAGCCACACACATCCCACTTCCACCGACATTGGCATCGACATGTGGTCCCCACCTCCCCACCCCCTCAATGAACTCTCACAGCTCATCATGGACCCACTTACAGGCCCTTCTGTCCTTTAATGCTACACTTTGGGCTGCACCAGCAACTATCATTGTAATACTGCAGCAAGGACACTGTGTGCTCAGGGACTTCACCCTGCTCAGAAACGGGGACAGGCTCTAACTCCGGGCTCTTCAGTTACTGCCATAACACACCCATACCCTGAACCTACCTGTACACTCAGAGCATCCCTGCTTTACATTGTCTTGTCTTTTGGTGCTTTACCCCCTCAGCAGTGGGCACCAGGGCCATGTTGCTGCTGCCAGGCCATTGAGCACAATCACAAATCCAGGGGTGTCCAATCAAGTCAAGGGGCATGGCCTTCACCCAATGATTCAAAGCAGAAGGAGTGAAAGGCAGTCCATGTCCTGATTCAGAATCCCATCATGATAAGAGGCGAGGAGCCAAATGACTGGCAGGACATTGCCCATTTTGACTCTTTCTGCCTGATTGTGGGCTGTTTCCCTCAGTGAATGAGAGGGGGATGGGTAGTATGGGACATCAATTTTGGTGGCACTGCTGGTACTGTTGATGCAGATGGTGAGGTTTGCTGAGAGAATGAGTCGGCAGAGCAGAGGGCATGCAGGTTGGTGAGGTTGGGAGTTAGCATGGCTGAGAGGGAAGGAGGAAGATGTTGCAGGCAATAGTGACTTTATAGAGCAGGAGCCTTGGTGGGAGGTGGGTACAGTAACAGGGATAGAGTGAGTGTACAGTCTTGGAGAGAAGATGATGGGCCTTACTCTGGCAGACTGGAGAAGGTTAACAGAATAATAAAAGGTATCCTTTGTTTTACAAAGTCATGGATTTTGTTCATGACCAGCCACCATGTTGCAATGTCTCATTGCCTCTGGTGGAAACAAACCAGTGCAGCACTTATCTGCAATCCTCATTAAAGCTTTGCTCCAAATATGGAAGAAAAGGCTGACTTCCAGAGGCAAAGGGAGAGTGACTATCCCTGTCATCAAGGCAGCAGTTGACTGAATGCAGCATCAAGGAGCCCCATCAAAACTGAATTAAATGGAATCAGTGGAAGCTCTCCACTCATTGCGAGTCATACCTCACAAAAAGGAAGGTGGTGGAGGTTGGGGTAGTTCAACCATCTCGGTTTCATAACCACACTGCAGGGGTTCTCCAGGGTAATGTCACAAGCCCCAACCATCTTCAGCTGCTTCACCAATGACCTATCCCTGATAACAATTTCTGAATTGGGAAATTGACAGATGTGTGAAAAATGTTATCTCTCAGTCATAACTCCTCAGATATCAGAGCATGCCTGTGACCACATGCAGCAAGACCTGAACAATGGTCGGGATTTGTCGCTGTCTGGTTTAGAGTCACAGAGTCATACAAATGTGCACCATGGAAACAGACCCTTCGGTCCAACCCAACCAGATATCCCAACCCAATCTAGTCCCACCTGCCAGCATCCGGCCCATATCCCTCCAAACCCTTGCTATTCATATACCCATCCAGATGCCTTTTAAATGTTGCAATTGTACTCGCCTCCACCACTTCCTCTGGCTGCTTATTCAATACACGTACCACCCTCTGCTTGAAAACGTTGCCCCTTAGGTCTCTTTTATATCTTCCCCCTCTGCCCTCTTGTTCTGGACTCCCCCACCCCAAGGAGAAGACAATGTCTCTTTATCCTATCCATGTCCCTCATAATTTTGTAAACCTCAGCCTCCGACGCTCCAGGGAAAACAGCTCCAGCCTGTTCAGTTTCTCGCTATAGCTCAATTCTCCAACAGTTACAAGGATTTACAATGTCCTTGTAAATCTTTTCTGAACCCTTTCAGGTGTCACAATATCCTTTCGATAGGAAGGAGACCAGAAATGACGCAATATCCCAAAAGTGGTCTAACCAATGTCCTATTCGGCCACAACATGATCTCCCAACTCCTGTACTCAATACTCTGACCAATAAAGGAAAGCGTACCAAATGCCTTCTTCATTATCCTATCTGCTTGTGACTCCACTTTCAAGGAGGTATGAACCTGCACTCCAAGGTCTCTTTGTTCAGCAACACTCCCGAGGATCTTACCGTTAAGTGTATAAGTCCTGCTAAGATTTGTTCTCCCAAAATGCAGCACCTCACATTTATCTAATTAAACTCCATCTGCCACTTCTCAGTCCATTGGCCCATCTGATCCCGCTGTAATCTGAGGTAACCTTCTTCGTTGTCCGCTACAGCTCCAATTTTGGTCTCACCTGCAAATTTACTTACTATTCCCGCTTACACTCACATCCAAATCAGTTATATAAATGATGAAAAGTAGTGGATCCAACACCAGTCCTTGTGGCACTCCACTGGTCACAGGCCGCTAGTCTGAAAAACAACCCTCCACACCACCCTCTGTCTTCTATCTTTGAGCCAGTTCTGTATCCAAATGGCTAGTTCTCTCTGTATGCCATGAGGCTAACCTTGCTAACCAGTCTCACATGGGGAACCTTGTCGAATGCCTTACTGAAGTCCATATAGATCACATCTACTGCTCTGGCCTCATTAATCTTCTTTGTTACTTCAAAAAACTCAATCAAGTTTGTGAGACATGATTTTCCACGCACAAAGCCATGTTGACTACCCCTAATCAGTCCTTGCCTTTCCAAATACATGTACATCCTGTCCCTCAGGATTCTCTCCAAACAACTTGACCACCACCAACATCAGGCTCACTGGTCGATAGTTCCCTGGCTTGTCCTTACCACCCTTCTTAAATAGTGGCACCACATTAGCAACCTCCAGTGTTTCGGCACCTCACCTGTGATTATCAACGATACAAATATCTCAGTAAGAGGCCCAGCAATCACTTCCCTAGTTTCCCACAGAGTTCTAAGGTACACCTGATCAGGTCCTGGGGATTTATTCACTTGTATGCATTTCAAGACTTCCAGCACTTCCTCGATTGTAATATGGACATTTTTCAAGGCATCACCATCTATTTCCCTACATTGTATATCTTTCCTGTTCTTCTCCACAGTAACTACTGATACAAAATACTCGTTTAATATCTCCCCCATCTCCTGCAGCTCCATACAAAGGCCGCCTTGCTGATCTTTGAGGGGCTCTATTTTCTCCCTAGTTAACCTTTTGTCCTTAATGTATTTGTAAAAACCCTTTGGATTCCCCTTAATTCTATTTGCCAAAGCTATCTCCTGTCCCCTTTGTACCCTCCTCATTTCTCTCTTAAACATATTTCCAATGCCTTTATATTCTTCTAAGGATCCATTTAGAACATAGAACATAGAACACAGAAATGTACGGCACAGAACAGGCCATTTGGCCCATGGTGTTGTGCTGAGTTTTAATCCTAATGTAAAATATAGTATCTTAACCTACACACCCCTCAACTCACTGCTATTCTTGTACGTGTTCAACAGTCGCGTAAATGTCCCCAATGACTCTGCTTCCACCACCACAGCTGGCAACGCATTACATACATTCACAACTCTCTGCGTAAAGAACCTACCTCTGATGTCTCCTTTATACCTTCGTCCTAATATCTTCAAACTGTGACTCCTCATACCAGTCAATCCTGCCCTGGGGAAAAGTCTCTGGCTATTGACTCTATCTATTCCTCTCATCATTTTGTACTCCTCGATCAGGTCTCCTCTCTACCTTCTTTTCTCCAGAGAGAAAAGTCTGAGCTTATTCAATCTTTCTTCATAAGCCCTCCAGTCCAGGCAGCATCCTGTTAAACGTTCTTTGCACCCTCTACAAAGCCTCTGTATCTTTCCTATACTATGGCAACCAGAACTGGACATAATATTCCAAGTGTAGTCTCACCAGGGACTTGTAGAGTTGCAGCAAAACCTCACGGCTCTTAAACACGAAGCCCCTGTTAATGAAAGCGAAAACACCACATGCTTTCTTAACAACCCTATCCACTTGGGTGGCAACTTTGAGGGATCTATGTACTTGAACACCCAGATCCCTCTGTTCCTCCACACTGCCAAGAATCCTGTCTTTAATCCTATATTCAGCATTCAAGTTTGACCTTCCAAAATACATCACTTTGCATTTATCCATATTGAACCCCATCTGCCATTTCTCAGCCCAGCTCTGCAACCTGTCTATGTCGCGCTGCAGCCTGCAGTAGCCCTCGATACTATCGATGTCATCTCCAACCTTTGTGTCATCTGCAAATTTACTAACCCACCCCTCAACCTCCTCATCCAAGTCATTTATAAAAACTACAAAGAGCAGAGACCCAAGAACAGAGCCCTGCAGTACCCCACTCAACACTGACCTCCAGGCACAACACTTTCCATCTACAACCACTCTGCCTTCTGTCAGCCAGACATTTCTGAATCCAGATAGCCAAAGCTCCCTGTATCCCATACTTCCTGACTTTATGAATGAGCCTATCATGGGGAACCATATCAGATGCCTTGCTGAAGTCCATATACATCACATCCACTGCTCGAACGTCGTTAACCTGTCTTGACACCTCCTCAAAGAACTCAGTAAGATTTGTAAGGCATGACCTGCCCCTCACAAAGCCATGCTGACTGCGTTTAATCACACTATGCTTTGCCAAATAGTCATAAATTCTATCCCTCAGAATTCTTTCCAAAACTTTGCTGATCACAGATATAAGACTGACTGGTCTCTAATTGTCAAGGATTTCCCTACTACACTTCTTGAAAAGAGAAACAACATTCACCTCCTTCCAATCCTCCGGTACGACTCCTGTGGAGAGTGAGGAGGTAAATATCCTCGCCAGCGGCTTAGCAACCTCCTTTCTTGCTTCCCGGACCAGCCTAGGATAAATCTGGTCTGGCCCTGGGGACTGATCAATCTTAATGTTTTCCAAAATTTCTAGCACATCAACTTCATCCATTCTGATCTGGTCAAGACTGTATCCCAGCTCCTCAAACTTTTCATTTACAACAAGTTCCCTTTCCTTGATGAATACCGAAGCAAAAAACTCATTTAGGGCTTCCACTATATGCTCAGACTCCAAGCACAATTTCCCTATGCTATCCCTAATTGGCACTTCCTTCTCCCTGATCATTCTCTTATTCCTCATGTATGAGTAAAATGCCTTTGGGTTCTCCTTAATCCTTCTTGCCAAGCCTTTTTCATGTCCCCTCCTGGCTCTCCTCAGTCCATTTCTGAGCTCCTTTCTAGCAAGCCTGTAATCCTCATAAAGCCGTGAAAGCTGTGATCTATCCTGTCAATACCTGATATATGCTTCATTCTTTTTCTTAACAAACGCTCAATTTCTTTAGTCATCCAGCATTCCCTATACCTACCAGCCTTTCCTTTCACCCTAACAGGAATACACTGTCTCTGCACTCTCGTTATCTAATTTCTGAAGACCTCTAATTGTTTAGCTGTCCCATTACCTGTGAACATCTGCCCCCCAATAAACTTTTGAAGGTTCTTGCCTAATACCGTCAAAATTGGCCTTCCTCCAATTTAGAACTTCAACTTTTATGTACAGTTTATCCTTTTCTATCCGATGGGTGGCGGAATGGAAACCTGCAGAACAATGAGGCAAATAGGGCTCTCGCTACTCACAAATGAGAATCTCATTGTTCAATTCTTGTTGGAAAATGGGACTTTCTGCTTTCCATGTTCAGAATCTGCTTATTGCTGATGTTATGTGATTCTCCCAATGTTGTCAAAATTGCCCATGTTGTTCAGTGACTGGGCAGACACTGCCCCTTACTCTAATTGAAATACAGAACATGATTGAGGTACTGAATGGCCTGCAGCATTTATATGATGTTTTTATAATGTCCAAATCCATGACACAGAGTGACAATAGCAGCTGTGGATCTGGAGGGGAATAGATGGTCATGGTGAGGGAAACTCTGGAGGTAATGTCGAGAACAGACACTTGGCTAGTCCCAAGTGTGAAAAGGTGATTTATGTGGAAACACGGTCAGCTGATTTAGTTATATACCTGCCTTCACATCTCAGTGAAGAGAGCAGTTTGAGTTTAGTATGAGAGCCTTCAATGAGGTTGTAATAAACGTGACCGGGTGGTGCAGGGAGAATGAGGAGTGGGTTCGATGCCAGACTGTACTGAAGGAAGGGTCTGTCCGGCTGGAGTGAGGGTTTTTCTTGCCTCATGGTATAATATTGTTAGCAGAACGCAGAGTGTCCAAATATCAACCCTAACCCCAATCAGAGGGAAACAGCCTGTGCTGAGCTTGGACAGATAAACCAAATGATTATCATCATAAACAAAAAGAGGAAACAAACTCATCGTTGATGATGAAAATAAAATGATTCAGTTTGTACAATTCTGTGAAAAAACCTAAGTGCCAGAAATAAAGGTGTTGGTGTCATTTGTGGAGGGACATAAGCACCGGCCACACACAGCCCACTTCCACCAACATTGGCATCGACATGTGCACCCCCCCAATGAACCCTCACAGCTCATCATGGACCCACTTACAGGACCTTCAGTCCTTCAATGCTGCACTTTGGGCTGCACCAACAACTATCATTGTAATACTGCAGCAAGGACACTGTGTGCTCAGGAACTTCACCCTGCTCAGAAACGGGGACATCGGTTACTGTCATATCACATCCTCACCCTGAACCTACCTGTACACTCACAGCATCCCTGCTTTACATTGTCTTGTCTTTTGGTGCTTTACCCCCTCAGCAGTGGGCACCAGGGCCATGTTGCTGCTGCCAGGCCATTGAGCACAATCACAAATCCAGGGGTGTCCAATCAAGTCAAGGGGCATGGCCTTCACCCAATGATTCAAAGCAGAAGGAGTGAAAGGCAGTCCATGTCCTGATTCAGAATCCCATCATGATAAGAGGCGAGGAGCCAAATGACTGGCAGGACATTGCCCATTTTGACTCTTTCTGCCTGATTGTGGGCTGTTTCCCTCAGTGAATGAGAGGGGGATGGGTAGTATGGGACATCAATTTTGGTGGCACTGCTGGTACTGTTGATGCAGATGGTGAGGTTTGCTGAGAGAATGAGTCGGCAGAGCAGAGGGCATGCAGGTTGGTGAGGTTGGGAGTTAGCATGGCTGAGAGGGAAGGAGGAAGATGTTGCAGGCAATAGTGACTTTATAGAGCAGGAGCCTTGGTGGGAGGTGGGTACAGTAACAGGGATAGAGTGAGTGTACAGTCTTGGAGAGAAGATGATGGGCCTTACTCTGGCAGACTGGAGAAGGTTAACAGAATAATAAAAGGTATCCTTTGTTTTACAAAGTCATGGATTTTGTTCATGACCAGCCACCATGTTGCAATGTCTCATTGCCTCTGGTGGAAACAAACCAGTGCAGCACTTATCTGCAATCCTCATTAAAGCTTTGCTCCAAATATGGAAGAAAAGGCTGACTTCCAGAGGCAAAGGGAGAGTGACTATCCCTGTCATCAAGGCAGCAGTTGACTGAATGCAGCATCAAGGAGCCCCATCAAAACTGAATTAAATGGAATCAGTGGAAGCTCTCCACTCATTGCGAGTCATACCTCACAAAAAGGAAGGTGGTGGAGGTTGGGGTAGTTCAACCATCTCGGTTTCATAACCACACTGCAGGGGTTCTCCAGGGTAATGTCACAAGCCCCAACCATCTTCAGCTGCTTCACCAATGACCTATCCCTGATAACAATTTCTGAATTGGGAAATTGACAGATGTGTGAAAAATGTTATCTCTCAGTCATAACTCCTCAGATATCAGAGCATGCCTGTGACCACATGCAGCAAGACCTGAACAATGGTCGGGATTTGTCGCTGTCTGGTTTAGAGTCACAGAGTCATACAAATGTGCACCATGGAAACAGACCCTTCGGTCCAACCCATCCATGCCAACTAGATATCCCAACCCAATCTAGTCCCACCTGCCAGCACCCAGCCCATATCCCTCCAAACCCTTGCTATTCATATACTCATCCAGATGCCTTTTAAATGTTGCAATTGTACTAGCCTCCACCACCTCCCCTGGCACCTCATTCCATATATGCACCACCCTCTGTGTGAAAATGTTGCCCCTTAGGTCTCTTTTATATCTTTCCCCTTCCACCCTAAACCTCTGCCATCTAGTTCCGGACACCCCCACCCCAGGGAAAAGACTTTGTCTATTTATCCTATTCATGCACCTCATAATTTTGTAAACCTCTATAAGGTCACCCCTCAGCCTCCGACGCTCCAAGGAAAACAGCCCTAGCCTATTCAACCTTTCCCCACAGCTCAAATCCTCCAACCCCGGCAACATCCTTGTAAATCTTTTCTGAACCCTTTCAAGTTTCACAACATCTTTCTGATAGGAGGGAGACCAGAATTGCACACAATATACCAACAGTGAGTGACCTAACCAATGTCCTGTACAGCCACAACATGACCTCCCAACTCCTGTACTCAGTACCCTGACCAATAAAGGAAGCATGCCAAACACCTTCTTCATTATCCTATCTACCTGTGACTCCACTTTCAAGAAGCAATGAACCTGCACTCCAAGGTCTCTTTGTTCAGCAACACTCCCTAGGATCTTACCATTAAATGTATAAATCCTGCTAAGATTTGCTCTCCCAACATACAGCATCTCACATTTATCTAAATTAAACTCCACCTGCCATTTCTCAATCCATTGGCCCATCTGATCAAGATCCCATTATAATCTGAGGTAAACTTCTTTGTTGTCCACTATACCTCCAATTTTGGTGTCATCTGCAAACTTACTAATTATACCTCTTATGCTCACATCCACATCATTTATATAAATGATGAAAAGTAGTGGACCCAGCACTGATTCTTGTGGCACTCCACTAGTCACAGGCCTCCAGTCTGACAAATAACCCTCCAACACCATCCTGTGTCTTCTAACTTTGAGCCAGTTCTGTATCCAAATGGCAAGATCTCCCTGTATTCCATGAGATCTAATCTTGCTTAGCGGTCTGCCATGGGGAACCTTGTTGAATACCTTACTCAAGTCCATATATGTCACATGCACTGCTCTGCCCTCTTCAATCCTCTTTGTGACTTCTTCAAAAAACTCAATCAGGTTGGTGAGACATGATTTTCCACGCACAAAGCCATGTTGACTACCCCTAATCAGTCCTTGCCTTTCCAAATACATGTACATCCTGTCCCTCAGGATTCCCTCCAAACAACTTGACCACCACCAACGTCAGGCTCACTGGTCGATAGTTCCCTGGCTTGTCCTTACCACATTTCTTAAATAGTGGCACCACTTTATCCAACCTCCAGCCTTCCAGCACCTCACCTGTGACTATCGATTATACAAATATCTCAGGAAGAGGCCCAGCAATCATTTCCCTAGTTTCCCACAGAGTTCTAAGGTACACCTGATCAGGTCCTGGGGATTTATCCACTTTTATGCATTTCAAGACTTCCAGCACTTCCTCGATTGTAATATGGACATTTTTCAAAGCGTCACCATCTATTTCCCTACTTTCTATATCTTCCATGTCCTTTTCCACAGTAAATACCGATGCAAAATACTCATTTCGTATCTCCCCCATCTCCTGCAGCTCCACACAAAGGCCGCCTTGCTGATCTTTGAGGGACCCTATTTTCTCCCTAGTTACCCTTTTGTCCTTAATGTATTTGTAAAAACCCTTCGGATTCTCCTTAATTCTATTTGCCAAAGCTATCTCATGTCACCCTTTTACCCTCTTGATTTCTCTCTTAAGTACACTCCCAATGCTTTTATACTCTTCTAAGGATCCATTTAGAACATAGAACATGGAACACAGAAATGTACGGCACAGAACAGGCCATTTGGCCTATGATGTTGTGCCGAGGTTTAATCCTAATGTAAAATATAGTAACTTAACCTACACATGCCTCAACTCACTGCTATCCATGTACATGTTCAACAGTCGCGTAAATGTCCCCAATGACTCTGCTTCCACCACCACAGCTGGCAATGCATACCATGCATTCACAACTTTCTGCATAAAGAACCTACCTCTGACATCTCCTTTATACCTTCCTTCTAATATCTTCAAACTATGACTCCCCGTACCAGTCAATCCTGCCCTGGGGAAAGGCTATTGACTCTATCTATTCCTCTCATCAGTTTTTACACCTCCAGAGAGAAAGGTCTGAGCTTATTCAACCTTTCTTCGTAAGGCAAGCCCTCCAGTCCAGGCAGCATCATGGAAAACC
This sequence comes from Chiloscyllium punctatum, assembly GCF_047496795.1. Classification (NCBI taxonomy): domain Eukaryota; kingdom Metazoa; phylum Chordata; class Chondrichthyes; order Orectolobiformes; family Hemiscylliidae; genus Chiloscyllium; species Chiloscyllium punctatum. Next base: position 47,951,705 of record NC_092777.1, on the reverse strand, counting down.
TTCTTTGCACCCTCTCCAAAGCCTCTGTATCTTTCCTATAGTAGGGAAACAGAACTGGACACAATATTCCAAATGTAGTCTCACCAGGGACTTGTAGAGCTGCAGCAAAACCTCATGGCTCTTAAACTCGATACCCCTGTTAATGAAAGCCAAAACATCATATGCTTTCTTAACAACCCTATCCACTTGCGTGGCAACTTTGAGGGATCTATGTACTTGAACACCCAGATCTCCTTGTTCCTCCACACTGCCAAGAATCCATTCTTTAATCTTATATTCAGCATTCGAGTTTGACCTTCCAAAATACATCACTTTGCATTTATCCAGGTTGAACTCCATCTGCCATTTCTCAGCCCAGGTCTGCATCCTGTCTATGTCACGCTGCAGCCTGCAGTAGCCCTCCATACTATTGACAACATCTCCAACTTTTGTGTCATCTGCAAATTTACTAACCCACCCCTCAACCTCCTCATCCAAGTCATTTATAAAAACTACAAAGAGCAGAGGCCCAAGAACACAGCCCTGCAGGAACCCACTCAACATTGACCTCCAGGCACAACACTTTCCATTTAAAACCACACTGTGCCTTCTGTCAGCCATCCAATTCTGAATCCAGATAGCCAAATCTCCCTGTATCCCTTACTTCTTGACTTTATGAATGAGCCTATCATGGGGAACCTTATCAAATGCCTTGCTGCAGTCCATATATACCTCATTCACTGCTTGAACATCATCGACCTGTCTTGACACCTCCTCAAAGAACTCAATAAGATTTGTGAGGCATGACCTGCCCCTCACAAAGCCATGCTGACTGTCTTTAATCACACTATGCTTTGCCAAATAGTCATAAATTCTATCCCTCAGAATTCTTTCCAAATCTTTGCTGACCACAGACATAAGACTGACTGGTCTGTAATTGCCAGGGATTTCCCTATTACCCTTCTTGAAAAGAGAAACAACATTCACCTACTTCCAATCCTCCCATGGAGAGTGAGGAAGCAAATATCCTCGCCAGCGGCTTAGGAACCATCTTTCTCGCTTCCTGGAGCATCCTGGGATAAATCTGGTCTGGCCCTGCGGACTTATCAATCTTAATGTTTTCCAAAATTTCTAGCACATCAACTTCATCCATTCTGATCTAGTCAAGACTGTATCCCAGCTCCTCGAAGTTTTCATTTACAACAAGTTCCCTTTCCTTGGTGAAAACCGAAGCAAAAAACTCATATAGGGTATCCCCTATATGCTCAGACTCCACGCACAAGTTCCTTATGCTATCCCTGATCATTCTCTTATTCCTCATGTATGAGTAAAATGCCTTTGGGCTCTCCTTAATCCTTCTTGCCAAGCCTTTTTCGTGCCCTCTCCTGGCTCTCCTCAGACCATTTCTGAGCTCCTTTCTAGCAAGCCTGTAATCCTCATAAAGCCGTGAAAGCTGTGATCTATCCTGTCAACACCTGATACATGCTTCCTTCTTTTTCTTAACAAAACCTCAATTTCTTTAGTCATCCAGCATTCCCTATACCTACCAGCCTTTCCTTTCACCCTAACAGGAATACACCGTCTCTGCACTCTCATTATCTAATTTCTGAAGGCCTCGAATTTTCCAGCTGTCCCATTACCTGCGAACATCTGCCCCCCATAAGCTTTTGAAGGTTCTTGCCTAATACCGTCAAAATTGGCCTTCCTCCAATTTAGAACTTCAACTTTTAGGTACAGTTTATCCTTTTCTATCCGATGGGTGGCAGAATGGGAACCTGCAGAACAATGAGGCAAATAGGGCTCTCGTTTCTCACAAATGAGAATCTCATTGTTCAATTCTTGTTGGAAAATGGGACTTTCTGCTTTCCATGTTCAGAATCTGCTTATTGCTGATGTTATGTGATTCTCCCAATGATCTCAACGTTGCCCATGTTGTTCAGTGACTGGGCAGATACTGTCCCTTGCTCTAATTGAAATACAGAACAGGATTGAGGGACTGAATGGCCTGCAGCATTTATATGATGTTTTTATAATGTCCAAATCCATGACACAGAGTGACAATAGCAGCTGTGGATCTGGAGGGGAATAGATGATCATGGTGAGGGAAACTCTGGAGGTAATGTCGAGAACAAACACTTGGCTGATCCCGAGTGTGAAAAGGTGATTTATGTGGAAACACGGTCAGCTAATTTAGTTATATGCCAGCCTTCACGTCTCAGTGAAGAGAGCAGTTTGAGGTTAGTATGAGAGCCTTCAATGAGGTTGTAATAAACGTGACCGGGTGGTGCAGGGAGACTGAGGAGTGGGTTCGATGTCAGACTGTACTGAAGGGAGGGTCTGTCCGGCTGGAGTGAAGGTTTCTCTTGCCTCATGGTACAATTATGTTAGCAGAACTCAGAGTGTCCCAATATCAACCCTGACCCCAATCAGAGGGAAACAGGCTGTGCTGAACTTGGGCAGATAAACCAGATGGTTATCATCATAAACAAAAAGAGGAAATAAGTTGAGTGTATCATCTGAGGAGAGACAGTAATAGTGAGCAGAATCACATTGGGGTCTGAAGAATCTGGGCTATGGCGAGATGTGTGGCACAATCAGGCAACAAGGGCACTGAGACCCATCTCAATGTCAGGAGCACCATACGCCACCTTTTATGTTTCTCACCAGAGGGTGGCATGTTTCTCTCTGGGTGGCAGCGTGTTGCCAGTTGGCACTGAATATTTCTTGTCAATGCCTTGTAAACAGCCCAATGTTCCTCATTAATATTTAGCCTCCCAGCTCACCAAACTCACCCAACAAACTAGACAGCGGGAAAACGTGACAAGGGAACCAGAGCAAGGCCTTGGGCAGACCCAGTTCTCCACTTGCTTCAAACTACTTCCATCCGGGAACGGGGACACCAACATTTCAGGGCATACTCCATGGGCACCAGCTACACAAAACCTGCATCAGTGCAGATTGGCACCGGGCATGTGCCAGCCTCTCAAGGCCATCACGGTAGTCTCTGATTCCAAAAGTGTCAGAAAATGGCCATCTGCATCGGAACACAATCTAACCATTATATACTGCTACATTATATCCTTGTTACATTATATACTCCCCAATTCCCCTCAGGCAGTGATACTGGTCACTGCTGGGACCCCCTGGGTCCCTGATATTAGCTCCATCTTTAAAGGCCAGCCATGCTCCTGGGAAACACTGACACACACAGCTCCCCTGCAGAGTTCCAGGATGTTTCTGTATTTCAATGCTGGGCCTGAGGCTGCACCAACAATGAACATTGTAATGCTGCGACAATGACACTGTGCCCAGGCATCTCTAGCCAGCCTCTGGATTGGAACAGGCTGCATCAATTGGCTCTGCACTCACTGCCATAGCTCACAATGAAGCTGCCCCGACCTGGGTGATCACTGCATTCCTGCTTTGCCTCACTGAGCCCTCTCGCACTTTGTCACCTCAGAATGAGGTACCAGGGTCATGTTACTGCTGTCTTGCTGTGCTGTTCAGCACAGACACAAAGAATGGACGCTTTTCCGAATGGTGAGTAGGCCTCAGTCATATTAGAGGTGATAGCTTTCACTGGGGGGTGTCTAGCACTGATGAAGGGCAGCCTCTGATGTCAGTCCAGGCCCTGATCAGGGTGGGGCAGATTCACCCACCAGACTAGCAAAACATCCAGGTGTCTGCCCACAAAGCAGGGCACCTGTTGTCACATCCAGTGCAAATGTCAGGAACTGTGCAGGGCAGGTCCACACTGACAGGACTTGTCCAGGTGCAGAAATCACTTCAAGGGAGGCCAGTGAATTCTGGCTGTTGTACTGAGCAGCAAGAGGTTGTGGTAAGGGAGTTTGGTAAGGTGGGGCATAGGTCAGATTTGGAAAACACCATGGCAGGATGGGTAATTCATGGGGCCAGCTTGCTGAAATAGAGTGAGAGAATACACTCTACCTCTTTGTTACTAACTCTCAAAACAAAGCCTGACAAAGCTCAGACTCAGCCAAAAAAGGGAAGCTTTAGTCAGATGTCCCAAACCTTAGTCAAATGGTGTTTTAAATTTGTCACAAGCCTCAATTCTGACTAAATTGCCTTGACCCGATTAGGAACTGGAGAAAGCGTGTCCAAATTCAGTTTCAGAGAGAACAGGTTTAATGTCCCACTAAAACTTAATCTCTAAAGATACTACTGTGGTATTGCACTTCAAACTTTACCTCATCATCATTTTAAAAAACTGCATTAACAAATTTAATACCTATGAACTTTTTACGGCACAGTCCAAAAAGTAACTGAGTTTTGATCAGCACGTTTCCATCTGTCTGTTCTTAGAGGAGATAATACCTGCACAAACTTTGACTCTGTGGAAAATAAACAATGGTTACTGAGTCATTTCACTTGATCATTGGCTAAATAGAATTTCTTAGAATTTAACAAGGGAACTTAGTGTGTCTTCAGAGAGTGCCAGGTTATAGTCCAACAGGTTTATTTGGAAGTACTAGCTTTCGGAGTGCGGCTCCTTCATCAGCTGGTTGTGAAAAGGCAGCCCTCCGAACGTTAGTGCTTCCAAATAAACCTGGACAAACTGTAACCTGGTGTTGTGTGAGTTTTAACACCAGCAGCGCCAAATCAGAACTGCAGCACCCTCTACAGGGTATCTGGAAAATGAGACAGAAAGCACACGTTAGTCAAATTGCTTTCAGCAGCAACTCAAATTGGAAAGTAGAGAGATTCCTCACTTGTAAAAATTAGCTTTCAATGCAACTGCAGTTATGCAGAAATATACATCATCTTGGGCAACAATAAATATGAACAAGGTCTAAGTTTTTCTGCCAATTGACTGGGTATATGTCACAGGTGTAAAACAACTTTATTGTGAGACATATATTTCAATACTCAGTTCACTGGATGGTAACATTAGAGCAAATGTTTGGAGGAAATCTCATGATTTCCATAATTAATTTGGTGTGTAGAACAGATGGAAGTTGTTAAGCAATTTACACATTTGAATACTGTCATAGTAAGCACCAAGATCCTCACCAAGCTTTCTGCACCAAAACCATCTCTACAGAACCATTGCAGGTGCCCTTCAATCTTCCTGTAAACAATGTCATGAGAAGTGTCAAAATGAAAAACAGAAATTGCTGGAAAAGCTCAGCAGGTCGGGCAGCATCTGTGGAGAGAAATCCGAGTTAATATTTTGGGTCCAATGACACTTCCTCAGAATTGATGATAGCTGGGAAAATGTTTTTTATGCAAAAACAAGATGGTGGAGGAAGTAAGGACTAAACAATAGGTGGAGATAGAACCTAAAGAGAGAAGAATGGTTTTTCAGACAAAGGTATGGAACACAATCTGGCTGGGAGTGGGAATAGTTGTTAGTGGGGACTGTCAGTGGCTAACAATGGGTTGTGTGTAATTGAAGATCATGTGATAACAAGGCCTGATGTGTGGAGGTTGGGGTAAGAACATGGGAGAGCTCAAGCCTGAAAATTGTTGAACTCGATATCGAGTTCCCAAGTGGAACATGTGATTCTTCCAGCTTACACTAAGCTGGAGCATTGCAGCAAGCCTGAGACAGGTTGTGAGTTGAAGTGGCCAGCAAATGAAAGCTCAGAGTCTATTTTGCAGAATGTAAAGTGGTCTGCGAAGTGGTCACACAGTCTGCATTTCTTTTCACCAATGTCCTCCAATTAAGGCAGGTGTGCCAAAAGCATTCTTCATCGCAAATGTGCCAAAAGCATTCTATCTGCGACTTCACTTTCAAAGCACTATGAACCTGCACCCCACGGTCTCTTTGTTTGGCAACACTCAACAGGATCTTACCACTAAGTACAGTGGTATCAATATTTGCCTCATTGTTCTGCAGGTTGACATTCTGCCACCCATTGGAGAGAAACCAGACAGTGACAATTCCCAGCATGAAAGTCAGAGCAGTTCCCTGGGAACTTTATTAATGAGGCAGGATTCGGAGAATTGCATGAGAATATAAACTGGGGGTCAGAGAGGGAAACCCTCCATGAATCTTGTCAAAAGTGAGAGGTAGCTGGTGTCTGGGAAAATTCATTCCAAATTATCACGACATCTCCACAAAATTGATTCTCCTGGATTCCACATCCCTAAATACTAGATATCTAACATTAAAACCAATGACGTCACCTTGAAATGGTAATCTCAGTCTGTTGGAGGAAAGAACTTCAGATCATTTTGGAAGGAGGTTGATCAGAAAGGAAAAGCATGACCTAGAATTGACACGACAAGAAGCTGCTGTTTGTTCTAACAGGCCTTTAGTTGGTTTTCATGGTCTCTAAGGATGGAACAGCACAAAAAATAAAAATGCAGGAGTCAGACATGATCTCCTCTGAGCCTGTTTCATCATTCAGTCTGATCATGGTGACTCACCTTGCTCACTCACACTTACCCACAATATCTCCGCAAACCATCCTTCATTCAGTATCTAAAGTTTTATCTGTCACATTTTGTTAATGTATTCATTGAGTGAGCATATTTTTGGAACATAGATGATGCATTTTATTTTGGCATCCACAGCTGCAATGAAGGATTTCCTTCCCCATCTTTATGGGCTACATCCTGTGCTCAAATTCATCTCTGAAACTGAACAGTCAACTGAGCTCCATTCCTCATCCACCTCATTGAGAAATTAGCCGGGCCCTCTCTCCTACTGTTTCCCTCAAACCTGCCTTCACTGATCCATGTGCATATTGAGATTGCTGCACTTCCACATTCATCACATCGGCAATTCCTTCAATAGGGACCTTGCCATTTGTTCACTGCGGAAGCTTGATGTTGAAATAGGATGCATCCAAACATTATTGCTTCTCATTGTATATCGTGCAAATGCATGAACAGGCTGAAGGCTGTTAATTTTGGTGCTTTGCCATGTCTAGTCTTCTTCTAACTACTCTGGAAGTGTAACATGTAAGAACATTCTGAGATGAGGTGGAATGAGTTGTTTCTTGCTGCTTCGACACAGTAACAATATGAGTGGCAATAGTCTGCCAGGTTATTTTGTGCAGAGGAACACACATAAATCTGACACTGTGAGATAGGCTCCTTTTGGACTCACATTGACGCAGGCAGTGACCCGAAATAGGGAGAGGCTGAAAGGTCACCATGGTCACTGGAACAGCCACACAGAGGGAACTTGGGGGATACTCATACATCACAGGTGGTGCCTGTAAGTCACTCACACTGAAATAAAGTTTTCGGTGGACCATTCTGGATCAAAATTAAATGAAACAGGAACTACATAAAATGGCTGACACCATAAAATGGGCGGAGGATATTTTGTTTTTGTTTCTGGGACTTAGTAAGACACTTGGAATCGGAAGTGCTCCTCAGGGCAATTACGCTAATTGCCTCCAAACCTTCAGTAAAGTCACCGATCTGACTTCAATCTCCATTTCATCAGCCGGTCATTCATTATCAGACGTGCATCATGAAAATTAAGGCTCAAGCAATCCTTTTACACACTCAGTGCTTCCTTGTTATACCACAGAATCCCTACAGTGTGGAAACAGGACCTTCAAGTCCATACCAACCCTGTGAAGAGCAACCACCCAGAGCCAATTCCCCATCCTATATCCCAAATTTACCCCTTACTAATGCACCTACCCTACACATTCCTGAACACAGCCAATTCACCTAACCTGCACGTTCCTGAACACGACCAATTCACCTAACCTGCATGTTCCTGAACACAGCCAATTCACCTAACCTGCACATCTTTGGATTGTAAGAGGAAACCAGTGGAAACCCACGCAGATACAGGGAGAACGTGCAACCTCCACACAGACAGTCGCCCGAGGTTGGAATCGAACCCAGGTCCCTGGTGCTGTGAGGCAGCAGTGCTAACCACTGAGCCAGCATGCAGCTCAGCTTCAATAAGAACAAGGTACTGCATAACATTCCAGAGCAAGAACTGGACTACAACAATTTGCAGCTTCCGCATTCACACATTGCACTATAAATGCACAAGGGCATTGCCTGTAATGTAGAAGATAGTCTTTTATTTCAGAGTAAAGAATGTGGTGCTGGAAAAAGCAGTCAGGCAGCATCCGAGGAGCAGAAGAGTCGACCTTTCAGGCATAAGCCCTTCATCAGGAATGAGGCTTGTGGGCCAAGGCGGCTGAGTAATAAATGGAAGGGGTGTGGAGCAGGGAAGAAGGTAGCTGGGAATACGATAAATAGATGAAGGTGGGATGAAGGTGATCAGTCGAAGAGGAGGGTGGAGTAGATAGGTGGGAAGCAAAATGGACAGAAAGGATCGTTCAAGAGGGTGGTGCCAAGTTGGGTAGTTGGGACTGGGATAATGTGGGGCGAGGGGAAATGAGGAAACTGGTGAAATCCACATTGATCCCATGTGGTTGCAGGGTCCCAGGGCGGAAAATGAAGCATTCTTCGCGTGCAACAGATGCAATAACCTCCTCCATCACCAAACCCTAGCCACCCAACATCTGGAGGAAGAATGCCTCATCTTCTGTCCTGGGGCACTTCAAGCACTCAGGACCAATGTGGATTTCATCAGTTTCCCCATTCCCCTCCCCCCAACATTATCCTAGTCCCAACCTCCCAACTTGGCGCTGCCCCCTTGAATGGTCCTACTTGTCCATCGAGATAAAAACAATGACTGCAGATGCTGGAAACCAGTGTCTAGATTAGAGTGGTGCTGGAAAAGCACAGCAGTTCAGGCAGCATTGTGGAGCAGAAAAATCGACGTTTCGGGTAAAAGCCCTTCATCAGGAATACAGGCAGAGTGCCTGAAGGGTGGAGAGATAAATAAGAGGAGGGTGGGGGTGGGGAGAAAGTAGCATAGAGTACAATAGGTGAGTGGGGGAGGGGATGAAGGTGATAGGTCGGGGGGAGGGTGGAGTGGATAGGTGGAAAAGAAGATAGGCAGGTAGGACAGGTCATGGGGACAGTGCTGAGCTGGAAGTTTGGAACTAGGGCGAGGTGGGGGAAGGGGAAATGAGAAAACTGTTGAAGTCTACATTGATGCCCTGGGGTTGAAGTGTTTCAAGGCGGAAGATGAGCCATTCTTCCTCCAGACGTCTGGTGGTGAGGGAGCGGCGGTGAAAGAGGCCCAAGACCTCCATGTCCTCGGCAGAGTGGGAGGGGGAGTTGAAATGTTGGGCCACAGGACTGTGTGGTTGATTGGTGCGGGTGTCCCAGAGATGTTACCTAAAGCGCACTGCTAGGACGCATCCAGTCTCCCCAATGTCGAGGAGACCGCATCGGGAGCAACGGATACAATAAATGATATTGGTGGATATGCAGGCAAAACTTTGATGGATGTGGAAGGGCCTTGGAGGGAAGAAGTGTGGGCACAGGTTTTGCAATTCCTGCGGTGGCAGGGGAAAGTGCCAGGACAGGAGGATGGGGTGTGGGGGGGGCGTGGACCTGACCAGGTAGTCACGGAGGGAACAGTCTTTGCAGAAGGCAGAAAGGGGTGGGGAAGGAAATATATCCCTGGTGGTGGGGTCTAGTTGGAGGTGGCGGAAATGTCGGCAGATGATTTGGTTTATGCAAAGGTTGGTAGGATGGAAGGTGAGCACCAGGGGCGTTCTGTCCTTGTTACGGTTGGAGGGGTGGGGTCTGAGGGCAGAGGTGCGGGATGTGGACCAGATGCGTTGGAGGGCATCTTTAACCACGTGGGACAGGAAGCTGTGGTCTCTAAAGAAGGAGGCCATCTGGTGTGTTCTGTGGTGGAACTGGTCCTCCTGGGAGCAGGTACGGCGGAGGCGGAGGAATTGGGAATACGGGATGGCATTTTTGCAGGAGGTAGGGTGGGAAGAGGTGTAATCCAGGTAGCTGTGGGAGTTGGTGGGTTTGTAAAAAATGTCGGTGTCAAGTTGGTCGTCATTAATGGAGATGGAGAGGTCCAGGAAGGGGAGGGAGGTGTCAGAGATGGTCCAGGTAAATTTAAGGTCAGGGTGGAATGTGTTGGTGAAGTTGATGAATTGCTCAACGTCTACATGGGAGCACGAGGTGGCGCCAATGCAGCCATCAATGTAGCGGAGGAAGAGGTGGGGAGTGGTGCCGGTGTAATTACAGAAGATGGACTGTTCTACATTATCAACAAAGAGACAGGCATAGCTGGGGCCCATACTTGTCCACCTCCCTTCCCACCTATCTGCTCCACACTCAGCTCTGATCTATCACCTTTACCCACCTTCATCTACCTATCGCTTGCCCAGCTACTTCGAGCCATCCCCAAGCCTTTGCCATTTATCTCTCAGCCCACTTGGCCCACAAGTCTCATCCTAATGAAGGGCTTATGCCTGAAACGTCAATTCTCCTGCTCCTCGGATGCTGTGCTTTTCCAGCACCACACTCTTCCACTCTGATCTGCAGCATCTGCAGTCCTCACTTTCTCCTAGTCTTTTACTTCAGGGAGCCATTGTGGTGCCTTACTACAGAGCTCCATTCCCAAAATATCATTAACAGTTCAGTTGTGCAATGTAATACTGGATAAGGTCACATACCTCGCTGCTCCTGGGGAGACTTGACAATGACCTCTTCAAGAAGCCTCATTGACTTCAATAAAATAGCTCAGAATGGGGCTTATTCTGTTTGGGCCTGGACTGAGTACTGGACCCATTACATTTTCTGATGTATATCAATTGGTTTGATGAAAATCTTTGGGGAGTAAGTATTCTCATTGTAAGTGATCGAAAAAGTAGTCAGGGGGTTGATTGTGAGAAAGCTAAACACTGCAGGAAGGGATCAGTGAGCTGGTCAAGTGGGCAGGAGTGTGGCAAATGGACAATAATTCATAGATATGTGACAAAGTAAACAAAGCGTCAAGAGTGCACAATAAATGGAAGGTTTAGATTACTTACAGTGTGAAAACTGGCCCTTCGGCCCAACAAGTCCACACCGACCCGCTGAAACGCAACCCACCCATTCCCCCTTTACCGAACACTACGGGCAATTTAGCAGGACCAATTCACCTAACCTGCACATCTTTGGACTGTGGGAGGAAACCAGAGCACCCAGAGGAAACCCACACAGACACGAGGAGAATGTGCAAACTCCACACAGTCAGTTGCCTGAGTCGGGAATTGAACCCAGGTCTCTGCCGCTGTGAGGCAGCAGCGCTATCCACTGTGCCACCGTGCTGCTATAGGTTAGTGTAGGTTAGTGAGGGACATAGAAGAACAGAGAGATGTTAAACTGCAAGGTCACAGAGCATTGAAGGTCAGGCACATGGTTAAGCATATCACTGGTATAATTCCATTTATTAACGGATGCATATAATATAACAGCAGTGAGGGTATTGCTAGAACTTGGACAGAGGCATACGGGTTACACAGCACAGTGCGGGCGCTAGGCAAGATCAACATTAACAAGGTCAGTATTCTTTCAAGTTTGCGAGTCCATTCATCAGTCTATTAACAGCAGGGAAGAAGCTGTTCTTGAAAGGTGTTGCATTTTGGAAAGGCAAATCAGGGCAGGACTTATACACTGGTAAGGTCCTCCGGAATGTCACTGAACAAAGAGACCTTGGAACTCACAGTTCCTTGAAGGTGGAGTCACAGGTAGATCAGATAGTGAAGAAGGCATTTGGTAAGCTTGCCTTTATTAGTCAGTACATTAAGCATAGGATTTGGGAGGTCATGTTGCAGTTGTACAGGGCATTGGTTAGGCTACATTTGGAATACTATGTGTGATTCCGGTTTTCCACCTCTAGGTTTTCCATTGTCCAGAAGATCCAGGGATGAGTGCAGGTTTAGGGAAATGGCATCGAAGAGTGTGGTGATGGAAAAACACAGTCAGTCAGGCAGCATTCTATGAGCAGGAGAGTTGACATTTCGGGCATAAGCCTCTCATCAGGCTCATTCCTGTGGTGCTCATCCCAGCACCACACTCTTCGATTCTGATCTCCAGCATCTGCAGTCCTCACTTTCTCCTAGTTAGGGAATAGGTGTCTGCAGTGGAGCTGTTACGTTGGTAGGCAAATTGCAGGGAATTGAGGCAGGCTGGGAGACTGGGGATAATATGGGCTATGGATTGTGGATTAGTGGTGCTGGAAGAGCACAGCAGTTCAGGCAGCATCCAAGGAGCTTCGAAGTCGACGTTTTGGGCAAAAGCCCTTAATCAGGAAGGGCTATGACCAGCCTCCCAAAGCACTTCCTGGGTCTGGAGGTCAGAGCCACTGGACTGTAGTCATTGAGGTATGTTACATGTGCTTTCTGAGGCACTGGGACAATGGTGGTCTTCTTGAAGCGTTGGGGACTTTGGTTGTAAGAGGGAGAGGTTGAAGATGTCAGTGGATACCTTCACCTGTTGATCCGCACTGGATCTGAGTGCTCATCTGGGGAAACCGTCCGGGCCTGTCACTGTCCTTGGGATGACTCCCAGATCTGACGTCTGCAGCAGAGACAGTGGGCACTGGTGGGTGCAAGGCTGTCAGGGCAGGTGACGCAGCACCATTGGCATTCTGCTCAAACCGAGTGCACAAAGCATTGAGCGCATCAGAGAGGGCTGTGTCACTATGTTAATACCTGAATAATTATTTTCTCCTCTATTTATAGACAGATCGAAACATGCTGATCAAAGCTCAGTTACCTTTTGGATCGCCAGCAAAAGGTTTGTTCATATCAAAGTTATTAGAAGGTTTTAAATGATGAAGAGGTAAAGTTTAAAATGTGATGCCTCAGTTTTACCTGCAGAGACTGGGTTTGAGTGGGACATGAAATCTTCTTTCTCTGAATTGAATTTGGACCCAGTTCCTAATGGCGTCAAGGCCAGCTCACAGACTAGCTGTGGCTCAGTGGTTGGCACTGCTGCATCACAGTGCCGGGTTCGATTCCATCCCCGGGTGATTATCTGTGTGCCATTTATACTTTCACCCCGTGTCTGCGTGGGTTTCCTCCGGATGTTCCAGTGTCCTTCCACAATTCAAAGATGTGAGGTTAGGCGGATTAGCCATGCTAAATTGTCGTGTAGCGTCCAGGGAGGTGTACGCTAGGTGGATGAGCCATGGGATATGTTGCTTTCCGGAAGGTGAGTGTAGATTCGATGGGCTGAATGGCAGACTTCCAGACTGTAGAGATTCTTTGAAAATGAGATCCAGCTGTAAGTTAGTTGAAATTGATACTCATGTGACCAGTCGAAGGCACCATTTGACTAAGGTTTGAAACGTTTGGCTGAATATTAAATTTTCTGACTGAGTTTAACTTGTGTCAGGTTTTTCCAAGACTTGATCAGAATGAGGCAGAGTATGTTCTCTCGCTCTATCTGACCAAACTTGCCTCATGAATTACCCATCCTGCCATATGGTGTTTGTCAAGTCTATCCTATGCCCCACCTTTACCAAACGCTCTTCCCCAACATCTCGCCGCTCAGTAGATATGTCAGAATTTGCTGTCATCCCTTGTACCAGCACCAGTGTTTGAAATGGTTTCTGCACCTGGACAAACACTGTCAGCGCGGAGCTGCCCTAGTCAGCTCCTGCCATTTGCCCTGGACGTGGCAGTCAGGGGGGCAACGGGTGCCCTGCTTTATGGGCAGACACCTGGATGGCCTGCCAGATTGGCAGGTGAGGAGGCATGGCTTCCTCCTCCCCTGGGACCAGTCGTGTTGGTCACATCACCAAGCCATGCCAGCCTGGGTCGAGGTTGCCATGCATATTAAATCAATGTCATTCACCTGGTGCAATGCCCGTCACTGCAGGGAGGAGGTCAATGACCTTCTCTATTCCACTAGAGTACGATCTCCCATCTTCTCTCTAATGCCTCACATTCAGTCTATCTCTGTGATTGTATCCACCTCCCACCAAGCCTCATGCTCTATCACTCTCCCTATCAGCAGCAGCATCTTCCCCATTCGCTCTCAACCACTCTAAATCCTGACACCATTAACCCGCATGCCCTCTGTTCTGCCTACTCACTCACCGAGGACACCTCCCACATGGCAAATACTGATAGCTGTGCCACCCACTTTCATCTCCTGTAATTCCCATCCCTCCCTCATTGTGTGAGAGAAAGCACCCACAATTTGACAGAAAGAGGCAGGATGGGCGGATGGCTTCCTGTCATTTGGCTCTTCATGCCTGTGTGAGGGGAGGGTCCCGAATCTGCCCCACCCTGGTCAGGGCCTGGACTGATATCAGAGGCTGCCCTTCACTTACTGTGCTAGCAACCCCCCAGTGAAGGCTATCCTCCTTAACCTGACTGAGGCCTACTCACCACTAGGAAAAGCATCCATCCTTTGTGTCTGTGCTGAACAGCACAGCAAGACAGCAGCAACATGACCCTGGTATCTCATGCTGAGGTGACAAAGTGCTAAAGAGCTCAGTGAGGCAAAGCAGGAATACAGTGGGCACCCAGGTCGGGGCAGATTCGGTGTGATCTATGGCAGTCAGCCCATTGATGCAGCCTGTTCCAGTCCAGAAGCTGGCTGAAGGTGCCTGGGCGCACAATGTCATTGCCGCAGCATTACAATGTTCATTGTTGGTGCAGCCTCAGGCCCAGCATTGGGATACAGAAACATCCTGGAGTGAATCTGAGACCAGCTATGATGGCCCGAAGAGGCTGGCACATGTCAAGTGCCAATCAGCGCTGATGAAGGTTTTACATGGCTGTTGCCCATGGAGTGTGTCCTGAAATGTTGGTGCCCAGTTTCCCAGATGGCAGTTGTTTGAAGCAAGTGGAGAGCTGGGTCTGCCCAAGGTCTCACTCTGGTTTTCTTGTCACGTTTTCCCGCTCTCTAGTTTGTTGGGTGAGTTTGGTGAGCTGGGAGGCTAAATATTAATGAGGAACATTGGGCTGTTTACAAGGCATTGACAAGAAATATTCAATGCCAACTGGCAACCCGCTGCCACCCAGTGAGAAACATGCCACCCTCTGGTGAGAAACATAAAAGGTGGCGTATGGTGCTCCTGACATTGAGATGGGTCTCAGTGCCCTTGTTTCTGGATTAGTGGTGCTGGAAGAGCACAGCAGTTCTGCCACACACCCCGCCATCACCCACATTGTTCAGACCCCGATGTGATTCTGCTCACTATTACTGTCTCTTGCTGGATCATTCTCTCAATTTGTTTCCTCTTTTTGTTTATGATGATAACCATCTGGTTTATCTGTCCAAGGGGTTCAGCACAGGCTGTTTCCCTCTGATTGGGATCGGGGTTGATATTGGGACACTCTGAGTTATGCTAACATTATTGCACCATGAGGCAAGAGAAACCCTCACTCCAGCCGGACAGACCCTCCCTTCAGTACAGTCTGGCATCAAACCCACTCCTCAGTCTCCCTGCACCACCCTGTCACGTTTATTACAACCTCACTGAAGGCTCTCGCACTAAACTCAAACTGTCTTCTTCACTGAGATGTGAATTTGGTTATAACAAGATCAGCTGATTGTGTTTCCACATAAATCGCCTTTTCACGCTCGGGATCAGCCAGTGTCTGTTCTCTCCATTATCTCCAGTGTTTCCCTCGCCATGCTCATCTATTCCCTCTCCAAATTCACAGCTGCCATTGTCACTCCATGTCATGGATTTACACATCATGCAAACATGATATAAGTTCTGTTGGGCATTCAGCCCTTCAAGCCTGTTCTGTATTTCAATTTCACCTGTCCAGTCACTGAACAATATATCTAATGCAGAGAAAGTTGAGAGAATCATATGACATCAGCAATAAGGTGATTCCAAACAGTCCCGTTTGTTGGGTCCAGAAACAAGGGCACTGAGACCCATCTCAATGTCAGGAGCACCATACGCCACCTTTTATGCTTCTCACCAGAGGGTGGCATGTTTCTCACTGGGTGGCAGCGGTTGCCAGTTGGCACTGAATATTTCTTGTCAATGCCTTGTAAACAGCCCAATATTCCTCATTAATATTTAGCCTCCCAGCTTACCAAACTCACCCACAAAAAGTCCCGTTTTCCAACAAGAATTGAATAATGAGCTGTGAGCTGCCGGTGTTTCCCAGGAGCACAGCTGGCCTGTAAGGATGGAGCCAATATCAGGGACCTAGGAAGTTCTAGCAGTGACCAGTATCACTATCTGATGGGAGTTAGAGAATATGTAATGGAACAAGGATATAATGTAACAGTATATAATAATTAGATTGTGTTTTGATTAGAGTAAGGGGCAGTATCTGCCCATTCACTAAACAATATGGGCAATGTAGAGAAAGTGGGAGATTCACATGACATCAGCAGAAAACAGATTCTGAACATGGAGACTAGAAAATCCCATCTTCTAACAAGAATTGAACAATAAGTCTCTCATTCGTGAGCAGTGAGAGACCTCATTGTCTCATTGTTCTGCAGGTTCCCATTCTGTCACCCATCAGATAGAAACCAGACAGTGATAATGGCTGATATGAAAGTCAGAGCCGTTCTCTGGGAACTCCGGCTCACCACTTCCTCCACTGGCCCTCCATCTTGGACATCAAGCTCCAATGTCTCATAGCATGGTCCATGGGCAGTGATTGTACACACACGCCCCATCCACCAGGATACACAGGTCCTGTCGGTAATAGCAGGGTGTCAATCTCCATGTCTGGGGCAATTCACAGGAACCGTGGACTGCTAGTGTTTCCCATGATCACGGCTGGTCTTTAAAGATGGAGCCAATATCAGGGATCCAGGAGATCCAATGGTGACCAGTACTACTGCTTGAGAGAGTTGGAGAATACCAAAGGGGGTGATGCTTCAGTAAAGAGGCACGTTCCAGAGAAAAGCATGAGAAAATTCACTAGGGCTCACAGAGGGAAAACCTCCAGGAATCTTGCCAAAATTGACATTTAACTGGTATCTGATAAAATTTTTGTATCTCTGTTTCTGTAAACTTTCTGTATCACAACTATATTTACCAATCTTGATTTCACTTCCTTAAATACCTTTTTTGATATCATTCTCTTTAACTGCCAAGAAGACCATGCAAACACTAATACAGGATGTTCCAGACCATCATCACCAAACTGGACCATTGGTGGAACAGGCCCTGAGCTCGGATTTACCGACTGTCCCCCCTCAGTGGCTGTCAAGGTCACAGTTGCCCTGAGGTTTTAATGGCAGTGGATCATTTCAATCTGGGCCCCTGTGTGGCTCCTCTCATTCCTAAATCCATAAATATACCCAGAATGTGACTGATGTTATTGTCTCCTCTGTCCAGCTGTTCATATCTTTTCCCCTGGGATGAGGAAGGTCAAACAGCTCAGGCAGTGGGACCCTCCATCATTGCTGGGTTTCCCCAGGGAACAGAGTGTGATTGGCTGCACCCCGATTGCTTTGAGAAAGCCCTATCACCACCCAGCAGCTTGGTCCACAGAAAAGGCTTCCAAATCTACAAGTGAGAGTAGGCCACGTGTTGCAGGTCTGTGGCAGTACCCTGGAAGCTGTCATGACTCTTAACGTTTGAGAGAATTAACAAGTTCCTGCCTCGTGTTGAGGTCCTTAGCCCAAGGGGCTGAGATGCATGCGCAGTAACAGAGTGAGTGGTGGTTCTCTCAGTGTGAGGTAAGAGAGAAGATGGTGGCATTTACCCTTGCAGACCACAGAAGACCATTGACCTTCCCTCTACACTGCTGGGAGCTTCCTTTCACCCAGGACACAGCACTGACCTGGGCTGTGATGTGTGTCCAGGCTGGCTGTGTCTGGGGACATGGGTCTCCTGTGGTGATTGGATTGAGAAAGGACTGCCGCCAACCCCCCCCAACCCCCACCCACTCCAGCACTCCATCCATCAACACTTCCAGGACACTGGTCATGAAGTGGGGAACAAATTTTCTTTCCTGCAGGCCATATGCTGATGATAATGGTCAAGCACCACAGTGTAAGGGTGGGTTTCTGGCTTGCGGGGCTGGAAGGAGAGTGCAGTTGGAATTTCAATATAGGCTTAGAGACATTTACAGCACAGAAAGAAAGTATTCCCCATCACATCTGAGACGATCCCTAAACCTAAGGCTGCAGTAATCTAATTTTCAAGCTTTTGGCACATCGTCTTGGAGACTATGGCAATGCAAGTGAATATTGAAGTGTGCTTAAATGTACGAGAGCTTCTGACACAATTACCATTCCAGGCAGTGGGTTTTAGACTTTCAGTTCCATCCAGGGGTGAAAACGATTCTCTACTCTTCCACCTTTTATCTTGAAGCATTGCCCCTGATTATTGGCCCCTTTACAATTGAAGAATGTGCCTTGCTAACAGCCCTAACTATGCCCTTCATAATCTTATACACCACCATCAGGTCTCCTCTCACTGCTCCAAGGAAAAACCCCAGTTGCTCCACACTTTCCTCATCGCTCCCACCCTCCAGCTCAGACAACATCCCAGTAGATTTCCTCTGCACTCTATCTTGTGTAATCCTATTTACCCCGTAATGTGGTGATCGGGACTGCATGGTATACTCCAGTTCTGGTCTAAACAGTATTTTATACAGTTTCAACATATCCTCCCTGTTCCTATGCCTCAGTTAACAAATGCAAGGATTCTTTATGCATCCTTAACCACTTACCTACCTGCCCTGCCACCTTAATGAATTGATGGATATGTACCCCATAGTCCATCTGATCTTCAGTTCATTCCAAGGCTTTCAATTCATTGTGCAATTCCTTCTCCTGCTAGCCCTTCCCAAGTGCATTACCTCACAATTCTCTGGATTTGAATTCCAATTACCACAGATCAGCCTGCCTGAGCAGACAGTTAATGCCCTCCAGTAGTTTACTGGTATTCTCTTCATCATTCACTGCACTCCCAATTTGCCTGTTATCTGCAAACTTCTTGCACATATCCCCTATCATTTATGGCCAAATTATTAACGTACATCACAAACAGCAAGCACCCCAGCACTGAGCCCTGCAGAATCCACCTTAAAACAGCCTTGCAGTCACAAACTCTCCTATCACCCTCCAGTTTCTGCCTCTCAGCCGATTTTGGGTTCACCATTGTCACTTGTTTGAGATCCCTTGGGCTCCGACATGCTTGACCAACTTATGGAAAGCCTTCTGAAAGTCCATGTAGACCACTGAAATCCTTTGCCCTCATTGGCGCTCCTGGTCACCTTCTCAAACAATTTGATTAAATTTGTTCAACACACCCATCTCTTCACAATTCCACGCCCGGTATCCCTGATTAATTTGAGTCTTTCCAAGTACAGTATATTCTCTCCCTAAACATTCTTTCTAATAAACTTCCCAGCACTGGGATTGGACTGGTTGCTCTGTAATTTCTGGGTCTAAACTTTCATCCTTTTTTATTAAATTATAGGATAGCATTAAAAGTCCTTCTGTCCTCTGGCATCTCATCTGTGGATAAACAGAATTTGAAAATTATGGCCAGTGCCTTTGATATCTCATCTTTTGCCTCCTTCAGCACCCTGCCATGCACATTAATCAGGCCTGCAGATTTATCTACTTTTAAGACTGTTAAACCCATTAGCACTTCCCTTCATGACATTAACTTCCTCTAATATCTCGCAGTGCTCCAGCCTGACTTGTATAGATTGTGAAGATGGATGCAAAGTCCTCTTTGAGGAAGTCCACAATCGGCCTTTACATCCAATAGTAATCTGGTTCACACCCCCCAAAACGCAGCACCACCTCTTACCCAATTTCTTGAGGCATGATTCTGAGGACTCTGATTTCTGCTGATACTCTTACAGGATCAGGTGGAAAATAATCACTCCCTGCAACTGAACGGGCGCTAGGTCTCAGCAAAGTCTGACAGTGAAGCCATCCACTTAATCCCCAAGGCAGCCAGGTCTGAACTTTACCACCAAACTGACTGAAACTCGTACAATGTCATTCATTTGGTTACTATGTGTTTGCTGTGAAGTGTCTGTCTTGTATCTGCATATACCGCATTAAATGTGTCAAATCGTTCTGCAATGTTGAGGAGAGAAAAAATATTCAAGCTTTTCAGTGTTCAATATCTGAATTCTGGTTATTTTAAACTGAGTTTTTTTTAGGTTTTCTTAAACCTTGCTTTGATCAATCAAAAACACAATTGGAGTTTGAAGGAAATCAACAATAAGTTTCACTTTTCCACTTTTGGGCATCGGACAATTCCACCCAGACTCATTCCAAGTACCTCAACTCCGGTTAGGGTGGTAAGTGACGTTATTACAGAATCAGGTGAGGATTCCCGTCCTCCAGATTGACCAGCCCCGTTGCCCCCCCAGTCCCACTCAGCACAATCTGACAATAGCCTACACCCTGGTCCCTGACTCACTGTCCTCCGCACAGAATCCTGCAGGGCCAGCAATGAAATACTGGACGGATGTTCAGACTCTGATCGTATGTAGAGAGAAAGGGAGGGGAGTTTAGTAACATCAACAGGAAGGCAAATTGTAAGCACAATCAGGAAAATGTTATTAGAAAAAATTCAACATAATTTTGTGTTGCATTTTACTGCTTGTCAATGTATAGGAATTTGAGTGAGAGAGTGAGAATTCTGTACTTTTCTTGTGCTGCTTGGGCACAGTATCCATTGGGTTTGTTTTCATCATTGAGTAGAATTGGATGTTTTCTCATATTCAAATGGACAGGTCAATGTATCAGTCTATTGGATTCACGCAGCTAGCAGGAAATGTTGCTTGATGTTATGATAGGGATCTAACCCAGATACATTATATATTTGAGTTTTGCTTCTACTT
Source organism: Chiloscyllium punctatum (assembly GCF_047496795.1). Classification (NCBI taxonomy): domain Eukaryota; kingdom Metazoa; phylum Chordata; class Chondrichthyes; order Orectolobiformes; family Hemiscylliidae; genus Chiloscyllium; species Chiloscyllium punctatum. The sequence continues at coordinate 47,931,105 of NC_092777.1, read as the reverse complement.
TACTGGTTGATGAAAGCCTGTGTTTTCCAGCTATCTGTGGGACAGGGAGTTGTTGAATATGGTGATATTACACATCATTTATTAGATGATCCACTATTTTATGGATTATGTCATGGTTAATAATGTATTTGGTGGATTCCACGCTCATACTGTATGGGCCAGTCTTGATCTCAGGATAATGATTGTGCAAATATAAAAAAAAGGCCATCAGTGAAATTTGATGCAGCAAACAATAAAATTTCAATTTTACATTCTTGCTTGACAAAATAATACAAGTTGCATAGTTTTGTATAAATTGAATTCTTTCTATGTTGTTGAATTCATTGGAAATGGAGCATTTTTGCTTGATTTCATGCAGAACATTGTACTGAAAATGTTCATTCCTCTGGTCAGCTGAGAAAATCATTTTGAACATTTTTCTTTAATTTAGTCAGTTATTATCAAATTGAGCTTTCCTTTCGAAACCAGAACTCTGCTTTGACCAAGCAGAACTTACTTTTAAGCAATTCCAACAAGAAGGAAGTCAAGAAAAAGTTCCCTTTTCTCATTTTCACACGCATCAGCTAATTATCTGGTTTGAGAGTGTGTTGCTGGAAAAGCACAGCAAGTCAGGCAACATCCGAGAAGCAGGAAAAACAACATTTCTGATGAAGTGCTCCAGCCCAAAATGTCGATTTTCATCCTCTTCAAATGCTGCCTGACCTGCTGTGCTTTTCCAGCAACGCACTCTCAACTCTGATCTCCAGCATCTGCAGACCTCACTGTCTCCTATTATCTGGTTTCCCCACCCAGGCATGAACTCAGTCCAAGCTGCTTCTGTCTGATTGGGGTAAGAGCTGATACTCGGGTGCTCTGAGAGATGCTGACATTACTGCATAATCAGGCATGAAACCTGATTTTCAGACTATCCATTCTGTACAGAGAACCCACTCTTAAGTCTCCCTGCCAGCAAGGTTAAACTTATTCCAAGTTAACTGATTGCTCGAATATTAATTTCTGTCTGTAATTTTCACTGAGAGTTCAAGTCAATTTTATTAAATTTCTCACGTTGATGCCAAATAAATAGCTTTTTCACACCAGGGATCAGCTACACATCTCTTGTCTACATTGCCTCTGGTGCTTCTCTCAACGAGAATTTTTAATCCCTCTTCAAATCCAGAGCTACAACTGTAACTCCGTGATATAATTCCACATAATGAATGCGTCATATGAATGGTGGATGCTATTCAGTCCCTCAAACCTGTTCCATATTACAATTAAAATATTGCATCTCTGTGTCTTAGCAACATTTATCCACTTTGGTTCCATATCCATGTTCATCATTAAAGGGGCAGTATGGTGGTTTAGTGGTTAGCACTGCTGCCTCACAGCACCGGGCACGCGGGTTTAATTCTAGCCTAATCTGTGTGGAGTTTGCACATTCTCCCCGTGCCTATGTGGGTTTTCTCCCATAGTCCAAAAATGTGCAGGTTAGGTGAATTGACCATGCTAAATTGCCCACAGCATTCAGGGATCTGTAGGTTAGGTGCATTAGTCAGGGCCATATTGTAAAGTAATTGGGGATTGGTTCTCAGTGGGATATTCTTTAAAGGGTGAACTTGCTGGGCTGAAGGCCTGTTTCCACACTGTAGTATTTCTATGGAAACCCTTATTGAACATCACCTAAGATTTGATCATCCGGAATCCCTCTCCAAATTCAGAGGATTTGAATGAAGACAATACTTCTGATCTAATCTTAACTAGTTGACCCTTTATTCAGTTTTCCATACCACCTAGTGCTATACTCTGTAACCAAAGAGCACTGTTGCACAATCTACCCAGTTAACCCTTTTAAGAATGTTATGTACCTCAAGGAGAACACCTATTATACTTCTACATTCTACATAACATTGGCTTAGTAAACAAATCTCACCGTGTAGGACAATACTTCATCCTGAACATCAATCTTGTGAACACGTTGTACTCTCTCAAACGCTGTTGTGTCCTTTTTCAGTAAAAACAGCATGCTGTGGATGGTGGGAATCTGAACTAAAAGCAGCTAAGTGCTGGAGAAACTCAGAAGGTCTGGCAGCATCTGTGGAGAGAGAAATAGAGTTAATGTTTAGTGTCTGGTGTGAGTACCCTTTAGAGAAGAAGAGAGCTGGGAACGTCAAGGTTTACCATGTGTTAAAGAAGAAGGTAGAGGCTCCCATATAATAGATGGCAAGGTTGACCTCAGCACAAGGCAAAATGCATTGTAATGGGAGTAAAAGGGAGATATAGATGAAAAGTAAGTTCTGCTGGTAAGTGTCAGTATCAGAAAATAGGTCAGCTCTGCTCAGTGCCAACGTCCCAAACAAGGCACTGAGTGTGTAATCCAGTGCAGGACAGAGTTCATTCTCTGAAGGTGTTGATCCCAATATTGAAGACTGAAGCCTGTTAAATGAGGTGTTGTTCCTTCAGATTCTGTGGGTTTGCTTCTGTGGGAAAACTCTTTCAAGCCGAGGGCAGAAATGTGAGCATGAGAGAAAAGTGGGTTTCTTGAGATGGCAAACAGTCAGAAGTTCAAGCTATTCTTGCAGACGGAGCAGAGGTGTTCTGCAACTTGGTCACCCTGTCTATGTTTAATCTCACCAATGGAGAGGAGTCAGCATTATGAGTCACAAATAACCTAGACAAGATGGAATGAAGTAGAGGTAAATCACTGCATCACCCAGAAGGTGTGTTTGTAAATTCTGACAGTGAGGAGAAGGAGGAAATAAAAGAGTAAGTCTTACTTCTGCATTTGTATGCACATGTGTTATAGGGAAGTGAGGAGATATTCTGAGTGACAGTGAGATGGATCAGGGTGTCACAGAGGAAGCAGTCCTGTGTAATGCTGACATGAAAGGGAAGGGAAAGATGTGTTTGGCTGTGACATCCTGCAGGAGCTGGTGGAACTAGGGGACCCTTTGAGTGCAGAGACTTGTTTGGTGAAAAGTGAGACAAGTGTAGAGGCTGCTGAGGTTTTTCTGTGGATAAGCTGACTAAGAGAGGCCATAGTACTCCAGGTGTGGCCTCACTCAAATACTTTACAAGCTCTGCATGTTGTTTTTCTTCAGAACCCTCTGGAAAAATGTCTACCATAGAATTTATTTCTTAATTGGTCGCTGCACCTGCATGCTACTTTTCTGTGATTTGAGATTGGGGATAGCAGAGTCCCTTTGAATACCAACATTTCCCCTTGCACAGAATGTTCAGAATTTCTGAGAAGAGATCTTTGTTCTGAAATGGTTTCTCTATTTCTCTCTCCACAGATGCTGTCCAGCTAGCTGAACTTTCCCAGCATTTTACATTTAGATTTCACATGTTTAGACAACAACAGCATCTTGCACTCACATCGTCCCTTAAATATAATAAAATATCCCAAGGCATTTTATAGGCACATCATCAAATTTTGACACTGAACCATATAAGGAGAAATTTGAACCAAACACACATTTAAAAGAGATTTAGAGAAACTAAGGAAAAAAGGTAAAAATAGATAGAAAGACAGAGAAGTTTAACCAGGAGAAAGTGAGGACTGCAGATGCTGGAGATCAGATGCTGAAAAATGTGTTGCTGGAAAAGCGCAGCAGGTCAGGCAGCATCCAAGGAGCAGGAGAATCGACGTTTCGGGCATAAGCCCTTCTTCAGGAATGAGGAAGATGTGCCAAGCAGGCTAAGATAAAAGGTAGGGAGGAGGGACTTGGGGCAGGGGCGTTGGGAATGCGATAGGTGGAAGGAGGTTAAGGTGAGGGTGATAGGCCGGAGAAGGGGTGGGGTCAGAGTGGTCGGGAAGAAGATTGAAGGTCAAGAAGGTGGTGCTGAGTCCGTGAGTTGGGACTGAGATAAGGTGGGGGGAGGGGAAATGAGGAAGCTGGAGAAATCTGCATTCATCACTTGTGGTTGGAGGGTTCCTAGGCGGAAGATGAGGTGCCCTTCCTCCAGGCGCTGTGTTGCCATGGTCTAGAGATGGAGAGGCCAAGGACTGGCATGTCCTTGGTGGAGTGGGAGGGGGAGTTAAAGTGTTCAGCCACGGGGCAGTTGGGTTGGTCGGTCCGGGTGTCCCAGAGGTGTTCTCTGAAACGTTCCGCAAGTAGGCGGCATGTTTCCCCAATGTAGAGGAGGCCACATCGGGTGCAGCGGATGCAGTAAATGATGTGTGTGGAGGTGCAGGTGAATTTGTGATGGATATGGAAGGATCCCTTGGGGCCTTGGAGGGAAGTGAGGGGGAGGGTGTTTTGCATTTCTTGCGGTTGCAGGGGATGGTGCCGGGAGTGGAGGTTGGGTTGGTGGGGGGTGTGGACCTGACGAGGGAGTCGCGTAGGGAGTGGTCTTTCCAGAAAGCTGATAGGGGAGGGGAGGGAAATATATCCTTGGTGTTGGGGTCCGTTTGGAGGTGGCGGAAATGACGAAGGATGATACGATGTATCTAGAGATTGGTGGGGTGGTAGGTGAGGACCAGTGGGGTTCTGTCCTGGTGGCGATTGGAGGGGCGGGGTTCAAGGGCGGAGGAGCGGGAAGTGGAGGAGATGCGGTGGAGAGCATCATCAACCACGTCTGAGTGGAAATTGCGGTCTTTGAAGGAGGCCATCTGGGATGTTCGGTATTGGAATTGGTCCTCCTGGGAGCAGATGCGGCAGAGGCGAAGGAATTGGGAATATGGGATGGCATTTTTGCAGCGGACAGGGTGGGAGGAGGTGTAATCTAGGCAGCTGTGGGAGTTGGTCGGTTTATAGTAAATGTCTGTGTTGAGTCAGTCGCCCGAGATAGATGAATTGTTCAACTTCCGCAGCTACACTGGCACCACCCCCCCACCTTTTCCTCCGCTAGGGATATTATAAAGAAATATTACAAATGATGCAAATTTTTTAATCAAAGCTTGGCCAATTGGAGACAATATTCGCTCAGAGAGCACAGGAGTGATGGGCAAATGGGCCTTAGACTTCTACATCTGTCTTTCTCTGCAATTTTCATTTTCCACTGTTTAGGGAGAAGTTAGATTTATCTTTTTCAGGACAATTTTGGATGTTCTCACACTTGTCCATATTAAATTTCATTTGCTGTATTTGTACCCACTCAGTTACTCTTTGCCTCTCCCTTGAGAGCTTCTGCTTCCTGTATGTACTACAACCACCATTCCAAACTTAGTACCACTTGATGGCACATAACTCTATGTCTTCATCCTAGTCAGTAATGGATATTGTGAAAAAATTAAGGGCCTAGATCAGATTCCTGAGAGACCCCACTTATCCCCCCTCCCAATCTGAGCACAGAGTCTCCTTTCTGTTGCTCAGATTCTCTCGCTCAAAGACTTATTCATAAAGGAATAATATTAGCAAATTTGTGGTTAGTTGAACAAGTCTGATATTAGGAGAAGTTTGAAAGGTTCAAATGAATGATATTTCCTAATGCTGCCATTTCTTTTGCACTCCAAAACCAAGTTTTGGGGACCACCAAGTCTAGGTATTTATTGATCCTCAGTTCTATGATTATGTCGATTACCATTTTATTTTATTAATGCTGCATATTAATCATTATTGTGGCTTTATAATTTACATTAAATTCCAGGATAAAGTGCAAGACTTGCAAGATTAATGAAAATATTTCTTGGTAATGAAATTAAGGGAACTGTTATGGAAGGTTTTTAGTGGCACATATGTTTCTAGGAATCATTCTAATCTAGAGAATTGGTCATGTCCTTTGTTTCACACTGCCCCAAATCTAATCCCTGAAAACACTGTTTCTAGCTGGTCCGTGGGCAATACAGTATTATCGATCAAGTACCCATTGTGGCTGTGTTTCTGAATCTCGATAACAGCCTTGCCGCGCAGCATTTTTCTTGTGGCCAACTATTTGGTGAGAAAAAAACCCCTTTTGTAATTCATCACTGTGGATTTCAGAAAACTATCCTCTTTCGTTTCAAGGATCAGGGTGAGGCAAGGCTGTTATTGAGATTCAGAAACACAGCCACAATGGGTACTTGATAGATAATACTGCATTGTCCATGGACCAGCTAGAAACAGTGTTTTCAGGGATCAGATTTGGGGCAGTAATCATGATAATTAATTAAAGATGTTGGCCACACCTGCATTCCTCAATTACATAGAGTGGAGGGAATTCTGAGTAGGTTACCTTACAGAATGGCAGAGGAGATAGATTTCGTGTAACGTGTTTGTGACAATATTGCAATGGTTGAATGTCTTATCCCATTGTTTGGACACTAATACTGAATGTAGAGAGGCAGTAAAAGGGACAGAAAATATAACCAATAAATTGCTTCAAAATAGGCATTTTCCTTTGTTACTTGTTCAATCACCACTTTAACTTATTTCTAGGACTGAAAGGAGAATGCAGGCATTTTTGGCAAATGATTTACAGCAGGTCCAAATCTTCACCATGAGTGCAAATCAGTTTCTGCAAACAGCTAAGAACATCATTCAATCTGCTGCAGATGAGGGCGCTATTGATCAACCTAAAGCTACAGCCTACATCAAAGAGGTATTCTTTTTAATTTATACATTAAAGAATCATCAAATGTGGAAAGTGCATGGTACATGGTACAGTATTCCCTCTCACAAACACACTGTTTAGTTGATAACTGCCATTTTCTATTTATGATCATTTTGAATTGATATATTGTTGGAGCGACCACCACCATCCACCCAGCTTTGTGAACTAATAAACAGGGAGGGATCTCCATGGAACTTTACACCATGTAAAACACCCAATATAACAAACTGTCTCTTGTTATAAATGCAAGCCCCATGAAAATTGAATCTTCAGAGTTAAGGATAACATTGCTTCACTCTCCAGTCAGCAACATCTTCTTCCTTATCTTCCACGTGATCTATACCTGGCCATTCACTGCTAGGCCAGCAGGACAGGTGAGACAACAAGGGGAATAAAAGGAGTGGTGGAGAGATTGAGAGAGTCACGGTGACATCATTGGGAAGGGCGAGAGCACAGTGGGAAATAAAAGGAGCATCAGAGAGAGTAAGCCACTGTGGGACCAATGGGAGGGTGTGAGTGTACAATGGGAATAAAAGCATCAGTGAGAGAGATTCACAATGTGACCAGTATGAGGTAAACAAAGCAAATCAAAGAAGAAAAAAGGTTAAACAATTCATCCGTGAATATCTTACTTTTCTACATGTATTCATGTCAAATTATGATTTGGAGATGCTGGTGTTGGACTGGAGTGAACAAAGTTAAAAATCACACAACACCAGGTTATAGTCCAACAGGTTTATTTGGAAGCAGTAGCATTCAGAGTGGTGCTTCTAAATCAACCACCTGATGAAGGTGTTGTGTGATTTTTAATCATGTCAAATTAGGAGCTGTGAAATTATGAATTTAAAACTGGTTATTACAATGGTAACGGAATTAATAAGATTATAAACTCAGAGTACGATCAGAGCTATTAAGTTAAATCAATAGTTTAAACGGATACTTGCTGGTTCTTATAGTGATAGATGTTTCCAGATCATACCTTTGAAAACTTTCTTTATACCTTTCATGATTTTCGTGAGGTTCTTGATAAGGCTTTCATTGGCTTGTGAGATAGATCCCGATTTTTGAGGCTAGGTTACAATCTTCCGTATTATTGTGTTAGTTTCAGTGTCCAGGAAAGAGAAATGGCTTTGCATTTAAAAGAAAAAGTACTTTCAAAGTGTGGGGACGGGTACATGATGGACAATTATGGCAACCAAATGTGTGCACAGCAAAATCCCATCCACAGTGATGAGATAAATGACGACATCTGATCTGTTGTTATAATATTACTAAAGGGATAAACAATGAAACAGCTTAGGTGGGAAAGCTCTGGTGCATACATGGTAAAGGCTACAGGCAAGATGTTTCAGAACCACCTTGCCTTTTCTATGCCACAACTTACTTACATGACATGGAGTGAACCAATTGCTTGAAAGTGATTTTGATGATGATGGGAATCTTGGGTAGAGAAATCGGATTAACAATTCATCACTTTTGGCTGAAGACACTTGCAGAGGTTTCAGCCTCATCCATTCTTTTGCATTGGACAACTCGGAATGTTGGAGGATGAGCAGGCTTACAGGGCCCTGTCCTGTTAATTCATTCATTCTTCAGCATCATTCTTGACTGGAAATGGCAGGGCTGCTGAGTTTGAGACTGATGCATTGATGTGAAACACTGCCCCACACATGCAGAAGAAACTGTTGAAGGATGTTGGGCATCTGCACCTCCTGAACTGCTGACAGAATATGTATCTCTATAAAAGCATTATCTTCCTTCAATCATTTTAAAGTTGCTCCATCTGCTTTGCTAGGCCTGTTTAGTCTGCAGGAAGTTTCCATTAGTATCTTAATCTATCTAGAGATATACTGGTTAAACCAGGGCCCCATTATTTCATGCTTATTGCTTTTTTCTTCAGTACAAATGTTTCTGTTTGCATGAACTTGTTTTTATTTGATTAGATTAGATTACTTACAGTGTGGAAACAGGCCCTTCGGGCCAACAAGTCCACAGCGACCCTCCGAAGAGCAACCCACCCAGACCCATTCCCCTACATTTACGCTTTCACCTAACACTATGGGCAATTTAGCGTGGCCAATTCACCTAACCTGCACATCTTTGGACTGTGGGAGGAAACCAGAGCACCCTGAGGAAACCCTCGCAGACATTGGGAGAATGTGCAAACTCCACACAGACAGTTGCCCAAGGCGGGAATTGAACCCAGGTCTCTGGCGCTGTGAGGCAGCAGTGCTAACCACTGTGCCATCATGCCGCCCTCTGCTGCCATTTCTCATCCTCCTGGTATTAATATAGAAATGGTTCAACTTTTCAACCTGATGAGTAGCTCTAATCTATGTTGTAGAAATGACTATCTGGCCATTATAAAATCAGGCCATTGTACAGAATTAAGGGGAGAAAGGAGGGGAATGGCTTTAATTCATGATGGTCACTTGGACAGCCAGCACAGACATGATGGGCAGAATCACCTACTTCTGTATGTAACAATTGTGAAATTCTGTTTGTTTGTGACAGAAAAGTTACTTTTGAAATGTTTGGTTTTTATTTCACAGATATTGCACATAATATTATTTTATGGCCAGATTAATCTTCCTAAGGTCAACCCAGAAGAAATATTGCAGGAAAGTAACCGTGAATTATCTGCAAGGTATCCAGATGTCTTTGAGATGTGCCGCACCCACATTCCAAAACGTCCCCCTTTCACAGTGCTACTTGATGTGGTAAGTTTGCAGATGACACCAAAATTGGTGGGATAGTGGACAGTTGCAGAGTACAATGGAACCTTGATCAGCCGGGCCAATGGGCTGAGAAATGGCAGATGGATATTAATTTTGATAAATGCGGGGTGTTGTGTTTTGGTCAGGCAAATCAGGGCAGGACTTATACAGTTAATGGTAGGGCCGCGGGGAGTGTCGTTGAATAAAGAGGGCCACTATACCTCAGGTGAAGGAAGAGGTTGAGAAGGAGAGTTGTTCATGATAACCTCAGCTGGTGATAGGAACTGAACTCATGCTATTAGCATCACACTGCTTTACGGACCAAATATTCAGCCAACTGAGCTAAAACACTGCCTAGTAGCTTTACATTGTAGGATAGTTGTTCACAATATGCTACATTTGTCATTGAAGGACGACTTGTGGAATGACCTGGAGCATTGAGAGAAAGGATTTTAAAAATGGGAGCAGGAATGTAGAGATTGCCGGGGTAGGGTGGTGGTAAGATTGAGAGGGAATTTATAATTATAGGAAGGAATATTTATAATTGAAGGAAAGAATGTGGTTAAGGTAGACTATTCTCAATGGGTTCTGAAGAATGGCAGAACATGTGCTTGGTAAGTTAAAGGGACACATTCCTGCTCTTTCTGGTCCTCAAACCATTGCTGGAGAAACACTCATTTGCTGATTCCTGCATTAACTGACAGGTTTCCTGAGCCCTGGGAAACTTGTCCAATGCTGCTAAAATTAAGTGGTGGCAATGATTTGACAATTGCATTTAAATATTGTAATTACATCCTGCCTCTCCAGGTGGGGAATCCTCAGTCACACCAATCTGCTGTCGTCAAACCTGAATTAGATCTGTTCATGATGGTTGCCCTAAAAGTTTATCTTAATCCCTGACACTCTCTTATTTCTTGTGAGTGATCAACCTTCCACTCACCCTATTTTCTAATATACCTGGCTTTGTGGGATTTTGCTCTATGGTAATGATCTTCCCTAATTGTCTGTTTAGCTACAAATGAATGTGAAAACTAATCTGTCAAATGCTTTAAGTTTAAAGGAGTTAAAGAAATGTAAGTTGTTAAGTTATTTCTTTTTGTATTGTACACATTTGTTTTACAGATTGTTGACATTGTTGGAACAAGACATGAAGATAATGTTTTGCCACGTCTGTTGTCGGTGATAAATCATATGGAAGTTCCTAACAGGGGCACACTATGCCGGAATATTTTTGTATCAACAGTTATTAACTTGTGCTATTTTTCTGATGAGCTTATGGGAAGTAGAACACCCAATTACTTTGGTGCTTCAGTGTCATGTACAGGAGCTAGACAGAGAAAAATAATGATTGATATATTGTGCTACCATACATGGCACCGTGATATTAGCTGGGCAGTATGTATTGCAAATCAGTCCCATACAAATGCCTTTGAATTTCCTCTTCGTGTCCACTCGATGGCATTTAACATATTCACTAATGGACAAAGCACGAAGGCAAACCAACGTGTTGAAAATCTTCTGACTGGATTCAGGGATCAGCAAGTGCCGAGGTTTCTTCAAATTGCCAGAGATGTCAGGCAATTTGGATCCTTAGTTCCCAGAGCACCTTGTGAAAGATGCTTTGAAATGTTCCCAAACGTTCAGTCTTATCCATCTCCACAAACTGATGAACGTGCTCATTGGGAATATGGAAACTGTGCAGAGTGTGAATCACTCAGCCAGCTTCTGAAGTCTCATGACCAAACTGTCACAAGACTGCATCGTGACCAGTTTCAAACTGGACGTGATGAATTAATGTATAAAAAATATGAAAGACTTCAACAAAATCTGACAGGGTCGGAGTTTAGATTTAGGCATGATTTTTCATATTATAATCCATTATAAAGGGATCTGCCTGGAAAAAATCCAGCATTGAAAGCCTATTAAAATAAACAGTATGTCATGTTCCTGATCAACCTACTAATAAGTATGCTGCTTGTATGCAACTCTGGAGTATTACTATGGCTTTGTACAATTAATTCAATTCAATGGACAAAAATTCTAGGGTACATATTATCAGTATTCAAATTTGCATTTCCTCTGTTTAATTGTTAATCTGAAAGGTTATCCCCGTGCAATACATCAAACACAGTATTTGCACTTCTAAACGTTAAAAACATCTGACTTTCTGATGGGTCATCACTAAACTGGAACTGTGGAACTTCTGCAAAAATTTCAAAATTAATCATGTCATTATTTTCAAATAGTCTAACTTCTGTATTTCAATCAATTGTTGTACAGTTTATTGTAGCACAGAAATTGGTCATTTCTAACTCAAATATCCCACTGATGCAGATAGGAATACTGAATGGCCAATATAACTTCTTTCCACCATTTGCCTAATATTATAACTTGCTGGTCTTCAACTTTACCACATATCCTGAACTTTGGCAAATAATGGGGGGAATGGTATACTGCTGAAAATGTGTTGCTGGAAAAGCGCAGCAGGTCAGGCAGCATCCAAGGAGCAGGAGAATCGACGTTTCGGGCATAAGCCCTTCTTCAGGAATGAGGACAGTGTGTCCAGCAGGCTAAGATAAAAGGTAGGGAGGAGGGACTTGGGGGAGTGGCATCGGAAATGCGATAGGTGGAAGGAGGTCAAGGTGAGGTTGATAGGCCGGAGTGGGGTGGGGGCGGAGAGGTCAAGAAGGAGATTGCAGGTTAGGAAGGCGGTGCTGAGTTCGAGGGATTTGACTGAGACAAAGTGGGGGGAGGGGAAATGAGGAAACTGGAGAAATCTGCATTCATCCCTTGTGGTTGGAGGGTTCCTAGGTGGAAGATGAGGCGCTCTTCCTCCAACCGCCGTGTTGTTATGGTCTGGCGATGGAGGAGTCCAAGGACCTGCATGTCCTTGGTGGAGTGGGAGGGGGAGTTGAAGCGTTGAGCTACGGGGTGGTTGGGTTGGTTGGTCCGGGTGTCCCAGAGGTATTCTCTGAAACGTTCCGAAAGTAGGCGGCCTGTCTCCCCAATATAGAGGAGGCCACATCGGGTGCAGCGGATGCAGTAAATGATGTGTGTGGAGGTGCAGGTGAATTTGTGGCAGATATGGAAGTATCGCTTGGGGCCTTGGAGGGAAATAAGCGGGGAGATGTGGGTGCAAGTTTTGCATTTCTTGCGGTTGCTGGGGAAGGTGCCGGGAGTGGAGGTTGGGGTGGTGGGGGGTGTGGACCTGACGAAGGAGTCATGGAGGGAGTGGTCTTTTTGGAACGCTGATAGGGGAGGGAAGGAAAATATATCCCTGGTGGTGTGGTCCGTTTGGAGGTGGCGGAAATGATGGCAGATGATACGCTGTATATGGAGGTTGGTGGGGTGGTAGGTGAGGACCAGTGGGGTTCTGTCCTGGTGGCGGTTGGAGAGGCGGGGCTCAAGGGCAGAGGAGCAGCAAGTGGAAGAGATGCGGTGGAGGGCATCGTCGATCACGTCTGGGGGGATATTGCGGTCCTTGAAGAAGGAGGCCATCTGGGTTGTACGTTATTGGAACTGGTCCTCCTGGGAGCAGATGCGGCGGAGACGAAGGAATTGGGAATATGGGATAGTGTTTTTACAGGGGGCAGGGTGGGAGGAGGTGTAGTCTAGGTAGCTGTGGGAGTCAGTCGGTTTATAGTAAATGTCCGTCTTGATTCGGTCACCCGAGATAGAAATGGAAAGGTCTAGGAAGGGGAGGGAGGAGTCTGAGATGCTCCAGGTGAATTTGAGGTCGGGGTGGAAGGTGTTGGTAAAGTGGATGAACTGTTCAACCTCTTTGTGGGAGCACGAGGCAGCGCCGATACAGTCATCGATGTAGCAGAGGAAAAGGTGGGGGGTGGTGCCAGTGTAGCTGCAGAAGAGGCAGGCATAGCTGGGGCCCATGCGGGTGCCCATGGCTACTCCTTTGGTTTGGAGGAAGTGGGAGGATTGGAAAGAGAAGTTGTTCAGGGTGAGGACCAGTTCAGTCAGTCGAAGGAGGGTGTCAGTGGAAGGGTACTGGTTGGTACGGCGGGAAAGGAAGAAGGGGAGGGCTTTGAGTCCTTCGTGACGGGGGATAGAGGTGTACAGGGACTGGATGTCCATGGTGAAGATAAGGCGTTGGGGACCGTGGAAGCGAAAATCATGGAGGAGGTGGAGGGCGTAGGTGGTGTCCCGAACGTAGGTGGGGAGTTCTTGGACTAAGGGGGACAGGACCGTGTCGAGATATGCAGAGATGAGTTCGGTGGGGCAGGAGCAGGCTGAGACAATGGGTCAGCCGGGGCAGTCAGGTTTTTGGATTTTGGGCAGGAGGTAGAAACGAGCGGTGCGGGGTTGTGGGACTATGAGGTTGGAGGCGGTGGATGGGAGATCCTCCGAGGTGATGAGGTTATGGATGGTCTGGGAGATGATGGTTTGGTGGTGGGAGGTGGGGTCCTGGTCAAGGGGGCAGTAGGAGGAGGTGTCCGCGAGCTGGCGTTTAGCCTCAGCGGTGTAAAGGTCGTTGCGCCAAACTACTACCGCGCCTCCCTTGTCTGCTGGTTTGATAGTGGTATACTCCCATTTAGTATATTTCATATTGATCTGCCGATGATACTTTAACTTATTTCTAGAGTTCCATGTCTCATTCTGATTACTTAACCCATGCTTAGCAACAGCATAGCAATAAAACATGTCTGATGTCCCATTGAATCTGAGACAAATATACACTGCAATTCCTCTTAGAATTAGAGCTGTACTCCTTTACTGAGAACAATGCAAAGCAAAAAAACTGTGCAAACACAAGTTTAAATGGAGATAAAAATTGCATTGGTTAAGTTTTCAAACTGCAAGCTTAATTTAGATTTGGCTTACTTTTCAAAGGTTCACTGTTATAACATTCTTTTACAATATCACTGTTATAGATTGCTAGTCAACCTCACAAAAATACACTAGCTATCGTTTTCACGATAATCTGCTAGAAAATAAGATACATAAGCCAATCGTCTGTCTTAGAGACTGCTGAAACATTGGGGAAGATTAATTGTTTCTCGTTCCTGTACTTTTGTTAATTAGGAGAGACTTGTGAAAGACAGTTAGCCTCAAACTAAGGATAACCACCATGCAGGGAGTTCATGGAAAACAATGAATTGTTTAAATTAAATTTAAAGGTTAAAAGGTTTGTCTGGAACCTGATAATTCTTCAATAAAAACAGAAATTGCAGGAAAAACTAAGCAGTTCTGGCAGCATCTGTGGAGAGAAAGCAGAGTTAACACTTGAGGCCACTGACCCTTCATCAGAACAATTAGCTGAAGTAAAAGCAAGAGGAATGATATTCCTTTCTGATTCTGAGAAAACTAATAGAACGTTACATCAAATATGCACTCAAAAGAGTTAGATTTTAACCTTAGACCATAGTTGTTTAATATTTTATTTGTATCCTCAACAGTAGAGAAATTTGGAGAGAAAACCTTGCCAACCATCCATATTTCGTTCTTTACTCAATGTTACTGAAATATGGTTTATTTATGTATTCACGTACCTGGCTTTATTGTTTACTTGCAATTTCACATTCCTTTCATGCCCAATATGTACCCCTTATATGCATGTTGGAACAGGAGATGCCAGTTTCTTCACACCTGACTCAGCGACTGGTTCCAATATAAGATGGTAAATTCAGTTCTGGCCATTTTGTTTATATTGGTTTCCTAAACCTTCCTCAATCTGTGGTCAGGTGGTCACTGCAGCCATTATAGTTTAGTGCCTGTCACTTGTTAAAAATATTTTACACAATGAAAGGTCTCAGGTATTAAAATCAGATGATGGGAGTTTGAAAATGGATGGTCCATATTCAAACATGACAAACTTGTAAAAAATTCTCAGCCTAAACTGGCACATGGTGTACTACAGAACACCTGTGTATGGAGAAAGCTTATTTCTTCTTTTAGGTAAAATGCATTTTTACATTAAAGTTGTTCACCTGTAATTATATCATAGGAACAAAAATTACAATGAGATAGGCCTTATGGTGCCAGGGATCTGAGTTTAATTCTAGCCTTGGGCAACTGTCTGGTGGAGTTTGTATATTCTCCTCGTGTCTATGTGGTTTTCCTCTGTGTGCTCTGGTTTCCTCCCACAGTCCAAAGATGTGCAGGTCAGGTAGATTGGCCATGCTAAATTACCCATATTATTCAGGGAAGTTGAGGTTTGCTGTGGGAAATGCAGGGATAGGGGAGGGGGGAAGGGTCTTGGCAGGATGCTCTTTGGAGAGTTGCTGTGGACTTAGGCTAAATGGCCTGTTTCCATGCTGTAGGAATGCGAAAGAAAATGATAGCTTTACAGTATACTTCATAATAATGTATGTTAGACCTTTTCCAGCATAAGGTATTTTTCACGATTGCCTGCTAAATGTTCTTGTTATATTGAAATCATTTCAATCTTATATTCCAATTAAATATGTTGCATTCTGCAAAAAGCTTGACTTAACTGTTTGCTTTTAACAACTTTTCGAAGGGTCAGTGTGGACTTTTTGGGCTGAAGGGCCTGTTTCCATACTGTAGGGATCCTATTCCAAAACTATCAAACATCTTTTGAAGAATTTGCTGGGCTAATTTTTTTGCCTGTGTTGACAGCATCAGATTTGTTGAAATACAATAAGGAACTAATTACCTGAGTGCTGAAGCCATGAATAATTTGTAGACATCAGCTACACTGAATGCTGTTGGAGAAAGAATATCAATTGAATTCTCCCAAAGCTTTTTGAATACTATATGCTGTAATTTTATCATAGTCAATGAAAATAAATACATGGTATTATGCAGAGGAAATTCCAATGCTCAGTGTTTTTATTTGATTAAAATGATAAAAAGAATGACTTGTGTTCATCAAGACATGACTTCAGGACATCATAAAATACTAAACAGACAGAGTTATCCCTGGATATTTTATATGCGATAAACACTCACAAACATTGGTATGATAAAAACAAGGTAAGAAAAAACTGCCGATGCTGGAATGCAATGTGGACAGATGGGAGGCTGGAAGAACACAGCAAGCCAGGCAGCATCAGGAGGTGGAGAAGTCCAATGAGGATAGGGAGATAGAGAGTTCTATACTGGGGCCTGGTTACTTGATAGAATATGGGTGGTATCTGGAAGGAAGGGTTGGGAAGTGGAATGGAAGGGGGATGGGGGGAGGGATGCTGGAAATGGAGCCAGGAGATCGGTAGGAAAGTTATTTGAAATTTGAGAACTGTGTTGAGTTCTCCAGACTACGAGAAAGTGAGGACTGCAGATGCTGGAGGTCAGAGCTGAAAAATGTGTTGCTGGAAAAGCGCAGCAGGTCAGGCAGCATCCAAGGAGCAGGAGAATCGACGTGGATGCCCAGGCAGTAAATGAGGTGTTGTTCCTCCAATTTGCAGTCTGATTGATTGCAACCGCAGACGGACATGTTGGAGAGGGAATGGGAAGGGGAGATTGAAATGGGCAGTGACTGGGAGATCAGACTGGCTGTTCCAGGCCCGGCGAAGACGCTCGGTGAAGTGGACACCTAGTTTACGCTTGGTTTCACCGATGTAGATAATACCATATCGGGAGCACCGGATGCAGGAAACTAGGTTGGAGGAGATGTAGGAGAACCTGTTATACCTGAAAGGATTGTTTGAGGACTGTGTCTCGGACTAGAGAGTCTCCTAACGTAATTGATGTCTTGGAACCCTCATTGCATTACAGCCAGTCTCAATATCAGAAACTTGGCTGTGCATGCTACATTCCCCTGAGAATCCATCACCCCCTATATTTTCCAAAACAGCATACTAGTTTGAAATGGGAATAACCACAGAAGACTCCTGCACTTCCCTGCCTACCTCTCTTACCTTTCCTGGAGTTAATCCATCTACGTGACTGTATCTGCAACTTTTCTCCCTCCCTATAACTGCCATCCATCATATCTCCTTGCTCTTGGAAATTCCTCATTGCCTCTGTTTCTCCAATCAATCTATTCAATCTGATAGGATTCGTCTTTATGGTCAAGTCCTAGATGAGGCAACTTTCCGACTCAAACAGGAGATAGCTTTCAGATGTGCATTTGAATATCTTGGCTCTCAATGCAAGTACATTATAATTTTCTCAAAGAGATATCTTCATTGCTTTTCTCCATCAGCCTCTGAACAAAATACCTTCTCATCCTCTGAGATATCAAGCTCTGTCTCAACTCAAGATCTCTCTCCTCTGAGTTCATTGCCTTTGCATCTTCCCTAAACCTCTCTTTCCATGTATATGCACCAAGCCTTACTCACCTTGCTCTTTGTTAGCTCCATCATATCAACCATAAATAAGGCCATTTCTGCTCACTTTCTTGTATCATTCACCACCCACATCCCCTTTCACAGCTCAACTTTACCTCATCCTGAATCCAACCCTGAGGGAAAGTAAAACCATTTATTTTACATGCAACTGCACATTCAAATTTTGATTTGTCTAGCCTTTATCTTGCTACTTGCCACAAGTTTTCTGTAGTTACAACTTTGCACAGCTACCTTTGCACATCCAGCTTAGATCACCTATTCCTCAGTAAAACTGTTTGTTCTGGTGCAGGTCTCACTTCCACTCCCTTAAGACCTTGGAACAAAGATACACAAGCATTTGGCAGACAATCTCATTTCCATACATTTGCATATCATTAAAGTCACAACTTGCCTGATGCATGCACTGCTTCCAATTCTCTCCTCCGCTAAGAAACTAGCACAGCAAATTTCCAACATAGAACATAGAAAAGTACAGCACAGAACAGGCCCTTTTCCACAATGTTGTGCCGAGATTTAGTCCTAATGCAAAATATAGTAACAACCTACACACCCCTCAACTCCCTGCTATCCATGTGCATGTCCAGCAGTCGCTTAAATGTCCCCAATGACTCTGCTTCCACCACCACTGCTGGTAACACATTCCATGCATTCACAACTCTCTGCATTAAAAAACCTACCTCTGATGTCTCCTTTATGCCTTCCTCCTAATATCTTCAAACTATGACGTCTCATACCAGTCAATCTTGCCCTGGGGAAAAGTCTCTGGCTATTGACTCTATCTATTCCTCTCATTATTTTGTACACCTCGATCAGGTCTCCTCTCTTCCTCCTTCCCTCCAGAGAGAAAAGTCTGAGCTTATTCAACCTTTCTTCATAAGGCAAGCCCTCCAGTCCAGGCAGTATCCTGGTAAACCTTCTTTTCACCCTCTCCAAAGCCTCTGTATCTTCCTATAGTATGGCGACCAGAACTGGATACAGTATTCCAAGTGTGGCCTGACCAGGGACTTGTAGAGCTGCAGCAAAACCTCACGACTCTTAAACTCTATCCCCCTGTTGATGAAAGCCAAAACACCATATGCTTTCTTAACAACCCTATCCACTTGGGTGGCAACTTTGAGGGATCTATGTGCTTGTACACCCAGATCCCTCTGTTCCTCCACACTGCCAAGAATCCTGTCTTTAATCATATATTCAGCATTCGAGTTCGACCTTCCAAAATACATCACTTCGCATTTATCCATATTGAACTCCATCTGCCATTTCTCAGCTCAGCTCTGCAACCTGTCTATGTCGCACTGCAGCCTGCAGTAGCCCTCTATACTATCGATGACATCTCCAAACTTTGTGTCATCTGCAAATTTACTAACCCACCCCTCAATCTCCTCATCCAAGTCATTTATAAAAACTACAAAGAGAAGAGGCACAAGAACAGAGCCCTGCAGTACCCCACTCAACATTGTCCTCCAGGCAGAATACTTCCATCTACAACCACTGCCTTCTGTCAGCCGTCCAATTCTGAATCCAGATAGCCAAATCTCCCTGTATCCCATACTTCCTGACTTTATAAATAAGCCTACCATGGGGAACCCTATCAAATGCCTTGCTGAAATCCATTTACACCACATCCACTGCTTGCCCATTGTCGACCTGTCTTGACACCTCCTCAAAGAACTCAATAAGATTTGTGAGGCATGACCTGCCCCTCACAAAGCCATGCTGACTGTCTTTAATCACACAATCACACTATGGTTTGCCAAATAGTCATAAATCCTATCCCTCAGAATTCTTTCCAAAACTTTGCTGACCACAGACATAAGACTGACTGGTCTGTAATTGCCAGGGATTTCCCTATACACTTCCTTCCAATCCTCTGGTATGAGTGGAGAGTGAGGAGGCAAATATCTTCGCCAGTGGCTTAGGAACCACTTTTCTCGCTTCCCGGAGCAGCCTAGGATAAATCTGATCTGGCCCTGGGGACTTATCAATCTTAATGTTTTCCAAATGTTCTAGCACATCAACTTCATCCATTCTGATCTGGTCAAGACTGTATCCCAGCTTCTCTAAGTTTTCATTTATAACAAGTTCCCTTTCCTTGGTGAAAACCAAAGCAATAAACTCATTTAGGGCATCCCCTATCTGCTCAGACTCCACGCACCAGTTCCCTGCGCTATCCCTGATCGGCCCTACCTTCTCCCTGATCATTCTCTTATTCCTCACGTATGAGTAAAATGCCTTTCAGTTCTCCCTAATTCTTCTTGCCAAGCCTTTTTCATACCCCCTCCTGGCTTTCCTCCGTCCATTTCTGAGCTCCTTTCCAGCAAGCCTATAATTCTCGAACACTGTGCTAGATCTTTGCTTCCTCCACCTTACATAACCTGTCTTCTTCCTTTTGACGAGAAGTTCTTCTGTTCTCATCATCCAATCTTAATCTTATCTCTTCTTACCTGCCTCAGAGGAACAAATTTGTGCATTCCTCGCAACAACTGCTCCTTAAATAGTTTCCACATGTCTGCTGTGCCCTTTTGGTGGAACAATTTCTCCTAGTCTATACTTCCCAACTCCTGTCTGATAGCATCATAATTTTCTTTTCCCCAATTGAATATCTTCCCTCGGTAATTGCTCCTTTCACTTTCCAAGGCTATGGTAAATGTGAGGCAGTTGTGATCACTGTCACCAAAGTGCTCTCACGAGATCTGACACCTGTCCTGGCTCGTTGCCGAGCACCAAATCCAAAATGACCTCTCCCTTCGTCGGTCTGTCGACATACTGAGTAAGGAAACCCTCCTGGACACACCTGACAAAATTGGCTCCATCCAAACCATCTACACTTAGGAGGTTCCAGTCAATATTTGGGAAGTTGAAATCACCCATAACAACAACCCTGTTACTTTGCATTTTTCCAGAATCTGCCCACCGATGAGATCTTCAATCTCTCTACTGCTATTAGGTGGTCTGTAGAAAACCCCCAATGCGGTGACTGTTCTCTTGCTGTTCCTAATTTCCACCCATACTGACTCAGTGGACAAACCTTCCTCAACAATCTTCATTTCTGTAGCTGTGATGCACTCTCTGATTAGCAATGTTACACCCCCTCCTCTTTTTCCACCTTCCCTGTTCTTTTTAAATGTTCTAAACCCTGGAACATCAAGCAACCATTCCTGCCCCAGTGAAACCCACGTCTCCGTTATGGCCACACATCGTAGTCCCAAGTACTGATCCATGCTCTAAGTTCGTCACTCTTATTTCGCAAAGTCCTTGCATTAAAGTAGACACACTTTAACCGATCCCTTTGTTTCATTGCATGAGAAACCTTCCTTTTAGATTCAATATATCCTGTCACTGTCTGCAACTGACCCCCTCTCAGACATGTGGCACTGATTACTAACCCCCTGCCAAATTAGTTTAAACCCTCCCAAATCAAACGAGCAAATCTCCCACCCAGGACATTTGTACCCTCCAGTTCAGGTGCAACCTATCCTTCATGTACAAGTCCCAACTTCCCCAGAAGGCATCCCAATGGTCCAGGTATCTGAAGCCCTCCCTCCTGCATCAGCCTCGCAGCCAGGTGTTAAGCTGCATTCGTTGACTGTTCCTCATCTCACTATCTCGTGGCACCGGTAGCAAACCTGAAATCACTACTCTATTCGTCCTGCTTTTCAGCTTCGAACCTAAATGTCTGTAGTCACTTTCAGATCCTCAATCCCTTTCCTGGCTATATCATTGGTGCCAATATATAACACGATTTATTGCTGCTCCCCCTCCCCCTTCAGAATCTTGTAAACCCGATCAGCAACATCCCGGACCCTGGTACCAGGGAGGCAACATACCTTCTGGGAATCCCGTTCCTGACCACAAAATCTCCTGTCAATCTGTCTAACTATTGAGTCCCCGACCACTAGTGCTTTTCTATATTCCTCCCTTCCCTTCTGAGCCACAGTGCCAGGCTCAGTTCCAGAGACCTGACAACTGTGGCTTACCCCTGGTAGGCCGTCCCCAACAGCAGCATCCAAAATGGTATACTTATTGCTGAGGGGAACAGCCAAACGACCATTGGCTCCCTTTCTTCCCCTTGACAGTAACCCAGCTGTCCTTATTCTGTGTCTGGGGAGTGACCACCTCTCTGTATATTCTCTCAATTTCCCCCTCAGCCTCCCGGATGATCCGTAGTTCATCCAGCTCCAGCTCCAGTTCCCTAACTCGGTTTTTGAGGAGCTGGAGTTGGGTGCACTTCCCGCAGATGTAGTCGGCAGAGACATGTGAAGTGTCTCACACCTGCCACATTCTGCAGGAGGAACATGCAACTGCCCTAATGTCCATAACCCATTACTCTGATAGCCCGCACAGAACTAAACAAAGGAAGAGAAGGAAAAACAAAGAAACCTGAAAACTTACCTAGTTTACATACTCTTAGTAACGTAAGAGGAGGTGGGTGGGAGAGAGGCCCTATGGTGTAGGGTCTCGGGTTTAGATCTCACCCACTTAAAAACCTTCCCAGAAGTCCTTCGTTCCTCCCTCGCACCTCTCGGCAAATGGAGGCCCCAATGCCTGAAGTGAGTCTTTTAAGCGTGTAAATGAACAGCCAGTACTTGGCGGCTAAAGTTCATTGAACATTTGTTCCAGCCATTACCCAAATGCTTCTTCAGAACAACAATGCTGCATGCACAGAGGCCACCATGTTCCTTGACCCTTTATCCATGCAGGTTGCCATCACTGGACCACCAGCCTCACTACATGATATACCAGCTCTCAAACTGATCCTCACATTACTTCAGCCCTCCAACACTGTTTTGGAGCTCAGGAACACATGTTTCAAATTATGATGTGGAGGTGCCAGTATTGGACTGGAGTGGACAAAGTTCAAAATCACAGAACCCCAGGTTATAGTCCAACAGGTTTATTCAGAAGTACTAGCTTTCAGAGTGCCGCTCCTTCATCAGGAAACTTGTGGAGTAGGATCATGGGACACAGAATTTATAGCAAAAGATCAAAGTGTCATACAATTGATGCAATATGTTGAACAAACCTAGAGTGCTGTTAACTCTTTCATCTTTTAGAATGGGTTGTAGGATTCAATTCATTAATATGTAAATCCCAGAACTTCTTTCAAGATTAACCCAACCAAACCCATTCCCCTTAGCTGTATATACCCCTCACTAATGTACCTAACCTATACAATGGGCAATTTTAGCATGGCCAATTCACCTAATCTGCACATCTTTAGATCATGGGAGGAATAGACAATAGACAATAGACAATAGGTGCAGGAGTAGGCCATTCTGCCCTTCGAGCCTGCACCACCATTCAATATGATCATGGCTGATCATCCTTAATCAGTATCCTGTTCCTGCCTTATCTTCATAACCCTTGATTCCGCTATCCTTGAGAGCTCTATCCAACTCTTTCTTAAATGAATCCAGAGACTGGGCCTCCACTGCCATCTGGGGCAGAGCATTCCACACAGCCACCACTCTCTGGGTGAAGATGTTTCTCCTCATCTCTGTCCTAAATGGTCTACCCCGTATTTTTAAGCTGTGTCCTCTGGTTCGGCACTCACCCATCAGTGGAAACATGCTTCCTGCCTCCAGAGTGTTCAATCCTTTAATAATCTTATATGTATCAATCATATCCCCTCTCAGTCTTCTAAACTCAAGTGTATACATGCCCAATCGCTCGAGTCTTTCAGCGTAAGGTAGTCCCTTCATTCCAGGAATTGACCTCGTGACCTGCGCTGCACTCCCTCAATAGCCAGAATGTCTTTCCTCAAATTTGGAGACCAAAACTGCACACAATATTCCAGGTGTGGTCTCACCAGGGCCCTGTACAGCTGAAGAAGAACCTCTTTGCTTCTATACTCAATCCCTCCTGTTATGAAGGCCAGCATGCTATTAGCCGCCTTCACTACCTGCTGTACCTGCATGCTTACCTTCATTGACTGGTGTACAAGAACACCCAGATCTCTTTGTACTGCCCCTTTACCTAAATTGATTCCATTTAGGTAGTAATCTGCCCTCCTGTTCTTGCTACCAAAGTGGATAACCATACATTTATCCACATTAAACTGCATCTGCCATGCATCTGACCACTCACCTAACCTGTCCAGGTCACCCTGTAATCTCCTAACATCCTCCTCACATTTCACCCTGCCACCCAGCTTAGTATCATCAGCAAATTTGCTAATGTTATTACTAACACCATCTTCTATATCATAAACATACAAAGCTGTGGTCCCAGCACTGATCCCTGCGGTACCCCACTGGTCACTGCCTGCCATTCCGAAATGGAGCCGTTTATCACTACTCTTTGTTTGCTGTCAGTCAACCAATCCAAGTTAGTACTTTACCCCCAATACCATGCGCCCGAATTTTGCTCACTAACCTCCTTTGTGGGACTTTATCAAAAGCTTTCTGAAAGTCCACATACATTACATCTACTGGATATCCCTTCAGAGTTACATCCTCAAAAAATTCCAGAAGATTAGTCAAGCATGATTTCCCCTTCATAGATCCATGCTGACTCTGACCTATCCTGTTACTACTATCCAGATGTGTTGTAATTTCATCCTTTATAAGAGACTCCAGCATCTTTCCCACCACTGAGGTCAGACTAACTGGTCTATAATTTCCTGCTTTCTCTCTCCCACCTTTCTTAAAAAGTGGTCCAACATTAGCCACCTTCCAATCCACAGGAACTGATCCCGAATCTATCAAACTCTGGAAACCCACTCAGACACAGGGAGAATGTGCAAACTCCACAGAGACAGGTTCTCAAGGTTGGAATTGAACCCAGGTCCCGAGCACTGTGAAGCAGCAGTGCTAACCACTGAGCCACCATGCCGCCCCAGATCACTTGTTAGCCTCTGATGCTCCTGGAAAACAGCCCCAGCCTGTGCAGCCTCTTCCTGTAGCTCAAATCCTCCAACCCTGGCAACATTCTTGTAAATCTTTTCTGAACCCTTCCAACAGGAAGATCAGAATTGCACACAATAATCCAAAAGTGGCCTAACATCCTGTACAGCCACAACATGACCTCCCAACTCCTATACTCAATGCTCTGAACAATAAAGGAAAGCACACCAAATGCTTTCTTCACTATCCTATTCAACTATGATTCTACTTTCAAGGAACTATGAATGTGCACTCCAAGGTCTCTTAGTTCAACAACATTCTGCAGGACCTTACCATTAGGTGTATAAGTCCTGTTCTGATTTGCTTTCCCAAAATGCAGCAACTCACAGTTATCTAAATTAAA
The DNA here is from genome assembly GCF_047496795.1 of Chiloscyllium punctatum. NCBI lineage: Eukaryota > Metazoa > Chordata > Chondrichthyes > Orectolobiformes > Hemiscylliidae > Chiloscyllium > Chiloscyllium punctatum. The sequence goes on along the minus strand of NC_092777.1, from coordinate 47,906,360 downwards.
CTCCATCTGCCACTCCTCAGCCCATTGGTCCATCTGATCAAGACCCCATTGTACTCTGAGGTAACCTTCGCTGTCCTTTACACCTCCAATTTTAGTGTCATCTGCAAACTTACTAACTGTACCCCTCCTGTGTTCACATCCAAATCATTCATATAGATGTTGAAAAGTTGTGGATCTAGCACTGATCCTTGTGGCACACTACTGGTCACAGGCCTCCAATCTGAAAAGCAACCCTCTACTACCACCCTCTGTCTTCTACCTTTGAGCCAGCTCTGTATCCAAATGACTAGTTCTCCCTGTATTCCATGAGATCTGACCAGTCCTCCATAGGGAACATTGTCGAACACCTTACTGACATCCATATACATCATGTCTACCTCTTTACCCTCATCAATCCTCTTTGTTACTTCTTCAAAAAACTCAATCAAGTTCATGAGACATGATTTTCCATGCATAAAGCCAAGCTGACTATCTCTTATCAGTCCTTGCCTTTCCAAATGTGTAAATCCTATTCCTCAGGATTCCCTGCAACAACTTGCCCACCACTGATGTCAGACTCACCAGTCTATAGTTCCCTGGCTTGTCTTTACCATCTTTCTTAAATAGACACACTGCATTAGCCAAACTCCAGTCTTTTGGTACCTCACCTGTGACTATCGATGATACAAATATCTCAGTAAGAGGCCCAGCAATCACTTTCCTAGCTTCCCAGAGTTTTAGGGTACACCTGATCAGGTCCTGGGGATTTATCCAGCTTTATGCATTTCAAGACATACAGCATCTCTTCCTCTGTAACATGGACATTTTTCAAGATGTCACTATCTATTTCCCCACATTATATACCTTCCATGTACTTCTCCACAGTACACATTAATGCCGAATACTCGTTTAGTATCTCACCCATCTCCCGCGGCTCCACACATTGGCTGCCTTGCTGAACTTTGCAGGGCCCTATTCTCTCCCTAGTTACCCTTTTGTCCTTAATGTATTTGAAATTTCCTTAATGCTATTTGCCAAAGCTTTCTCATGTCTCCTTTTTGCCTTCCTGATTTCCCTCAAGTATACTCTAACTGCCTTTATACTCTTCTAAAGATTCACTCGATCTATCCTGTCTATACCTGACATATGCTTCCTTCTTTTTTCTTAATCAAACCCTCACTTTCTTTAGTCATCCAGCATTCCCTATACCTACCAGCCTTTCCTTTCACTCTAAAGGAATATACTGTCCGTGGACCTACGTTATCCCATTTTTCAGCCATCCCTTTACCTGCGTACATCTGTCCCCCATCAGCTTTTGAAAGTTCTTGCCTAATACCATCAAAATTGGCCTTTCTCCAATTTAGAACTTCAACTTTTAGATCTGGTCTATCCTTTACCATCACTATTTTAAATCTAACAGAATTATGGTCACTGGCACCAATGTGCTCCCCCACTGACACCTCAGTCACCTGCTTTGCCTTAACTCCCAAGAGTAGATCACATTTTGCACCTTCTCTAGTAGGTACATCCACATACTGAATCAGAACATTTTCTTGTACACACTTAACAAATCCCTCTCCATCTAAACCCTTAGCACTATGGCAGTCCCAGTCTATGTTTGGAAAGTTAAAATCCCCTACCATAATCACCCTATTATTCTTACAGACAACTGAAATCTCCTTAAAAATTTGTTTCTCAATTTCCCACTGTTAGGGAGTCTATAATACAATCCCAATAAGGTGATCATCCCTTTCTTATTTCTCAGTTCCACTCAAATAACTTCCCTGGATATATTCCCAGGAATATCCTCCAGAAGTACAGCTGCAATGCTATCCCTTATCAAGAACGCCACTCCCCCTCCTCACTTGCCTCCCTTTCTGTCCTTCCTGTAGCATTTGTATCCTGGAACATTAAGCTGCCAGTCCTGCCCATCCCTGAGCCACATTTCTGTAATTGCAATGATCCCTCAGTCCCATGTTCCTAGCCATGCCCAGAGTTCATCTGCCTTCCCGGTTCAGCCTCTCACACTGAAGGAAGTGCAGTTTAATTTATCAGTCCTACTATGTTCTCTGCTTTGTTCTTACCTGTCCTGACTGTTTGACTCACTCCCTATCCTGACTGAACCAGCCTCAGATTGATCTCTTTCCTCACTATTTTCCTGGGTTCCACCTCCCCACTTTACTAGTTTAAGTCCTCCTGAGCAGCTCTAGCAGATCTCCCTGTCAGTATATTAGTTCCCTTCCAATTCCGGTGCAATCCATTCTTTTTGTACAGGTCACTTCTACCCAATAAGAGATTTCAATGATCAAAGATGTGAACACTTCTCCCATACACCAACTCCTCAGCCACGCATTCATCTGCTCCATCCTCCTATTCCTGCCCTCACTAGCTCATAGCAACGGGAGTAATCCAGATATGACTATCCTCGAAGACCTTTTTAAATTCCTGCTGAACTCTCTATGTTCTCCCTTCAGAATCACAACCTTTTCCCTTCTTATGTCATAATTCCAATGTGTACAAAGACCTCCGACTGGTCCTTCTCCCCTTTGAGAACATTCTGCACCCTCTCTGAGACATCCTTGATCCTGGCACCAGAGAGGCAACACGCCATTCTGTTTTTTCGCTGCTGGCCACAGAAACATCTGTCTGTGCTCTGACTAGAGAGTCGCCTATCACAATTGATTGCTTGGAACCTGACATACTCCCCATTACATTAGAGCCTGTCTCAATGCCAGAAACATGGCTGTTCATGCTCCATTCCCAAGAGTCCATCACCCCTTACATCTTCCAAAACAGCATACTTGTCTGAAATGGGGACAGCCACAAAAGACTCCTTCACTACCTGCCTACCCCACCTACCTTTCCAGGAGTTCACCCATCTACCTGACTGTATCTGCAGCTTTTCTCCCTTCCTATAACTGCCATCCATCACAAGTTTTTGTGAATTCCTCATTGCCCCTAACTGCCACTCCAACCGATCCATGTGATCTGATTGGATCCCCAACCAAAAACACTTCCTGCAGACATAATCATCAGTAACATGGAAACTCTCCCTAAACTCCCACATCCGACAGGAAGAGCATATCACTCTACAAAAGGCCATTTTTGCTCCTTCACAATCTCAGACCCAGAAAATAGCACCATATTTTTGCTCTAAAAATCTATGTTCCAGGCTAACTTAGTAGTTATAGTTTATATTTTTAAAATTTAATCAAGAGACAAATCTCAATACAACATAATCAAGAAAGAACCCATTCTATTCACTACTATAGACTTACAGCAAGGTTACATGTTAAAAACTATGCACTTCTCTGTTCCTGTGCTGTGAGCTCTCCCACACAGGTTCCTCCATGGTCAGTTGTGAATTTTGCTGTTTGTTAATTTTTCCTAGACACACTCCGATGTCCAGATACATGAACTCAAACAGGAAAAGCAGTAATTGCATAGATTCACTGTCTTCAAACCCAGCTCCCCAGAGTATCTGGATTAATAGTGTAGTGATAATACCACTAGGCCATCACCTCCACTCTATTCAGACTAGGATTAACATCTCATTGAAATTAAAGTGCAATATTTTCAAATAGACTTTTGTAATTCAATCAATTGTAATACAATAAATTGTGGAAGAAATACTGGCCTTATTAATTTTGAATGATGTAGAACATAGAACAGTACAGCACATGAACAGGCCCTTTGGCCTACCATGTCTATGTCAACCACAATGCCATTCAAAATTAATTAATTCTAAATTAATTCATCTGGCTTCTCAAATGTACAACACTCATCAGAAACCAATCATCTTAACTTCAATACACTGTTCAATCAACAAACTCAATGTAAATAAATAGTGCACAAAGGGAATTACATTTCAAATCTTTTTATTTCAAAAATTCCATACATTCAGTGTGAACAGAATAGTAATTTTCCATTCAAATTAATGTGTCATTTCCTTTTGGCACTTAGTACATAGTGATATTCACATAATTACATATAATTCCAAATGATACTTCCAGGTAAATTAATGAGAGGAACTTAAGTAAATCTTACTGGTAAATAGATATATTAAAGATTGTTCACGTTAAAAGTTGTAAGGTGGCAGGGGAGGGGGGTGGGTAGTTAGCTAAGTTGGCCAGGATATGGTTTTGAATAATACCAACAATGTGGGTTTGAATTCTATTCTGGTACGATCCTGGGATCTATCACCCCTTCCCTTGAGAGTGAAAGGTAATCATGAATCTCTCAAGTCAGTTCTGTCATCACAGGAATTCAGCTGGTGCACCCAAGGTGTGGGACCCAAAATTGGACAGAGTATTCTAAATGGGACCTAATTAGAGCTTTATAAAATCTCAGAAGCACATCACTGCTTCTTTATATCAACCCTTTTGAGATAAATAACATTACATTCGCTTTCTTTATCACAGACTCAACGTGCAAGTTAATGTTGGGAAACTTGAAAGGGTTCAGAAAAGATTTACAAAAACGTTGGAGGAGTTGGATGAATAGGCTGGGGCTGTTTTCCCTGGATCGTCAGAGGCTGAGGGGTGACCTTTTCTAGGTTTATAAAATCATGAGGGGCATGGATAGGATAAATAGACAATGTCTTTTCCCTGGGTTGGGGGAGTCCAGAACTTAGAGGGCATAGGTTTAGGGTGAGAGTGGAAAGATGCAATAGACACCTAAGGGGCAACTTTTTGACACAGAGGGTGCTGCATGTGTGGAATGAGCTTCCAGAGGACGTGGTGGAGGCTAGTACAATTGCAACATTTAAAAGGCATCTGGATGGGTATATGAATAGGAAGGGTTTGGAGAGATATGGGCAGGGGTGGTGGTGAAGAACTACTGTATAGTCATCTTGTGATGATGCTGTCACTTTAAAAAGGTTATTTTGTCCTTGGTTTTGTTTTGAAGAGAGGTTATAAAAGTACAAGTTCCAAAGTCTAGTTTGACAATGGGAGGGGATGACCAGTTCTCCGATCAGGTTCGTTCTAGTTTGTTTTAGCTATAGCAGTCACAAGATGTTAGAGTTCAGGAGAGGTACAAGTTTCAGTAAAGAATTCCTGACTGACTTTCCCTGAAATCTCTTAGCTTGTAAGAATCAATGTTTGAATTTACCTTTTTGCCGAGAGGTGGGTTTGTGGGATATCATTGTTGTGGAACAGTTAATTAGGAATTTTTACTGTATTGGATTGATTAAGTTTTCCAATAGTTTACTTATTCTAAATTCCACTTTCTTTTGTTCCTGTTTCAACTGTAGTGTTTAAATAAATTCAGTTTTGCTTAAAGCCCAGTGGTTTGATCAGTTGCATCACACCTGAAACAACCACTTCACATTTACCTTGAAAACAAGAAAATGTTCAGGTCTAGGCTACCATCTTAAATTATTTTGAGGGATTCTGGCCTGATGCATGACACAAGGGAAACAAACTGTGCACAATAGTCCAGTTGTGGTCTCACACTCATGAAATGGAGAAGGTGTTGTAGCGATGCATGGTTGCAATAGGTTGCACTGGAAGCATTTACAGGCAAACAACTTATCGTTTAATATTCACACTTTATTTTACTTTACTTCTGAGTTTCATTATATTTTTTGTCTTAAAAAAAGGAGTTTGAACTCCCTGATGATTGAACGGACAATTTCAAGAGTGGATATTGAGCAGTTGGGGAGAAGGTGAGTGACAGACCGTTTTACAATTTTAGACAAGATTTGTAGCTCAGGTTGCGGATCAGGCTCTAAGTTTCCTTGCTGTGCTTTGTCAGATTTGTTGTCAGATGTTTAGTCACCATGCTAGACAACAGACAGCCTCCAATGAAGCACTGGTGTTCTGTTCCGCTGGTCACTTGTGTGTCTTGCTTGGCCTGTTGCAGTGGGTGATATCACTTCCAGTTCTTTTTCTGAGAGGCTAGTAAATGGAGTCCAAATTGATAGGTTTGTTAAAAGAGTTCCAGTTTGAATACCAGGCCTCTAGGATTGCTCCTGTAGTTGAATATCAATAATATTAATAACATTAATATTAATGCCTATTCATATCGATAAACATCACCCTAGCCAAACAAACACTGGCCTCACTGCTAGACGAACCAATGACACAAACATCTGACGGCACCAACTCCATCAGCAAGGACAGCATCCTCAAACTAGTAGACCTGTGTCTCACAACCCACTTCACCTTCAACGACAAGGTCTACAAACAAATCCGTGGGACACCTTTGGGATCACCAATATCAGGACTCTTAGCAGAAGCAGTTATACAGCGGTTAGAACAAACAGGCCTTTCCACGATCCAGCTCAAGCTTTGGGTCCACTAAGTAGATAACACCTTTGTCATCATGAAATGCAACAAACTAGAAACCCACAAACACAAACAAACAGCACTCTCACTCAAAGTTCACCAAAGAGGAAGAGAACACCACCGACCAGTGTCTACCAGGAAGCCACATACACTGACCAGATACACAACTACAGGAGCAATCATCCCAACACTCACAAACAGAGCTGCATCAGGACATTTAAATGAGCCACAACAAACTGCAGCCCCCAGGAACTACAAGAAGCTGAGGAAAAACCACTATACGACATATTCAGGAATGGTTACCCAATAAATGCAGTCCACCGATTCCGACACGATAGATCTAAAACAAGAAACACAACAAGCGCAGAGACTCTAGCCACCCTGCCATACATTAAAGGCATCTCAGATGATGATGACCAGACTACTCTGGCCCCTAGGCATCATGATAGCCCATAAACCTACCACCACACAAACAACTCCTGATGAATTTAAAAGGACCCTGTACCAACAATCAGCAGAACAAACGTCATATACAAAATACCCTGCAAGGGCTGCAACAAACATTACATTGGGCAGCTGGCCAGGAAACTAGCCACCAGGATACATGAACACCAACACAGACATGACCAACTCTCACTGGTATCCATATGCACGGTCGAAGAGGGACACCATTTGACTGGGACAGGCTAAACAAAGACACGCACGGGAATTCCTACAGGCCTAGCATTTAAACCAGAACTTCATTAACAAACACATCAATTTGGATCCTACTTATCAACTTCTCAGTAGAACCAGAAGTGATATCACCCACTACAACAGACCAAGACACACAAATAGGAAACGGGACATCATAGCTTCATAGGAGGCTCACTGATGATGTAACCTAACATGGTGATGAAATGTCCGAGAACAAATCCACCAGCTCAGCGGACGGAAGGACCGGGAACCTGGTATTAATGAACATAGTGAGCTGGTGAGTGAGTTAACAAAGGTAACCTATAACAATACCTCTCTCGGCCTTCAGCATACCTCCAGCTCTGGTAGTACTCACGATCCAAAACCATCCTATAAACCTCCATTCAGGAATATATTCTCTACCCTAGAGTTCTCAGGGAGCATCACTTGATCCAAAGTGTTAACTTTCTCTCCACAGATGCTGCCAGACCTGTTGAGCTTTTCTAGCAACTTCTGTTTTTGTTTCCGATTTACCCCGTCCACAGTTCTTTTGGTTTTTATTCTCTACCCATACCACTTAACCAAGCAATGGTCAAAATTCACCAGCTGAGTGCGGTTTATTGTGTTAATATGCAAGTTTCATCTAATGCCTTGAAACTTCATGGGACTACAGGTCAATATTGAAGACTTGATACCCACTTAAACTGCACAGCACTGTTACCAATGCTGTATCTCTGGGATTGGGAGAGGTGTTAGAAATGTGAGCTATGACTCATTGAGCATGACTTCAAACTTTTGCTTTAGTTGTCTATGGGTCACTGCCGGATGTCTGCAAGGTCATTAGAAAGTCAACAGTAAGTTGTGCTGTAATTTCCAGGAGCTAGGGCAACAGTGAATAGTTGATCTGGTTTCATTTGACATTTTTAGACATTTTTAGTATCAGAAGAGCCATTGAAAAGGATTTTTAAAGCCAGTGAAGACAGAAGCAACCAAATGCATTGAAGGAAGGGCAAATTCTTTTCCACTTCTGTACATTATTTAAATTAAAAATAAAGAATGCTGGGAATACTTGAGTCAGGCAATAGTGGAGGAAAAAGATGTTAACAATTAACTGGGGCAGCATGGTGGCTCAGTGATTAACACTGCTGCCTCTCAGTGCCAGGGATCCAGGATAGATTCCAGCCTCAGGCGATTGTGTGAAGTTTGCACATTTGCCCCGTGTCTGTGGGGGCTTCCTCCTACAGCCCAAAGATGTGCAGGTTAGGGAAATTAACCATGCTAAATTGCCCATGGTGTTCAGGGATGTGTCGGTTAGGGGCATTAATCAGGAGTAAACATAAGGTGGTAGGGTAGGGCAACAGGTCTGGATGTGTTACTCTTCGGAGGATCGGTGTGGACTAGTTGGGCCAAAGGGCCTGAATCCACACTGTAGGGATTCAATGATTCAATTAATCAAATACAGAGTGACTGGGGTTTAAGTACAACAAAATGGAAGGCCTGAAAGGAAAGAAGGGGATAAAAGATTAGAGGACAAATGGTTTCATAATTAAAATCTAAAAGACTGGGAATGGATATAATAGAGGAGCAAACTCCAACCCTTCAGGCACGAATGACAACATTCTGATAACTGCGATGCAATGGAATAAAACGCTAATGAAACCATCAAGTCAAAAAGGGCCAGAATTCATGGATTCGTTGAGCTCAAGTCCAGAGCTGTAGAATGGAGCTAACGGAAGATATGCCATCTCTTAGTTTGCTTTGAGCTCAATCTTTCAACTCATTTAGATCACGATCACATCATACCTATTGCCTTTTCCTGATTTGGTTGTGACTCACTTTTGTCCTTCATTCTGCACGGACCCTTTGTACTTACATCTTGAAAAGTATGTCGTTAGATTCATCACCCTACACAAATAGCTTCCTTTCTCTAAATCTTCCTCACTATCACCGGCACTAAAGCCACTTGTCTTTTCTCGGTTTTGAAAGGTAATTGACCTGAACCAATAATCCCTCACTAATCACAGATCCCAGCGCTGTCTTCAGTTCAAACTGTCAACATATGTAGCATTTTGTTTTGTTCAGCCTACCATCCAAATTTGCCTAAAACAATTCTTGGGGCTTAAAAATTGTTGCATCTTTATAGCAGTAGTGAGGAAATAGGAAGGCAAATCCTATTGGTCTTATCTGCAAGGTGTCAAAGATTGCTTCTACCCTCCAAAGACCCACCTTTGTGCTGAGAACATGCTCCAGCATGCTCTGCGGCACTCAAACTTAGCAGCTCAAAACTCATGTACAGCACCGAAACAGATCCTTCAGTTCAATTCGTCCATGCTGACCAAATATTCTAAATTAATCCAGTCCCACTTACCAGCATTTGGACCATATCCCTGTAAACCCTTCCTATTCACAATACCCATCCAGATGCCTTTTAAATATTAAGTTAAAAATTGTGGGGGGGGATCCAAGATGGCGGCGGCCCTGCAAGTCTGAGTCTATAGTGCTCCTCCCAAGACTTGGGCAAAGTGGGCCACCCACCCCCACCACACTCACCAAATCATTTAAAATAGCTGTTTAACTTAATTAGTTGCTTAGTATTAAATTTAAACAAACTAATCTTTAGTAAAAATGACTAAAGAGAAGGGAGCCCGCAGCTCTCAGCGAGCAGGAACCCCTCCCCCACCCTCTCCAGCTGTAGCAGAGGCGACCACAGCTGCCCCGGGGGACTTACCTACAGTGGCGAACCTTGTGGAAATTATCTCTAAATTGGATGCGAAGATCGACGCTTTTTTTGAAGAATCCCGAAGCTGATGGGATTCACTCTCGGCAGCGCTGCAAAAGCACGACCGAGACATTAAAGAAATCGAGCGCTGAGTCGCAGAGGTCATCGAAAAAATATTCGTTTGCTGGGCCTTCCCGAACAGGATGAGGAAGGCCAGCTTACAGCGTTTCTCGAATAGTGGCTGCCATAGCTTTTAATCTGGAAGCTGGATCAGCCAGGTAAGGGTAGAATGGGCCTACTGGGTCGCAATACGTGGGCCCGGCTCAAACCAGCGTCCCCGCCCGGTCCTGTTCCAGCTGCAGAGCTACAAGGAGAGGCAGATACTCCTCGAAGCCTCTAGAAATCTTGGAAAAGATTCCCAAACCATGATCTATAAAGGATCCAAGATCATGTTATTCCAGGACTTTTCCCCAGCTCTGATCCGAAAGAGGAAGGCATTCAATGAGGCGAAGAAGTGTTTAAGGGACTTAAATATTCAGTACTCCTTACGCTACCCAGCAACGTTACGCTTTAACCATGAAGGATCCGTGTATAACTTCGGATCGCCGGAAAAGGCTAAGGAATTCTTGGACTCTCTTAGATAAATTGTAAGAGATAATGGATATTGGTTTGCCTTTCCCCCACTCCGGTTTATATCCCTTTTTTAATTTTTTCTTACCTTCCTGTTTAATATTATCTTGGGGGGGTGGGGAGAGGGATTTATTTATCTGTTCTCTATTTAACAATTTTCTCCCCCCCTTGGTTTTATTTTATTATTCTATGTATGTATGTGTGTATGTATATATATATGTATATATATATATATAATATATATATGTGTGTGTGTGTATTATATATATTATATATATATATATCTAAAATAAGCCGGGGGGGTTTAGTTAATGTTGGTGGGGGAGGTGGTTACCTTATTCTATTTTATCTCTGTCTCTAGGAGCGGGGTTGTTTTCCTTTGTTATTTTGTATTATTATATTTAATTATTATTTGTTGAGGTTGTAATTTTATCATTATATATGTTTAAACATGGTATTAACATTACCAAATATATCCAGGTGTTGGTGTTGGTGTGTGTGTGTGTGGGGGGGAGGGGGGGGGTGGGTAGGGTGCTCACTGTTAACTCTAGCTTTGTATTATATCTGAATTCTCCTCATCCTATTGAGGAGCGCCTGGGTCAAGGGTGGGGCATTGGTTGGGAGAGGATACGATGGACCTTTGGAAAGGAAGAGACACCCCCTGGGAGCAAGGGGGAAAATCTCCATTTAAATACGTTGTATTTTTTTTATTATTTAGAAATCGTTTTTTATTGTTGTGAGTGTATTAGAGAGCCTTTATTTTTGTGAATTTTATATGCTCTATGCTCGGGATGTTCTGGATAGGGTTTCCCCTCCCGAGGGATCTTGGATTTGCCCAGATGATTATGGTTGATCAGTCAGTTAAGTGGTGCACCTGGAATGTCAACGGGAGTAATTCGCCAGTCAAAAGGAAGAAAATATTATTAAATCTCAAGAAAGAAAGAGTTGATATAGCTCTCCTACAGGAGACACATCTGTTGGATAAAGAACACTTGAAATTATGACAGGATGGATTTGATCAGGCCTTTGTTTTCTTCTTTTAGCTCAAAAAATAGGGGAGTTGTTATTCTTATTCGGAAGAATTTCCCTTTCAAAATCCTAAATCAGATAAAAGATGAATCTGGACGATATATTCTGATTAAAGCTCTTATAAATAGAGAGGAATATGGGATTTTAAATTTGTACTGCCCCCGGCACACCCCTTTAAATTTATAACGGAAGCCTTCTCAAAATTGATGGCTCTTGGTGCCCGTCATACAATTATAGGGGGAGACTTTAATTGTATTATGGATCTGGAAATAGATAGGATTCCCAAGAGTACTGCAGGAGTATCTCCCAGATCTAGACAATTGGTGGATCTGAACAAAGAATTAGGATTAGTAGATGTATGGAGATGTCTTCATCGACAGGGCAGAGATTTTCCTTTTTACTCCAATCCACATAAATGTCATACCAGATTTAATTTGTTTTTTGCCCCCTCGATTTTTTTTAAATTCCATATGATCCTGTAAAATAGGTAGTATAGCAATTTCCGACCACCTGCCGTATGTATGGAAATCAAGGCAAGGAACAACGGGACATCCCCTCGGCATTGGTGTATGGACCCCTTCCTAATGAAAGATAGTACATTTGTAAAGTACTTCTCTCAAGAATTTAAAACTTTTTTAGAAATTAATTTAGGTACGGCTAGCAACCCATCAATGATGTGGGAGACCATCAAAGCTTACACACGAGGTTTGATCATCTCCTACGAGCAACCCAGAAAAAATTAAAGGGAGAACAACAGCGCCTGCTTGAAGCTCACTTAAAAGCAGCTGAAACAGCATACGCTGATAGACCTTCTATTATCAAATTGCAAAGGATTATGGCCCTTAGGACAGCTCTAAACACTACACTTACCCAACTGGCTAAGAGGGAAATATTATTTGCAAAACAAAGGTTATCTGAATTTGGCGACAAACCGGGTAGAAACTTAGCATTTCTTGCAAAGAAAAAAAAGGCCCCTCAAACTATCACGTCTATCAAGGAAAGTACAGGTATTTTGACTCATGATCATAAAAAGATTAATGCAATCTTTAGAAAATTTTACTCTGATTTATATAAATTTCAGGATTGTGAAGACAGGTCTAGGAGGATGCAATCATTTTTTAAAAATTTGACCTTTCCGGGCCTAACTCCAGAACAGGTATCGGTCTTAAATGCTCCCCTAACAGTCCAAGAAATACCTGAAATACAGGCAACTTCAGAGCAGTAAGGCACCTGGCCCAGATGGTTTTCAAGCTGAATTCTACAAAGAATTTACAGAAATATTGGCTGGTCCACTTATGGACATGTATAACTATGCATATAGTCAGGGCTGTCTCCCGCCTTCGCTGTAAGAGGCAAATATCTCTCTTATCTTTAAAAAAGGAAAGGATCCAGAAGATTGTATGTCATACAGACCAATATCCTTACTAAATGTAGATTTTAAAATCTTTCTAAAACGTTAGCATTGAGACTCGAAAGGGTACTGCCTCATATCATAAAGGAGGATCAGACGGGGTTTATTAAGGGCCATAGATCATCCAATAGTATTAGAAGGGTTTTGAATATGATTCAAGCCTGCCATCAGGGAAAGATACCTGGAGTAGTAGTTTCATTAGACCCGGAAAAGGCATTCGATAGGGTTGAATGGTCATATTTCTTTTACACATTGGAAAGGTTTGGCGTTGGAAAGTGTTCACCAAATGGGTCTCAACATTGTATAGTGATCCCAAAGCAGTTGTGGTTACCAATAGATTAGGTTCAGATAGCTTCAGTGTGGGTAGGGGCTGCCATCAGGAATGTCCTCACTTGCCATTGTTATTTACGTTAATAATTGAACCACTAGCAGAAGCTATATGGGCTGATCCTAATATAACGGCCCCAAGGATTGGTACAGGTAAACATAAAATTACCCTGTATGCAGATGACGTTCTTCTATTTCTCAGCAATCCTCTGATGTCCGTACCTCACTTAATCCAAGTTATTAATACATTTAGCGCATTCTCAAGCTATAAAATTAATTTCTCAAAATCAGAGGTTATGCCAATGGGTGGCCTTGCTATGATACCCCACTTAGTGCACGGATCCCATTTTCCTTTTCATTGGTCCCTGGAGGGTTTCTTATATTTAGGCATTTTTATTACCCCAGTATTTGGTCAGTTATACTAGGCTAACTTTGTGCCTTTACTGGAGAGGATAAGGCAGGACCTCCAGTGATGGGGAGACCTTCCAATTTCCTGGCTGGGTAGAATAGCACGAATTAAAATGAATGTCCTGCCCCATCTCCTATACCCTGTGAGAATGCTTCCGAGGCTGGCACTACGCAAATTATATGGCTGGTTGGGTTCCTTTATCTGGAATCATAGACGGCCCCTCATTAAGCTGAAGAAGCTACAGCTGCCACAGGCAAGGGGAGGATTGGACTTCCCAGAGTTTAGGAAATATCAGTTAAGTTCCCTATTAAGTTACATAGCTAATTGGGTCTTGTCGGATCCACAATCAATCTGGCTGGACATTGAGGCTTCTCAAGTAAAATGTCCACTTATTAACCTTTTATTTTCGGACAAGAGGAAAATCATTACGGATCACTGTACAAACCCTATAATACTAAACACAATTAAAGCTTGGAATATAATGCGGCAAAATGAGGGCAACTCACATAAAACATCCCCCTATACGCCGATAGTGGGAGCATGGGGATTCCAACCGGGGTTTACAGACGCCACTTTTGAACTCTGGAGATCCAGGGGTATCTCATGTCTCGGGGACCTATTTAAAGATGGGGTCCTGATGTCTTTTGAACAGCTGCGTCAGAAATTCGGATTACCTAATGGAGACCTCTATCAATATTCGAGATTATATACAGAAGAAGACTATGTTATTAGACAGTCTTTTTAAATCAGATAGAGAATGTAGAGTACTATGACCAATGGGGGGTATCCTCCATCAGTACTATTTATCATTTACTACGTGATGAAGTATCGGGAGATATGGACAATCTGCTTAAAACATGGGGTCAGGAATTGGGACTAGAAATCTCTATAGAAACGTGGAATGACATTTGGGAAAATGCCAGAAGAATCACCATCTGTAACAGAACTCAGGCCATCCAGCTGAAGATACTTCATAGGACCCATATAGCTCCGGATCGATTGGCAAAATTTAAGGCAAGAGCATCTCCAATGTGTCCCAAATGTAAAATAGAGGTGGGCACTCTTGTACATTGTCTATGGACCTGTCATAAGATCCGTAGATATTGGACTAAAGTAGCAAGTACCCTGACAGAAATTTTTAGGAACGGAAATTAAAGTGGACCCTGTATCTCTCCTTTTGGGCTTTTTGAACTTTCCCTCCCTGGATATGCATAGAAAGAGATTATTTTCTATTCTCTCTTTCTGTGCAAGGAAAAATATTTTGGTAAACTGGGTGGCTGAGGGCCCCCCTGGACTTTCAAATTGGCACAGATTAATTATGGAATGTATTCCCCTTGACTTCCTTACAAATATGGTGCACCGAAAGACCAAATTATTTTATAAAATATGGCAGCCCTTCTTGAATTATATGAATACAGATATTTCGGTTATCCTAACAAGGGCTTTTATTTAATTGAGATTATGAACCTGGGTGGTCCGGTGCCCCTTGGGAGAGGAATCCCGCACGAGTACGGGTTTTGTTACATTTGATGTTAACACATTCCGAGCATGTATCTCACTACCCAACTTCTATGTTATCCGTTGTTTTTTTCCCCTCTTTCTCTTATTTGAGTAATGTAAGAAACTTAAATATACACTCTGGTTAGTTGTAGGTTAGATTAGTAGTTAGTTGAGTTTTGTTCTTTATTCTTTCTCGGTATTTTTCTTTTGTTAAATTTTGGTTATTATTATTTAAGATTTAATTGTATATCAATGTTTGTACTTGAGAGTTTTGTTTATTTTTGTAAACTTGTAAAAATGTTAAATGTCTAATAAAAATATCTACATAAATATTATAATTGTACCAGTCTCTACTATTATCTCTGGCAGCTCATTCCATACACACATCACCCAGTGTGAAATTCTTTCCCCTCTCACCTTAAAAACTTACGCCCCTCTAGTTTTAGACTCCACACCCTGGGGAAAGACCTTGTTCTACTTACGCTATTCATGCCCCTGATGATTTTATAAGCCTCTATAAAAGGTCACACCTCAACCTCCGAAACTCCAGTGAAAACAGCTTGCTCTATAGGTCAAATCCTCCAACCTTGGCAATCATTTCTGAACCCTTTCAAGTTTCACAATACCCTACTTACAGCAGGGAGACCGGAACTGCACAGTATTCCAAAAGTGGCCTAACCAATGTCCTGTACAGCTGCAACATGACTCCCAATAAAGTCAAGCATACCAAACACCTCCTTCACAATCCCATTTACCTGCAATTCCACTTTCAAGATATTATGAACCTGGACCCTAAGGTGTCTCTGTTCAGCAACACACCCCAGGATCTAATCATTACAGTGTATAAATCCTGCCCTGATTTCCCTTCCCAAAATTCAGCACCCTCACATGTATCTAAATTAAACTCCACTTGCCACCCATCCTTGGCCTTCTGATCCAGGTCCTGTTCTACTAAGATAAAACTTCTTCGCTATCCACTACATCTCCAATTTTGGAGTCGTCTGCAAACTTACTAACTATATCCCCTATGTTCACAGCCAAATCATTTGTATAAAATGATACATGCAGTGGATCCAGCACCGATCCTTGTGGCAAACTGCTGGTCACACGCCTCCAGTCTGAAAAGCAATTCTCCATAAGCGCCCTCTGTCTTACACCTTCAAGCCAGTTCTATGTCCAAATGGCTAGTTCTCCCTACATTCCATGTGATCTAACGTCGCTAGTCAGTCTACCGTGAGGAATCTTGTCTTAACACCTGACTGAAGTCCATATAGATCACGGCCACCACTCTGCCCTCATCAATTCTCTTAGTTACTTTTTCAAAAAACTCAGTCAAGTTAGTGAGACACAATTTCCCATGGACAAAGCCATGTTGACATTCCCTAATCAGTTCTTGCTATCACAAATACATGTAAATGCTGTCCCTCTGGATTCCTTCCAACAATGCTCAATACAGATGCAAAATACTCATTTGGTATCTCCCCCATCATCTACAATTCCACATACAGGTGGACTTGTTGATCTTTAAAGGGTCCCTCTTCTCTCCCTTGTTGCTCTTTTATCCTTAATGTATTTGTCGACTCCCTTTGGATTCTCCTTAACTCTATTTGCAAAAACTATCCCATGTCCCTTTTTTTGCCTTCCTGATTTCTCTCTACTTCGTTTATATTCTGAGGGATTCACTAGATACCTGCTGTCTGTACTGGACATACTTCCTTCTTTTTAACCAAGGCCTCAATTTCTCCAGTCAGTTACTGCCTACACCTAACAGCCTTACTCTTCATTCTAACAGAAACAGACTATCACCGGACTCTCATTTTTAAGGCCTTCCCATTTTCCAGTTGTCTTTTTACCTGCAAATATCCAATCCATTTTTGAAAGTTCTTGCCTCGTACTGTCAAAACTGGTCTTGCTCCAATTTGGAACTTTTAGATCCCATCCATCCATTCCCATTACCTCTTTAAAATTGACAAGAATTAAGGTTGCAGACCCCAAAACTCTTCCCCACTGACACACCATCTGCCCTGCCTTAATCCCCAAGAATAGATCAAGTTTACTTCCTTCTCTAGTATGTACATTTACACACAATCAAAATTTTCTTGCACACATTTCACAAAGCCATCTCCATCCAAGCCCTTAACTCTGGCAGTCACTGGTTAAGTTAAAATCCCCTACCATTACCACCTATTATTCTTACAGACAACTGAAATCT